>NC_134455.1:252042498-252356748 GCF_047948215.1 Lycorma delicatula
TTAAAATCAAAAAAATATTCATGTGACCATTCATATTGATAGCAAATTTAATCTTGAGGAATAAGCAGCATGCAGGTGATTCAAGATTCTCTTTGAAACAAAAAATGCCAAAAATAGTGATCTTTTAATAGAGAAACTCTAATGAACTACAAAAATGTAGGCTTTAGTGTAACAAGCAAGGATAAATATTCCATTATGTTATTTTACAAATAGAACAGTATTATCAAGGCAGATGGGTTGAATCTATGATAAATAAATTTAGTACTGGTTTTTCCAAGAAGTCTTCTCAGTAAAGCAAAAAATAATAATCTCTGTTAATAGACACCAATTTCTGAAAAACTGCTACAAAATATATTTCATTTATTTTTGTCACATCTAAAATGATAGTTATAAAGAAATACTTAAAAAGAGATAATGTAGATTATAGTGTAAGCATAGAAAACATTAATTTCAAATATTCCAGAAATATTTTAATAGAAGTAACTAAAAATATAACCTAGAGAAACACTCACTTGATTTTGCATTTTAGCATAAAAGAATAATATGAAGACCTCATTTTAATAAAAATAAATGTATAATTAATTCTCCAAGTTATATTGTGATTGCAGTGAAAAATTAAAACATAAGCAACAAAAAACTAAAGAAAGCAGAAAAATGTATATTTCTTTTAACCCTAATTTAATTTTTTTCAAAGCTTAATTCTGTGAACTAGTAATTACACTCATGAATAACAATCCATCTAGCATTATGTTAGTAAGGGTACTCCTATATCAGATGAACCCCAAAGTGTTAACACTATTAATTAGGGGTATCTCAATGCATTGTATACTCTTAAGGTGAAATGCCCTATGTAAAGAGACAGACCTTAGGTAGGTATGGATAAACTCATGTACATTTATTAATGTTTCCCCTTATTAGAATACCCCTTTTTCTGTTTTAGCCTGCGAAACCACCGTCAGGTATTACTAAAGAGGATGAATGAGGAAGATATTTATGAATGTAAATGAAGTGTAGTCTTGTATAGTCTCAGGTCAACCATTACTGAAATTTGTGGTTAATTGAACAAACACCAAAGAACACCGGTATACACTATCTAGTATTCAAATCTATATAAATATTAACTGCCTTTACTAGAATTAGAACTATAAAAATTTCGACTTCGAAATCAGCTGATTCGCGATGAGCTCACCACTAGGCCAACCCGGCAGATTACAAGAATACCCCTTTTAATGTTTTAATACCCTTAAAGTTTTAACCTATTTTTATACCCTTATATAGTTTTTAATACCCTTCTAAAAAAGCTAACCGAAGAAACTAATCTTTAATTTCTGTGAAAATTGTAGCAATCTACTATTACGAAAGGTACCGAAAAAAGTGATGTAAGATAAGTTACCTAATTAAAAGGTAATGGTTATCGCTAAAGAGCCACACCTATTGGTGTATTAAAAAGATTTCTAAGTAGTTGTGCCAAACTGCATTTTAAACTTTGTTCATTATTTTCGAAAATGTCACGAATTTCACAGCTGACTGATTGGATACTCCCTAAACTAGTTGAGTCGGGTTGTTTTGGTATAGGGTGTGAAATAGATTATCAAAGGGATGTGAATCGTTCGGGGGAGGATCAGTTTGCTTCATCTGTTGAATTTTTGGAACTAATAGCGAAATCTGAAAGTGGTATTCGAAATTTTAAAGTGGTGATTAAATTGCAAACAAACAATCCGTTGGTTTGGGATATACATAAACCGAAAGAGGTATTTCAAAATGAAATACTCATATATTCAAAGATTTTTCCTATTCTGGATAAAAATGAGATTATAAAAGAATTATGCTGCAAGTATTATTTTGGAATTGCCGAACCAACTGCTGGTTTGGACAAGGATTTTATTGTTCTGGAGGATCTAAGTGATCAGGATTATAAACTTAGTTCTGAAAAGGTTATGTATATTATTTATAAACATATACCTTATTAAATATCATTAGTACTTAGAATTTAAATATCATTTATGAATTCTATTTATTTATTTTAAAAATTAAAAAGTGTGTTAATAAATTTTTTTATATATACAATGTTAACATAAGGTCAGGTTTGAAAGTTAGTATTTAATTTTGTACTGTAAATTATTTGCTGATAATTGCTTTATATACGCAAATTTCACGCACTTACTAATACACCGTTATATATGTGTGAGTGTAAATAAAAAAAGAATATATATATATATTTTTTATTTAACCATAACCATAGTGTTTAAAAAGTAATTATAATAATGCAATTAAGAGCCTACATGTAATAGTAATAATTTTTTAGAATACAAATTGCCCACTACTCATAGCTTAAGCAACAGCAAAACAAATAACTTAATATGTAGATTTGGATATGGAGAGAAAAATGTTCTTTTAAAAGCATGAATTGTATGTTAACATAAAATTACTCAATATAGTAATAGAATGTTCACCATTAAGTGTGAGGATGTTCAAGGTTTTTTTTTGTAATTGATTTAAAAGTTTGAAGTAGAAAAAAATCATTAGACGGTATAATAACCCTTTAATTGCAGTCTTTGAAATAATTGCATCGTTAAATTTAAAAAAGAGTTTTTTTTACTGACCATTTATGCACTTGCAAACATACTGATTATAAAAAAACCCTAAAAAAATAGACCATTTAATATTTTTATTTCCTTTCCAGTGTTAGAATTTTGCTCTTTGTGTGTATCAGAACTATATCATTAATGTTTCATTAATCTTAGGATAAATGTATAAACATTTTTTCAGGGTTGTTTACATTTAATCTTTATGATAATGTAATTTTTATTCATAATTGCTTTTCTTTGGTTAGCTGTGTAGTCCATTTGCAATAGTTTCTGTTGCAATCCTGATTAAGTAACATTTATAAAGTACAAGTATGTACTTCATAAGCAACTAAGTATTACGTACTTATACTTCTAATATTAGTTGGCTAGCATATTTGTGCTACATCTTCTCTCTTGTAGTGTTTCATTGGTGGATGTTTTGTGGTGACACAAATGAGCATACTGACCACAAATAGACAGAAGTGGTTGCTAGTAAAGTGAGAAAAGAGAGATTTGTATTTAAGAATCAGTTGTAGTATAACTGGAAGATCTGATACTATAGCAGCAATAGCAGTGGGGGCGGGAGCAGAAATTTGTACTAGCTGTACTAACTGAGCTGAACTATTTATTAATTATATTTAATTATAGTTATTTATTTATTTTTTTTGAAATGAGATTTTTTGTAGGAGTTTGTTTTATTGTACCTATTTTTATAAGCTGTGTATTTTCTTGTGTCTATTTAATCCTGGTAGTCTTTTTAAATTTGGTAAGTTTTGAATTTTGTGTAGAATAGTTCTGAAATTTGAAATTTTATTTTATATGGGTTGATTTTTAAAAGAGTTGTTTGTAAATAAGTCAGTTGTGTTAGATTGTGAAGGTATGTCTGATCATGAGGTGCGAGGAAACTGAAGTGAACTGTTGTTTTACTGATAAGGTTTGTGCATGTGCAGGTATTTTTTTTAAGGGAAACTCTAAGAATTGTAGAAAATTAGTTTATTAAAATGAATTCAGCCCTGTAAACACATTTTTGTTGAATTATAATTAAAAAATATAATTTTTATGGCATTTCAGTGTAGTTATATATTACAGTTATGTAAGTACTAGATACATTTTTTTACACTGAATTATTAGCAATTTTATGTTTACCAATTGTTTGTTTCTGTGATTTGCTCTCTTAGAATGCATTAGCATATATATTTTTTTATGTTAATGATTACAAACTAAGTTCATAACCTATTTGTGATGGTTGGTATTGTAATTGTACTGGGATTTTTAATTATTACTTTTTATGTCCTAGTACTTAATTGTTTACATTTTAGAAATGCATTAACTATAAAAAAAAACTATTCAAGTAAAAAACCGTGTCTATAATATTCTTTTTTCTTTCACTATATTTTTCTTGATATTGTTTAATGATAACTATTTTACTTTTACTGGTTTTATTCGAGAAGTCTGTCATCAAATTGAAATTCTCTTTAGTTTAAGTATCTTTCTGCATGATTAAAGCCTTTCATAGATTTTTTCTTATTAGTCTATTTTAACTGGTAAAGTAGATCAATTTTCTGTACTTATAAGCTTTCTCAAATTGAACCTTGATAAGTTTAGGTTTGGACTAAAATTTAAAATACTGAATACTACCAAAAATTACAATAGAACTGATTTTAAAATATCAGATAGTTGTTACTATGTTACTGATTAAGAATTGTTAAAAAAACCCATCTTGTTGGTCTAGTGATGAACGCATCTTCCTAAATCAGCTGATTTAGAAGTCGAGAGTTCCAGCATTCAAGTCCTAGTAAAGTCAGTTATTTTTACACAGATTTGAGTACTAGATCGTGGATGCTGGTGTACTTTGGTGATTGGGTTTCAATTAGCCAAACATCCCAGGAATGGTCAAACTGAGACTGTAAAAGACTACACTTCATTTACACTCATACATATCATCCTCATTCATCCTCTGAAGTACTATCTGAACTGTAATTACCAGAGGCTAAACAGGAAAAATAAAAAAAGAATTGTTATAAAAAAATAAAAATTTTTTTTTGTTTCTCTCATGATTTAAATGTAATCAAAATACAATAAACAGTCAAATGAATACTTTATACGCCATCTGGGCATTTATCTTGCCACGCAATTTATTCTCTTATTCATTAACACTGTAGTTTGTTAGATATTTTATTTTTAGTTATTATACATAGTGAATATATGTTCATTATTTATGACTTCTATAATGGAACCTGGTTTAATGATATTTTCCTCTCTCTCTCTCTCCCCTCTCGCACTCTCTCTCTCTGTTCTGCACTAATCTTTAAATCTGAATGCATGTGCTACATAAAGAGATTTCAGTATCTGTTCATATATTCATCAGTTATTTATCTTTATCTATTTTTTTGGTCTGAATCGGTGCTATCCATAAGAAACCAAACTTTATTTAAATAAAAAAAACTAATTTGGTAGTTATTGGAGTGAGGAAAAACAATTGTAATGTATTTTGTAAAAATCCACCAATAAGGAACGTCCTATGAAATAGCAAAACAGGATAAGATGTCAGTTGCTACCTCATTCTTCTATTTTCTTTCGTATTACTTACCAAAACTTCTACACAACTGTTGAGTAAGACTCATTGTATCTGTTAAATTATTGAACAATAGGAATATGTAATATTGGCAATATGACATTGGTTTTGGAACGATTTTGTTCAAATTTTTTTAAAGGTGGTAATTTTCTTGCCTCTGCAATGATTGGCTGTAGTTTCCACATTGTAACCGTTTGTTCACTTATGTCTCATGTCTTTTTATGATATTTTAAAAATATTTCTGTTGTCATTTCAACTACTCAAAATTTTTCATAAATAAATATTTCTGTATTAATTTTAATTATATTATAGTTCAAATAGTAATACTTTTGTGTCATATTTATTTTAAACAATTTATATTTCTGTTAAACAGATTTTCCTTGACTATGATCACTGTGCTTTGGCGATGAGAGCTATTGGAAAATTTCATGGCCTTTCTTATGCAGCTAAACAGCGTGATTTAAATTTATTCATGAGCACTGTCAGTAAATTACAGAGCAAGTGGGATGACAATTTCATTAGAACTTGGAAAGATATGTTTAAATTATGTGGAAGCCGAGGAGTGTTACCTTTAATTGAAGCAAATCACTCTGAAAATCTTTTAAAAGAATTCCTTAGAAATTATGAAGATCCAGTAAAATTTCTTAATGCTCTTGCTGCTCCAGAAGAACCAGAAGCTGTTGTTTGTCATGGTGATTTTTGTAGAAATAATGTTTTCTTCCGTTATGGCAAAGATGGACGTCCCGATGGTGTTAAGTTATTCGATTTTCAGATCGCGATGTATGCATCTCCTGCCACAGAACTTGCATTCTTTCTATACATGAACACTTCTCAAGAATTGAGGAATAAGCATTGGGATGATCTTCTTAATGCTTACAAAGATGGCGTAAAATCTGTGGTT
The DNA here is from genome assembly GCF_047948215.1 of Lycorma delicatula. NCBI lineage: Eukaryota > Metazoa > Arthropoda > Insecta > Hemiptera > Fulgoridae > Lycorma > Lycorma delicatula. The sequence continues at coordinate 252,048,542 of NC_134455.1, forward strand.
CCTAATATGAATGTACCTGAACCAAATTTCAAAAAATTTGCTGCTTATGGTTACATAATTTGCAGTTATTTCCTTCCTTTTATGATGGATAATGAAGGTGTTGTCTTAGAAGAATTAATTGCTCTTAACCCCCAGGAGCAGGCTCGTATATTTTCAAGTATTGGAGGAGAAAAGGGCACACAGGTTCTTGTTGATATCGTTAAACATTTTTTGGAACGAGATTATATCCAGGCATCATATGAATAAACTTAAAGAATTTTTAATCATTAGTCAGAAATTGTTTTTACTTTCATATTTTCTTTTAATATTTGACTTTTTTCCTAACTGATAAAAGTTTATCTTCTATCACAGAACATAGAACAGTTGCCTCAGTGTCTGTAGAGGTAGTAAGTTACTTCTCAGGGTTTTAATTAAATTGTTTACAAGTAAATAGATTTGGATATAGTCAGGCGTTCTTTAAGTTTTTTTTTAATTGAAATTTTATATACTATTAAAAGATTTATTTTATCTTTCAAAACTTATCTTGTGCTTTTCTTGAAGGTGTAAAGTTTTGTGTTTCTAGAACTACATGTGTTCTGAAATACATTAAAGCACAAAGGTCTGTCTTAGCTAATTGGGGGTTTTTCTTTTGAAATCCTAGATTTTCAGCTTAATTTACATTTGCTGAAGTGTTGAATTTGCCAAAATTATTCCTGTTAATCCATCTACTGTGAATAAAAATACAAATCTTATACGGATTATTTAAGGTGTTTTTTTTATTCATTGTAGTTATTTTTCTGAAGATTTTAATACTGTTGGTACTGTGTAAATTATGGTTGCCGAGGTAAAATATGCATGTGTATTAATATCTACTTCTACTGTGAATATGTGATGGGCTCATACAATAAATTCTAAAATTGCAGTAGGTAGTTATTGTGTAAATTATTTCTAGATATCCAAATGTTATAATTTTTCTGCTTTCATTTGTAATTATATGTGAGATTAGACCAAACCCCCATAAAATTAGAATTTGTACTTGTCGATATTCAAAGAATCAGAATAGGTTTGGTATAAAATAGTATCAGCTTTTCCTGTTGGGTCAAAAAATGATGTATTAAAATATTGGTCTTTAGTAGTATAGTGATTTCTCCTGTGAGTACTGGTAATGAAATTAATAATAAAATTGCAGTGATTAATACTAATCAACAAAATAATGGTATTTTTCTGTTGTCATTCCCTTTTGGTCATATAATAATTGTTATTGAAATAAAGTTAATTGCTCCTATAATTGATCTAATTCCTGCATTATGTAGCGAAAAAATTTAATTGTTAAATCAGTTGATGGATCTGAATATGCAAGTTATGCTGAGAATAGTGGGTAAACTGTGTTCATTCTTTCCTGAACCTGATCCTACTATTGAGCTTGAAATTTATAGAATTAGAAATGTGGGAAGTAGTCAAAAGCTTATATTATTTATTTGTGGGAAGCTATGTCTGGTGTTCCAATTAATATTGGAACTAATCACTTTCCAAATCCACTAATTGTAATTTTAGTTATAAAAACAAAATTATAATGAATGCATGTGATGTAACAATTGTAAATAAAATATTATTTGATGATATTGTTATAATTAGTCTGGTTAAAATTATTGGTATGTGTTATTTTTGATAAATTTATTTTAATTAAGAAAATTTATTCATTTATGGGATCTGAATCCATAAGCTTAAATTTAGCTTATGTTGTTTTTTCTGAAAAAATGTAAGATGCTAAAGAATATTAATTTTTTAGTTTCAGTTTAAATCCGATTTTAACATAATTTAAATTGTATTAGTTGAAATAGCATGAGTGATAAAATCAATTATTTTACTACATCAAGTAATCCTGCGATCAGGCATCTTGTTTTATTTTAAATGATTTTCTTTTGTTTTATTAATTTTTTTTGTTCTGGTACGTAGTATATTTTTTGCAAAAAAAAATCGCAAAATTTTTAAAGTTAAATTCCACCATTGATATCAATGTACTTTTCAACTCATTTTTATACATTTTTGGTCACAACCTAATTATATCTTCCTGTTCCTTGAGGGCAGCAGCAATGATAATGCAAAAGATCATTTTATCACACTTGTCTATTTTTTGCTCATATACCTCGCTTTTCATTCATCCCCATAAGCAGTAATCTATGGCAGTAAGGTCCAGTGATCGTGATGGCCAATTTTCCGGCCCTTATGTTCAATTCATTTACTTGTAAACTTTTCACCTTTTTTTTTTTGTCTTCAGTCATTTGACTGGTTTGATGCAGCTCTCCAAGATTCCTTATCTAGTGCTAGTCGTTTCATTTCAGGATACCCTCTACATCCTACATCCCTAACAGTTTGTTTTACATATTCCAAACGTGGCCTGCCTACACAATTTTTTCCTTCTACCTGTCCTTCCAATATTAAAGCGACTATTCCAGGATGCCTTAGTATGTGGCCTATAAGTCTGTCTCTTCTTTTAACTATATTTTTCCAAATGCTTCTTTCTTCATCTATTTCCGCAATACCTCTTCATTTGTCACTTTATCCACCCATCTGATTTTTAACATTCTCCTATAGCACCACTTTTCAAAAGCTTCTAATCTTTTCTTCTCAGATTCTCCGATTGTCCAAGTTTCACTTCCATATAAAGCGACACTCCAAACATATACTTTCAAAAATCTTTTCCTGACATTTAAATTAATTTTTGATGTAAACAAATTATATTTCTTACTGAAGGCTCGTTTAGCTTGTGCTATTCGGCATTTTATATTGCTCCTGCTTCGTCCATCTTTAGTAATTCTACTTCCCAAATAACAAAATTCTTCTACCTCCATAATCTTTTCTTCTTCTATTTTCACATTCAGTGGTCCATCTTTGTTATTTCTACTACATTTCATTACTTTTGTTTTGTTCTTGTTTATTTTCTTGTGGTAGTTCTTGCGTAGGACTTCATCTATGCTGTTCATTGTTTCTTCTAAATCCTTTTTACTCTTGGCTAGAATTACTATATCATCAGCAAATCGTAGCATCTTTATCTTTTCTCCTTGTACTGTTACTCTGAATCTAAATTGTTCTTTAACATCATTAACTGCTAGTTCGATGTAAAGATTAAAAAGTAACGGAGATAGGGAACATCCTTGTCAGACTCCCTTTCTTATTACGGCTTCTTTCTTATGTTCTGCAATTATTACTGTTGCTGTTTGGTTCCTGTACATGTTAGCAATTGTTCTTCTATCTCTGTATTTGAACCCTAATTTTTTTTTAAATGGTGAACATTTTATTCCAGTCTACGTTATCGAATGCCATTTCTAGGTCTATAAACGCCAAGTATGTTGGGTTGTTTTTCTTTAATCTTCCTTCCACTATTAATCTGAGGCCTAAAATTGCTTCCCTTGTCCCTATACTTTTCCTGAAACCAAATTGGTCTTCTCCTAACACTTCTTCCACTCTCCTCTCAATTCTTCTGTATAGAATTCTAGTTAAGATTTTTGATGCATAACTAGTTAAACTAATTGTTCTGTATTCTTCACATTTATCTGCCCCTGCTTTCTTTGGTATCATGACTGTAATACTTTTTTTGAAGTCTGACGGAAATTCCCCTTTTTCATAAATATTACACACCAGTTTGTATAATCTATCAATCGCTTCCTCACCTGCACTGTGCATTAATTCTACAGGTATTCCGTCTATTCCAGGAGCCTTTCTGCCACTTTTCACCTATGAATTGTTTTACTTCATTTGTGAAATGTGTTTATACTCCATCAAAGTGATTATATATTTCAATTCTTTTTTTGTCAATGAGAAATTTTCAAGCACTGTAAGAAATTATTGTTTAAAAATTCCACATAATTTCAACCGTGATATGTTCTAGTATGAAAGGGCTTAATAACTGGTTGTTAAACATGCCACATAAATGTCCACTGAAAATCGTTGGTGGAAATTTGATTTAACTATAGCATGTGGGTTTTCTTCAGACCACCGATGTGAATTCCTTGTATCAAAACTGAAATTTTCTCAGTAAGTTAGCAATAATTTCCATATAAAAGATTTGATGATGAAGAGCACGATTTTTAAGTTTGAAGTTAGTAACTTTGTTAAATGACTAATAAGTGTGTAAATTTTATAATCATTTATTTATTATTTTTAACAAAAAAAATTAATGCGATAAAGTCTATAAAGAATAAAAAAAAATCAATTTTTATTATTAAAAATAAAACAGAACAAAACTTAACTTTTGGTGTTAGTATTGCCAATCTAAAATAAAAAAAGTCTAAATTTTGTATAAAAACAGCTGTTTTTTTATTTTTACGTGTTCAAATTTTTCTCTTTTGTTCTGCTTTTTTTTAATAATAGAAGTTGATTTTTTTTTTGTAGATTTCATTATAACAACTTTCTCTTAATTAAATTATCTACATGTTTTAATAATGAAATTTACACATTTATTAGTCCTTTAACAAAGTTATTGTATTTAAAATCTAAAAAATATGTCATTCATTTTTCTGTTTTACATTGGATATCATGAAAACTACAACAGATACAGTTATGTGACTAGTATTATTTGATTGAAAACACTCAGTTTATTTGAGTGAAAAAATATAAGATCACATCATGTTTACTAATTTTCCTAACTTTAAAAATTCTGTATGACTTCATTTCACTGGGAGATCTTATTCCAGGCTGTAGAATTATTCTCCTTTACTACTGAATCACTCCGTATAATGGCCAATAGCCACTGTATGCCGTAAAAAGCATTTTGCCTCTATGATATGAAACTGCAGTCAGATGTTGTTTAACACTGGGTGCATGTATGCATATTTTTTTTGTAAGGGAATACTGTAAGAATTATAGAAAATTACTTTGTTACAATGAATCCCTGTAAACACATTTTTGTTGAGATTAGAATTAAAAAAATAAGATTTAATGGCACTTCAGCACAGTTGTATATTACAATTATTTGAATACTGTATACATTTATTTTTTTATACTGAATTATTTTACAAATGTGATGTTCTAATGTTGGTGTCTGTAACATGCTCTTTTTAAAGTTCATTTGAAATTTCGTTTTTAAAATGATCTTGACAATATCATGAATAGTTTTAATGGTACATATAGCGAAATGGTTATCTAATGTTTGCTTTTTCATAAGTTATATGAATACATTATATCTTGCTGCATTTTATATTTTTAAAATTGCTCAATTCAATGACTTACTAAGATTACTAATTTTTTCCTTTTCTTTGTTTTTCTTGATTTATTTAAGTAATTTCATTCACTGGTTTTATTACAAAATTTTCTTTCTTGTGGAGATTCGTTTTAGGTTATTTTCGTACACTTAAAGCTTTCCTGGTTTTCTTCATAGGATTCTACTGTTGCAATATTCTTATCCTCTTGTAAGCTTTGTTAGAGTGAACCTTAAAGTTAACGTCTAGAGCAAATTTTAAAAGCTGTATTCTTCACAAAAGTCACAGTAGTAGCGATTTTAAAATATTAGACAGTTGCTATATTTCTGATTAATCGTTGTTAAAAAATATATTTTGTTTGTTTGTTAATTGATTTAAATTTAATCCAAACACAATAAACAGCATATCAATTTAATTAATTCTCATACATATAAGAATTTAATTATTTTTCTTAATGGTTGAAAAATAACAGTTTTAGTGTACTTTATAAAAAAATACTTGTTAATTAGGAACAGTGTATGAGGATTGGGATTAGATATCAATTGCTATCGCAAGCCTTTGCTTTCTTTCTCATTACTTATAAAAAATGTTGCCTATTATAAAAGTTTCTGTGTATCTGCTTAACTGTTGAATTACAGAAATATGAAGGCAAAATGATATTGGTTTTGGAACAATTTTGTTGCATTATGTTTTTTTATAGGTGACTATTTTCTTATCTCTCCAATGATTGTGCTCTAGTTTCTACATTGTAATTGTTTACTAATGTTTCATTACCTTTTATGAAATTTTTAAAAAACAGCTTTTATCATTCCACCTCTCTTTTTCTGTTTAGCCTCTGGAACCACTGTAAGGTTTTACTTTAGAGGATTATATGTATGAATGGCTTATATGTAAATGGAGTGTAGCCTTGTACAGTCTTAGGCAACCTGTAGCCTTGTACAGTCTTAGGCAACCATTCCTGAGATGTCTGGTTAACTGAAACCCAACCACCAAATTACAGTGATATTCGTGATCTAGTATTCAAATCTGTAAAAAAGTAACTGCGTTTACTAGGATTATCATTATCATTCCACCTACTCAAGATTTTCTGTGATATTTCAATTTCAATCAGATTGAAATTGATTGAAAACATACATTGTCAATCATTGTTCATAATTTAGAAATTTCACAGAATAGTGCGTGCGAGCGTGTGTAGTTGTGCATGGTTATGCTTTGATATTCCTTGTTCCTCCTTGATGATCTACCTATTCATCACAGCTCAGTTGGAGGTTTTATCCTACGCATCAAGCGTGCTATTAAACTTTGAAAAGTAATATTTTTGTTGCTCTTTTGGCTCTCTAATATTGTTACATGTTCGCGGTTCGACCAGGATGTTGAGAGATTAATAAATTAAACATTTCTAATAAATACAATTTGTTACTGTAAAGACATAAACAAAATAAATAATAATAATAACAATGATAATAATAAAGGTAATACATATGTATTAAACATACAAAAAAGGACAAGGTTTGTTTGATGACAGTTAAATTATAAAAAATAGAATTCATTCCAATTTATTAAAAACATTATAATGATTGATAGAAACTAATATTTTATTAACAACAAGATAATACTAAAAACGTTTAAAGTTCATACAATTCAATTCTCTGCAAATATCACACTTCTTTTATTGTTTACAACAGAACTACCTTACACTTTATGAATGAATAAAATACTGTCACTTTAACTACTGTTTACCAATTACTCATTGAAAATCTTCCTCCATTCACCCATTCTTCATGCTGGAATACTTGTGACCTACTCTTCACTCATTGTACCACACGCTTACTGATGTTGCTGTCACACCGCAACCATGTTGAACTTGGGCTTGCAAAACAATTCTGTTATCGCTTGTTATCATGACTATGCAGAATGCGTCCTCAGAGAACTACAGACTATCTCTATTAGTCCCTGACAGTATTTATATCCCCCGGCCTGCAGAATCATTGCCCGCCTCATCCGATTAATTGTTGAAGTGTAATTATTTTCATAGTCTGTGCCCTTATGTTTTTTTATAAATTCTTATTCAGGTCCGGTAATCATTTTGGTTGAACAACAGCTTCTCAAGGTTCCATTGTCTATATTACAAAGAACTGATTGTTAAACGGACTTGTTACTCTGAGAAAAGAATCCCCTGTAATTGCTTCTGGATTCTTTCCATCATTATTATTTTCTCTTTCTTTCTTCTTAATTAGAAGAAATCTGTTATCCTGGCCCATTATACTGGTTCTGTTACAACATATTACTTTTATTTCTGCTGTCAGATGTATGTGACCACTATCAATGTCAACTCTAGGCGGCAGGAGTTGACATTGTGCCTCATTAACATTTTTTTTTTGTCTATGTTGAACTCATGAACAACAGGAATGGGAAGGCAACATGGCATTGGTCTTGGAGCAGTTTTGCCACTGAATGTTTGGTAAAGATGGTGATTATCATTGTCTTTAATTGATCTCATTATTATTGTCTTCAATGGACATCATCTAGTGGTTATTTTCTATATTTAAAAAAAAAATAGAAATACAAATAAGTATTTGCTTCTTGCTCTTAATTTTTTCAAAGTATTAGATAAAATGCAAATCTTTAAGTTAAATACTTAAAAAAAAAAATCAGTTAATTAGCTTAAACAAACAAAAAACGTTTTCATGATCTAAAAAGGACTCTATTTTGATGTCATCAATCAGTGGACTGGTTTTCTGACGTTTTCCATAACTTTCTTTGCTATGCTCACCTTCAACATAACTTAAGTTCAACATGCATCTTACATTCTCGGTTATCTGTTTTATATATTTCAATCTTTGTTGTCCTTACAGTTTGTTCCTCTATTACCAATTTAACTAAAACTGGGCATCTTAATACATGATCTTAGAATCTAGTTCATTTCTTTACAAAATTCTGCTGAAAATTTATCTTCTCTCCTAACTATCTTAAATCATTTTGAATTATATCAACCCACTTAATTTTCAACATCCTTTTGTAAAACACATTTCAAATATCTCTCTATTTTATTTTAACTGTTGTCCATTTTTATTTACAATAAAACACAATCATCACAAATATTTTCAAGGAGTTTATTCCCTCCTTAGATCCACATTTGATACTAGCTCTTTTTTTCATAAAACATCTTCCTGGTGCGAGTAATCTTTTAATGTCTACTTACTTCATCATCTTATTTAACTGGACTTTCTGTGTGATAAATTTTTGTTATAATATAACAGAAAAACTAACATTATATTAAATTTTCCTTTTAATAAGTCCATGCCATTGCATAACTCATCTTTGATTTCTGTCAAAAGAACAATATCATCAGTGAATTTTATGTTTACATTTTCTCTTTAGTTATCCCATTCTTAAAATGTCCCTCAAGTTCCTGTATTGCTTACTTTCCAACAAACTTGTCACAGTCTTTTCCTAATAAGCTACCTGTTTTCACCTTATTACAGTTGCCACCTGATTTTTGTACAGATTTAGGAAAATGTTTTTCCTATATTTGCCTGAATTTGCTTAACATTTTATTAATTTCCAATTATCAGTTGTTTCTCCAGTTTCATAAATTTTATATACCAACATATAAAGCATATTCAGTAATATTTCTCACAGACAGTATAATAATTTAGAACCACCAGATTGGTGTAGTGATAAACACATCTTCGCAAATCAGCTGATTTTGAAGTTAAGAGTTCAAACGTTCAAGTCCTAATAAAGGCAGTTACTTTTATACGGATTTGAATACTAGATTGTGGATAATGGTGTCCTTTGATGGTTGGGTTTCAATTAACCACACTTCTCAGAAATGGTTGACCTGAGACTGTACAAGACTACACTTCACTTACACTCGTACATATCATCCTCTGAAGTAAAACTTGACTGTGATTCTTGAAGCGTAAACAGGAAAAGAGTATACTAACTTTGATGGTTTATCATCAATTCCTAGTATTTAATGTTGCCTTTCATAATTCTTATCACATTTGGATTATACTATACAATCTCTTCTGAAACCATCATCACTTCTTTTATCCTGATCTGGTACCACATCTGATAACGTTTTTCCAGTATACTACCCTTCTATGTATTCCATTCTATTCGCTCCATTTGTTAGTTCTTTATTTTCCTATAACCAAAGTTTCCATTTCTACCTCTCCTACTATTAAAGCTGACAACACAGCTGTAGGACTTTCCCATCACACGGCTTTTTTCTGATGCACAACTTACACATACATACACACACTTTAATTTTAAGTATTTATCATTTTATTTTAACATAATATTTTTTGTTTATATAATTCAATGATTCTAACTAAGCATGTGTGCATACCATATTTCATTCATGAGGGTGTGGTGTTACTAGCGGCCACTTTAAATAAATTTTTACACTTTAAATATTATTCATTTATTTAATTCTACCCCTACCTCTCGCCTGTGAGATGTCACAACATAGCAGATGATTGCAGCAGTAGTCCAGCTGCTAAGTGGGATGTAGGGTGCGTAAGGGGGATGGCTGGATTAAGACCCCACTTTGATGAGGAACAAATTTGTGGATCCAACAAGATGCTAATAGAAAAAACTGCAATGAAAAAGATCCACTGTACTGCCTTATGATTATGTACTCAGAGATCCACTGTACTGCCTTAAGTATGATTATTTATAATTTTTCCTTCTATAACTCTTCAAAATTAAAACCATTTTTAGGGGTGTGGGTGAAATTTAGTGAAAACGTTTTTTTACAAAAGTTGTTTACTTTATTAATCACAAAAATTTAAAAAAAATATATAATCTTAATTATGCAAAATCTGGAGATGATTTCGTTTTTCCTCATTGTATCCCCCACCCTCTGACCTTTTGAATTAAATTGTATGTTGTATTTCTCTTTGTATCCTTTTGTATCTATGATGTATTCTCCTTTCGCCGGTCTCTATCCCATATGAGTGTTGTTATTTTTACTTTGATTACTAAGTTATAGTTTGAATTAGTTTGCTGCTGCCAATACACTTTGCATTCAGTAATTTTGTTTTGAAATCTGTCAATAACAATTGCAATGTATCTTCCTTTGACTGTTGGTAAGTCCTACAACTGTGTTGTCAGCTTTTTTCCATAATGTGTGGATTGGGAACCTAGATGCAGCAACAGGCTGCATACATGCCCCCTACTCTAGAAATGTTATAGCAAAGTTTGGTGAAAATTGCTTAAATAGTTCTGAAGATATAAGGTGATTTATATGCCAACATACATACATACATACATATGAATATTTTGTAGCAGAAAGTTTGATGCCATTTTCCTGTTTTTTGGGGATTTTAGGGGTCAATTCATCAAGATTCAGTGAAAACTAGATATGCCCAATTTTGACTGATGCCATTTTTTGATGTCCTTAAGGGTCAGTTCATCAAAGCTTCAGTGAAAATTTTGACTGATTACCATACTTCCCTTCTATAGCTATAGCTGCTATATAGATGAGAAAGTAAGAGTTCTCATAAGAGATTTATGTCAGTACAGTAAAACATCTCTTAATTCAATACCTATCTGAATGTGTATGGTGTATGCTTTATTCAAAATAATAGTAAAAAGTTAAAAAATAATATAAAATGTAAATACAATTTTTTCCTCTTTAGTTAATTTTCTTATATTTTTAATTTCATGTGTTTTAGATTACTGTAGTAAAATAAAACATAAAACTAATCCTCAGTAGTATGGTTGTTGCAAATTAGGTACTTTTATATGAATTTGAATACCAGGTCGTGGATACTGGTGTTCTTTGATGGTTGGGTTTCAATTAACCACACATTTCAGGAATGGTCGACCTGAGGCTGTATAAGACTACACTTCAATTACATTCACACATATCATACTCATTCATCCTCTGAAGTAATACCTTATGGTGGTTCCAGAGGCTAAACAGAAAAAGAAAAATAGAGGTACACCACAACGTAATACACAATATGACATGATGATATATTTATGAGGGTTAGGGAAAGATATGAAATATATGATTTAGCAGCTGAGAGTCTAAAATGAAACAAAGTAATTAAATTTTTTAATAGATTTATTAAAAAATTAGCTATTTTAAATTAACGTCATTGCATCATATTAAAACCATAACAACACATAAATCCCTCTGAACAAAATGAACAACTCATAAAACCACGCAATAATGCGACTTATGCATACCATCGTTCACATAGAGCGACATTTTGTGCATGGTTTATGAGTTTTTTTAATAGAAATACTATTAAAAACTGCTGAAACTCGCATGACAATTTAATTGGGTCTTTCTACTCCCATTGGGTAAGTAGTACCCAATTTATATTTATAATCTATTGGTGTAGTTAATTATAACATGAAACATTACTTTTTTATTTACATCCTTGCTTAAATTAAGCAGAAGTCTGTTTCATAATTCTAGTTTTAATTTTAATGGAGAGTATGTTGAAATATTTTGACAATATGTTACAAATATGATGCATAAGATTATTTGTATAAGAAGTCTTTTTTATAAGATAATTTATATAATTACTGAGTTAGCCATACTAATACTTTCTTGAATAGTCTGTGATTTACTTTGATATTCAGTTGAAGTTGAATTAAAATTACCCATGATGGTTGTTTAATAATTAATGAGACATTTGATTGTAGAAAAATCATTGTTTATTCTATGACGGAAACTAATGCTAGTTTCAATGTTAATGGATCAAGAAAGCATGAGCTTTCTTATTTTATTAATAAAGGATTGTTCACTTTGGTGTATGAACCATTATTTTACTGCGTTGTTGCCTGCTCATTATTGCTGAACATGGTGCTACATAAAAACTCATTGAGAAGCCCAAACCAAAAAAAATGTGATGGTGCAAGAGTGTGACTAAAAGATGAATATAGCAATACCTCCAGACCCAATGTTTGAATTGTATTTCTTTATAGTGGAATGGGGGCAGGTGTCATAGTAGAAGAATTTCACCTTTTAAGAAAGAACAATAACATTTTGCACTTACTGTAGGTTTTCCTTAATTTTTTGGCATGTCACAGTTGTACTCGCTATTGATTTTATGACTTTCTTTTAGATAATTCTTATAAGTTGGATCTTAGTAGCCCCAAAACATTGTCAACATTTCTTTATCAGGAATCTCATATTTTTTTAACTTTTTCCTGGGGGACAAACTTGGATGTTTCCATTCCATACTCTGGTGTTTGGATACTGGCACAAAATGATGAATCCAGATCTCATTACATATTATGGGGGGGAAAAAAGCAAAAAGAACTGTTGTTTCTTCTGTACAAATGTCAATTTGGGTATCTGTGAATATGAGTCAGCTGTCTCATAACTCATTTTGTACATGCTTTGTGGTAGTTCAGCTTACCATGGATAATAGAATGAACAGTGCCCATACTCGCATTAAAAATTCAGACACTTGTTCTGCCTAACTTAAACTGTTCAATCCACATATAAAAATGTGCATAGTTAATACTGTTTTAACATCCATGAGTGAAATTCAGCCATTGCTACACTTTCAAAACATAATTTTATCTCAGCACACTGCACTCTTCATTGGTACACATTTCAAACAGAGCCGTTGTTGTGAAATAATCGAAAGAGGTTTAATGAAACATTAAGAAAAATATTTTTTAATGCTAATAATTTCTATATCAGGGTTGCCAGCTTGACTGTCAGACTAATTATTGAACGACCCTCATATTATACTTAGTATTCACTTTTCTGAGGCCGTGTATTTAAGATAAATGTAATTAAAATAAAATTTGAAAACAGAGAATGAACACTTTTCCTTACAGTGAAAAATATTCAATGTTGAGATAGTAAGAGTAGATATTATATTGAATGCAGTTGCTTGTTATAAGTGACAAATGGGAATTGGTAGTGTGACAAGATTACTTAAAAATGTAACTTTATTTCACTTTGCTATTGTTGAGTATTGATTGACTTAGGTGTACCTAACATGACTAACACTGGTAACATGTTTAATCATTCTCTTTTGCCTTAACATTCACTGATAACAGTTTTCTTTTCTGTATTAACTAAAACGTTCATAGGAGGTCGTGAATTTGAGAAAAAATTAGTTCTTATATAAATTATATTTTCTTATAAAATATTTTTGTCAGGTAGGAGATATGTGATAGTGTTATATAACATTGTATGGTAATTATAACATTGTATTTTAATCAGTAAAAACACAGTTTCTAATAATTGTATGACATGAAAACAACTGATTAACTGACAATTAACTGATCTTATTAACACATTGTAGTCTGCATGATAATAACCAGTTTAATATCTATTTTAGCATTAATTAACACTACAATTTTTTTTCACTTGAATTAAAATGATGGGAAGCTAATTTTTTCTAAAAATTTTTTTTTGTGTAATTTGGTAAAGAACATGCAGATATTAATATTATTTATAAATAAACATTCCTTTTGCATTTTTTTTGAACGAATAATAATTCCATTCTTATTAAACTATCTTTATCTGGATTTAAATAGGGCTAAAACAAATAATTTCTGTGCCTGAGAAGTGCTGCAATCCATTTTGGTTTCTTTCATTAGCAATGAGAAATGAAGAGAAAATGTGTAATTCCCTATAGAGGTACTATATTTTAAAAATTGATTAATTTACCTTTTGATTGGTAGAACATGTTTTAATGACTTACTTTACAAGCAGCCAGATTAAGAATTAGCCAGCTGTTGATAATTAACTGTTCTGGAAAATATTTTCCTAGTACATTCATTTTTTATGCTTCTCAATTCAACTATTAAAGAACATTGAAATACACAATATGCAAGTATGCATGCATACTACTATAGGTCAGTTCATTGTTGAAAATTTTCAAAATTGTGTTATAGTATAGATCATTTATAGATTTTTTTTATGATCCACCATCATGATAGGTTTGATATTTATAAGTCTGATAATTGTTTAGATTTGGGAAATAATTGAAACACAGTATTTTTGACTCTATGTACTGTTATTGCTTGTAAAATTTTCAGGAAATTTTAATGTTTGCCGCTAACCTATTCACTGTAACTGATAACTAATTCAGCTTGTTTGAATGAAAATAATTTTTTTGGTTGCTCTATTAAATTAAAAAAAAAATTTCATACCAACTAAATTCGAATGAATTTTTATTATTTTAGTGTTCAGGTTATTACATTCTTTTTTGTTTGTACCCACTTAAAATAAATTCCATAAAGGCATTTGTTCTTTACTTCATTGTTACATAGTGTTACATATAGTTGCACTAAATAAGGACGGTACTCCATAAAGGACAGTTTGCTAAGTAGATAAAATTTTGCATGTCAGGGTTTTTGCAGATCATGAAACATTATTTCATTATTCCTTTTTACAAAAAAACACAATTTTAGTATTGGAAACTTTGGAAATCTGTAGTTATATATGGTGTCTTTTTTTTATTAATATTTCCAGACTAGACAGGCCAATTTAGATGAAATTTAGCTTGAAAATTTCTATATATGGAAATATATATATATTACATTGATGGTATTTAATTCTGGATAAGGAGGTTGGGAAGTACAGACTTCATTGATCCCATATCTCAAAATTTTACTCGTTTGATAGGAAATGTTTTCTTGCAATTTTGTGCCCCTTAGGTAATTAAAATACTTTTGAGTGGTGTTTGATTTTATTCAAACCACCTACAAGTGGGGTGATGGAAAAAAACTGTTTTCAAAATTACATACTTTTTAATTTCTAATTAGCAAAAATTTGTGCACAGTTAGTAAATAAACTAGAATATTAGCTTAAATCCTCTGTTTATTAACAATTTTTTCATATTTTGTTGTATTTCATATAAGGAGTTCAGACTAATAACAGTCTTAACTTACCCGGCTTTTTTATGTATCTGATTTTAATTTTTATGTATCTTCATTTTTAGTTTTTATTTTTGGAATTGTTTTTACCATTTCCTCCTGTTTTGTTGAAAGTGGTTATTTAATATTCAAAACTGGCAATTATTTAGACATTTTTATTTTTTGTAAAAAGTTTGTCAGGAGAGTATTTGAGTATACTCGATAAAAAGTATATAATGTTATATGATTATATATATAATATTTTACTTGTTTACAGTATATATAAGTGCTATTGGTGTAACACATAAAAACATTTATGACATGATTTCATATGTTGCTTTTGCCCATCTGCTATTTTTGAATAGCTTAAACCAGTTGTCATTATGTTTGTTAAAACTGAGCTATGAGCTATAATGAACATTTTAATTGAAGGAGAAATTTGGAAATAATCTTAGAATCACATGAACAAATCACTTTTTTTTAATACTATAAAATATGAAATTAGTCTGAAAATAACTACATTGATAACAGTATTATTATAAAAAAGGATTTTTAAATCAAGAGGAGCATTAAATTATATTTAATAGTAAGAGAATAATAAAACAGTTTGTGGTTTATTTATAAATCAGGTAATAAAAATTCAAAATTGATGAAGAATTCATTAATGAAATTGTACACAAACTAATACAATTAAAAGCATATCTGGGAAAAAGAGACTTTGAATATTTTTAATTTTCAACCTGAAATCATTGTTTTGTACAAATATCTATATCTCAATCCCTTTCAGAAGCATTACATCTATTTTATGTTTAATTTGGTTTTCAGTTATTCAACCACAAGACTTTTTTGCTGACAATGTAAGTCAGTATATAAAATTTGTAAAATAGGATACCCATTATTAGTGTTATATATTTTATAATTTCAAACAATAATGGTTGTAGATGCTGCCCAATGAAAGTGTAGGATCACTTCTGCGGAAAATATTTATTGTTGAATATTCAAACAATTGATGTTTTTCTTGCATGGAATGTACACTCCTTTTTTTATCTGCAATTGGTTGATATGTAACCTGTTGTATTCGGAATGATTATGACTGACTTCTTATTTACATAAATACAGCAGAATGTGGATTATTCAGAACACAGATATTATTTAATAAAAAGCACCTTTATTTGGAAAAAATCATACTTGTGCTATTTATGAATATTCAGTAATTAATATGTCCTTTTTTTATTCTTAATCACTTCATGATTTGCATCGATTCAAAAAGTGTTCTTTACATTTTTCTGATTTCTGCATTATGAAACCATACCAACATTGTTACTTTAATGAAATCAATTTTTGTGATACAATTCATCTTTGAGTGTCGTTTTTTGACTATTGCCCAAAGATTTTCAATTGAGTTTAAGCCTGGGCAAGGGAGCACTTCAATGTCTTGTTCTCTAAAACTTTTTCTAATTTTGTGGCAGTATGACATGGCACCAAATCTTATTGGAGCACTTCATTTCCTTTGAGAATTCATTTGGAAGTTGTTTCACAACCCTTTCCTTTAGAATTTTGATATATCTAACATTTTTCATCATACCATCTACTGTAAGTAATGAATGAGGACCTACAAATGTGAAACAACACCAAAATATTTTTTCTGGGGTTGTTTTACTCTGTTGGATATGAGCCATTGATGCACTTTCATCTGATGCTTTTTTAATGCAAGGAACCGTTTGCCCCTGAACATAAAAATGTGACTAGTCAGAAAACATAACATAACATTTAACTGGTCTTCTTTAGTCCAGTTAGCACGTGCTTTGGCCCAAAAAAGAACTGTTCTTTTTTGCACATTCCTGGTGTTAAAAGTTGCATTTTAGCTGGCCAAAGAGCTTTCCATCCAGCTGCAAGAAGTCAGTGTCTAACATTTACAGGTTATGTCTAACGGTTGTCATGTGTAAATCTGTTCCACTGGCTGCTAATTGTTGATTTAAATCTACAGCAGATAATTTTGCATCAATTTTACTTACGGCCACATTTGCCTTTCTTCTGAGGTGAATAGGAACCAGTTTCTTTAAATTGTTTTAAATTAGCATTTGGGGTCCGTAGTCTGACACCACACTCAGAGGTTATTTGTCTTTATGTTATACTGTTATGCTCAGAAAGAGAAACAATTTTCAAACACTTTCGTGGAATTATGTTTGTTATTATTTATTCAAGGCGCAGAACAAAAAATATGAAAATAGTATTTTGTAATAAAAAATGAAATAAACTTTCACAAAGCATTATTCATGACATGAAAATTGCTTAATAAGCAAAAAACAATAACCTCACGTTGCATAGACAACTAAAGAATGGGTGAGGTTAGGTATTGTAGTCATAACATAAAAAAAAGGTCCCTGTCTTCGGATTCATTTGCAGACTACTGTATATGTACATATCTATTTAAAAAAATTATAATAATTGATGTATGAAAGCTAAAATCAGTCACGCAATTTACACCCAAAAATATTGTCGTGTGTTTCGTGATTTAATCAGGATATTGAGAGATTGACAATTGAAATTGTTTGTATAATTACAATTTGGTTTAAAAATATAAGTAAAACAAGACAAATCAATAATGACAGTAATAATAATAGTAAATAACAATCATAAAATAAATAAACAATAAAAATAGTAATCACAACCACAATAATTATCAGAGTAATAGTAATAATAATAAACAATTTAAAAAATAAAAAAATCTCACAATATCTAGAATTATGACAATCATGGCAACAGTAAACAATAATAATATTAAATGTCAATAACAATAATAAACAGAGATTACATACAAAACAGAATTTAAATTGATTGTCAAGATTTATTTACATGTAGATAAATAATGAAAACCAGAATTCAGTCCCATTGACGAAAGACATAGAGCATGACCAATAATCTTACCACTTTAAACCACTAGTCTTGTATTAACAACAATAGTACAATAGATAAGACAAGTATAAAATTATTTCACTGCAAATACCACTGCTGTCGACAAATAAAACCACCTTGACAGTTTATTAATGAAATTTAGCACATTGTGTCTCCCGTACAGTGTTACATAATTCACCAACCCATTTCTTATTTTCATGTATTGGGGTTACTTGTGGTTTCACCTTAGTTGCATCGAACCTGCACTTGAAATCGCTTCTTCATTGACCTCCTTGCAGAATGCTCTCGTGGACTGATTCGCAGAACTCACATTGCAGACTTCATCTAGTAGACTCGCATCTCCAGACTCTCCTTGTGGAACTGATTTCAGCTGGTCTTCTCCAGAGTATTTATACTCCTAATCTCTTTACGTGCCGGACTGGACCCAATTCACAAGAGAACGATCGACCGAGCCCTTTCGTTCCCATGCATTCTAAATCTTGGTCCGGTAACTCTTCTCACAGAACGGTATGTGTTTATTGTGTGTCAGTGGGCAGTATTACAAGAGACGATTGTTAAACGGACCTGTTACCTTTACTAAAAGGGTTTCTTTTGGACCATTTCTGGATTCCTCCCATTATTATATTTTCTACATTTTATCGCAATTGGTAGGAATATGTTACTCAGGTCTACTATCCGGTCTTATTACAATATAAAATATATTTTCAGAGATAATAAGTATCCCATTCAAGACAAGGAAAGAGAAAAGCAAAGTGATTTCCATGTCTCTTCAGTAGCTAAATATTCAGTTGCACATCAGCAAGCCAATCCCACCAAAGTGGTGCGATTCACCCCTAAAAGTCACATCTTCATTTTTTTTAACCAAATGGTTTGCCTGTATACTGAATATCATTACTCGGATAAATTAATTCTAACTTTTTCCTTTTGTACCTTAGATGCTTTACGTATCTCATAGGTACAAACAAAATAGTGGGTATATAAGTATAAAGCAGCAAATCAACATATTCCTTTCTGTTATGAAAAAACACAATATATTCAGTATCTGAAATCAGCAGAGGAAGATTCTTCATCTAATGTAATGCAGCTTACATAATTTGAAAAAGTTACATTTGAAAATTTATGTTAAATATGCAAATCACTTTAATAATGCTGAGCTCTATGTCAGTAGCAGAGGCACATAAAACACATAGACTAATAATGATTCTCATTTTTTTTTAACAGATACCTCCTTTATGATCATATGTATCATCAGCACCACTTTACCATGAAGACAGAAAAAACAATCGACTAAGTTTTCATTTTAAAGCAAATATGAAATTACATTGAATTATCGTGTCTATGATAAGGACATGTTGAGATCATTAGTACTGCGCAAAAAAATTATCTTAGTATTTTACTTTCCTCAAGAACTAAGATGTATGATTTTTGTTTTTAAAATAGCTGACAGTTTTGTATTGAAATTTTTGTTGTCTGAATAATTAACTGTTTGTTTGATTTTGTTGATTGGGAATTGTTATTGATTCAGTAATTTATTTGTTTATTATAATTATCAAATTATTATATAAATAAAAAAATAATCATAGAATATGAATCATAAAAAATAATCATGCAGAGTCCTACTGCAATACACCATTCATCATCTTGCCGTCCAGTGATCTTTGGCCTTCTAACCTCATGCATGAGGAACAGTTTCCGTTAGGAACCTGTTGTAGACGATAACAAAATAAAAATATCAAGACATTATAGAATTAAGTAACGTTTTAAATATAATCGTGAACAGTTTATTTTAATTTTGTTGTTATTTAATACTGATAAAATAATTTAATAAACACAGAATATAGATTCATCTATTTCTTATTTGGACACATTTCTACACCACTTCAATCATGAGGCTAACATTATTATGACTCCAAGGTCATTAAATTAGATTTGTAATTTCAAATGGTATTGATTCATAAACAGACAAGAACTTGACCAAATATAGCGTAAGCAAGCGATTCTCAATCTTACGTTGATTGTGTTTTTCTTTAAACATTCATTTGTGATTGATTAGTCGATCTTCATATACAATTATTTCATTTCGTAAGGATTATACGCAGTAAAGCAATATCGTTAGCCCTCATCGTTTTACTTAGACTTAAATTTTGGGGTAATTTAAGGAGCTTGGCCAATTTAAATACGTGGATAAACGGAAATATTTTAGCAATATTGAAATTTTTCGGAGCTTCTTTACAGTTTATTGTACGAGATCTGTAACTGAACAATTAAACAATTAAATGTGAGATATATTTTGTCCATTCGACTGTTATTCCACTTTATTTTGCCCGCAGTATTTTTTATTTTTTTATTATACAGTAAAGTTATGTATTAAAATTTTATAATTAACCTTCAAAAATACATTATCACAGTGAAATATTCGGTTCATTACAACAAATAGATTTCATAGTTCTATGTAATACATATGCCATACTAAATTTGTATTCGCTACAATAAAAATAACTTTCTTAGCATAAAGAAATTATAAACAATGCTGTTACGTTCATAGTTACATTCATAGTTTTTTTTTAACTGTAGACAATTGTGCACTGCCAATCTATTCTATTCTTTCGCAGGATTAGAATCTGTAATTTTTTGTTTGTTCTTCTAAGCTGTCAGCTCTTTATGCACTTATTAATTCCGACTGCTATTCTTTTCCAACTACTAATAGGTCCCCACTATATTCAGTTTGAATTATTAGCTAAATCCATATTCATTATGCATGTATAAGAAATCTGTTATTCGCTGTGAAGTGAGAAACGCGAGCTTGTTTCTCTGTTCGGAACCTGTAGAAAGAACAGCACGTGCATTCAGAAAACCAAAGAAGAATAATAAAATTTTGTGGAAAAATTTTTGTTAAAATAATTCATGAAAGCATTTTTAATGTTAAATATTTTTAAAAAAAATCCTTAAAGACGAGGGGAGGTCTTCTGTTTCCTGATTGCATTAATCCCCTAAAATGAACTTCAGGATTCTCCCCTGATCCCATAATTCTCTAAATCGGTCAAATTTGACTAAATATGGTTACTGAGAAAACAAATTTACCAAATTTCATTATAGGACTTCCCATATAGGTGTCGTAAGTTAACTGTTGATTATTAAGGGTGATCCCGAATTGGCTTTTACGATAAAAATTAAAGGAAATATTAGAAAAATAATTCAGTAAATTAAAATTTATTAAAGAATAAGTGTGATTAATAACATGTTAATTGTCCTTCATTTATATATCGTTATACAAAATTTCATTTATTTGTATAGATTTCTTGATGTATTTGTCACATTTATATATACTTTTTCTATCTGAATAAAAAACCTGTACACATACGTAGGATACATTTAGAATACACAGATAACTCAGGTGTAATGATTAAGAAAAATAATCCACGTTATAGTGAGAGCTTTTGGTATTATTATCGTGAATAAAGAGGAATCGTTTGATAAAATTTAAGTTGTGGCGTTTTTTGTTATTTTTTCCGATTAATTAACCCGAGGGACAGGGCGTATTCTATTGGTATTGAACATTTATAAAG
Source organism: Lycorma delicatula (assembly GCF_047948215.1). NCBI lineage: Eukaryota > Metazoa > Arthropoda > Insecta > Hemiptera > Fulgoridae > Lycorma > Lycorma delicatula. The sequence continues at coordinate 252,070,053 of NC_134455.1, forward strand.
GCTTTGAGTAGGATAATTTAACGATATATTGTGTGTACTGGGAGTCTAGGATTAATAAAAAAAAAGGTTAGAACTTAAAAATGATAAGGGGTAAACGTAAAATAATAAAATTATAAAATAGATTAGGAAATTTTGAAATTCTATGTAAAAGCGACAATACACGTAAATGAAAAAGGTAATTCTTTAAAATGTCTATGTATGATCTTTAGTCCGAAAACTGGTTTCCCGTGACCAGATTAAATGCAGCGCAAGGTGACAGTTAAGATCCGGTAAATTAATAAAGTCCCGCGTTCGAATCCCGTTCAGGCATGGCGTTTTCACACGCCACAAATCATTCATCTCATTCTCTGAAGCAATACCTAATGTGGTCCCGTAGGTTAAAAAAAATTAATACATACAAAATACACGTACAAGATTGAATAACGAAAATAAATTGTACACGTGCTCGATAGTTGTATTTTACAGAAAGGAAAGAAATACTATTAAGTGCAATTCTTGTTAAAAAAATATTTTTAACAGTTGGAGAAAATGTTTGAGAATATAAATTTAAATGAAAACACAGACAAATATATTAGTAAGATAAAATCTTCGTCATTCATATTACGTGTAAAATGTACATATTTAAAGTAAAGCGAGTACGATTTACCCGTTTACGAATTTTGTTTTAACATTTTTTTTTTAAATTTAAAACAATTTTCTTAGAAAAAATAATATACTCTTTCTTTGATTTGAATTTAATCCTCTTAATTGCTTGTTTTAAATGTCTGAATAAATAATAATTAAAAGTAATACTTTATTGTTATTAATTTCTTGTATTGAGTTACTGATAATCGTTGGAAGTAGAAGAACGGATTCATTAATCGGATTCTGTAATTTCATTTAACTACTTTTATTTCTTTTAACTTTTCATTTAATTTTTCTTTATTTCTTATGATGGTAAAGGTTGTGTTTGACTTATATTGTTGATTATTACATTCAAATAATTGCTTATTTTTATCTTTTGATTATAGTTTGTACTGGAGTAAGAAAATGCCGGTTGTAAGAAAATGAATTCGAATGAGAAAACAACTGTTCAAGCTGTTCACAAGCTGTTCTAAAGTACATATTTTTAAATCGTAGTTCAATGCCAGCGCTCTAGATTCAAGGTCGCCTATTGCTATACAACGCAATAGCTGTACTACATCTATTGCGTCGTTCAGCGAACAGCATTTAAAATGTCTTCCTCTCGTCTTTCACAGTGGGTTTTACCTCAGCTAATCGCTTCCGGTTGCTTCGGTTCAGGATGCGAAATTATCGGTTACAGTAAAGATAACACTCGTAAAGGCGAAGATCAATTTGCTTGTTCCGTTCAGTTCCATGAACTTAAAGTTAAAACCAACAATATTTTGAGTACCATCGATGTCGTTATTAAGTTTCAGGTAGAAAATGAAACGTTAAGAGAATCATTGCGGGGGAAATCTATGTTTAAAAATGAAGTTCTAATGTATTCAGAACTTTTACCGATGATTGACAAAGATGGAATCGTGGAAGAATTATTTTGCAAATATTATTACGGAAAGGCCGATTCAAACCTAGAACCGGAGAAGGATTTCTTAATGCTTGAGGATTTAACCAAGCGGAACTACAGATTGACTTCGGAAAAAGTAAGTATTTATTTTCTTTTATTTGTTTTGTGATGTTATTACTTATGACTTTTGAAAACTCAAGTTTAACACAGCTAAATATTAACTATGATATTGAAACTTTCTTTGTTCATAATTATAAACGCTCGTAATTGTACCCATGAGTGAGCAAAATATCTATCTCTAGTTGTGATCTTTACAAGATGAGCTTTTGTAGTAGCATTGTTATAAATTTTGTTGATTGAGTAAGCTAGAAAACGTATTTGATTTTGGAATTATATTGATAGTAGTCTGATTTTCACAAGGAAAGTTGTGGATTAAAATCCTGATCATGATTGGCATTTTCATACGCTACAAAATTCTTTTTCATCACCAAATTAAATTTTTTAATGCGACTTAAAAATTATAAAAATATGAAAACAGACAGTACTGACAGAAATTATTTTCCTAAAATTTGTTATAAAAATTTTCCCATGACCCCATGTATTTAATTTTTAGGAGTGTCATCTAGTATGATGCTAATGGCTTAATGATGTAATGGCGAGTTGCTAGCTGTTAACAACTAACAACCGTTTAAACAATTTGAAGAAAAATGTGATGGGTGGACGGGATGAATTTTAATTTGGAGGATTACTAAAACTACTTTATTAACCTTGGTTTTGGCAATTGGTATTTTATTATTTTACATTTTTTTAATTTCAAGGATGTCAATCGTTAAACATTATGGGTAACGAGTTTTATGAAACCATTAGGTTATAAGACGACATATTTTACCATTTTATCCTGAAAATCTATTCATTATTTGTTGTTGAAAATATAGGTGCTCCAAAAAAAAAAGAAGATATATATATATTTGAGCAAAAGAGGTGGTCAGAATATTTTTGTTTTATATTTGAATACGATTAGAACAGATTTATTTTTGTGTAGAAAAATATGATAATTAGCTGTATGTAATTTTACTTATATCTTTCAAAATATTTTCTGGAAGGAAACTTTTTATTTGTGCAGAGTCTTAGCTGATAAAGTTTATTACATTTTTCATGAAATCAATATTTTCACTTTAATGTGCAGCTGTATATTTTTTAGAAGAACCATCTTTTTTCAATTACACTTTCTTCTAGTTTTCAGTCATATAACTGGAAAAGATTTTTAATTTTGCAATTTAATCTCCAAATGACAAACATAAGTTGTTTTTAATCATGGTACTATGCATTTAATGTTACACTTTAGATCATGCCATTCTCTGAAGAATCATTCAGTCATTGTTGCTAATGTTATTTTAATGTACATCATTTTGCTTTAACTATCTAAAGAACATTCTTAAATAACTGAATTAAAAAATTCTTATATTTTGCAAAAAAATCCAAAATTTTGCAATTTTTATTTTTAGTTAAAAATAGAATATGTGATTTGGAGTTGCTCTTTTCATTTTAGTTTTTCGGAAGTAATTTTTGTTCTAGAGAGACTAGAAAAGTATTTTTATAGATTAGATCTACAGATAAAGTTTTAATAAGGTGGTAATTTTAAATGCAATATGATATTTTTTTTATGGAAAAAAATTTTTGTGTAAAAATTAATGATCTTTTCTGTTAATATTATGATTAGTGATAAACCATAATTTATTGATAATGAAATGTAGATTGGAGTTTAAAAATCTGAAGAAAAGGTGTCAAATGAATTGATAGAATTTAGAGAAGCTTAAGGAAGAGGAGGTAAAGAAGATTTTTGAGGAGATCATTACAAGAAGGCTGAATAAAAAAGATGATGCAGAAAATATAGAAGAATGGAAGCATGTTAAAAAGGAAATTCTTAAATCAGCAGAACAAACTTAGGCGGATCTATGAGAACTGGTAGAAAATCTTGGATATGAGAAGATATATTGCAGCTGGTGGGTGAGCATAGAAAGTATAAGAATGCTAGTGATGAAGAAGGCAAATATTGACAATTAAGAAATAGTATAAACAGGAAGTGCAAATTAGCAAAAGAAGTGTGGATTAAAGAAAAGTATTCAGAAGTGGAAAGAGAAATGATGATTGGTAAAATAGACAGAGCATACAGGAAAATTAAGGAGAACTTTGTGGTACATAAGTTAAAATCTATTAGTGTGTTAGATAAAGATGGTACATCAATTTATAACTCGAAAGGAAAGGTTGATAGGCGACTAGAATATATCGAAGAGTTATTTGGAGGAAATGAATTACAGAATGGTGTTATGGAGGAAGAAGAGGAAGTTGAAGAGAATAAAAAGGGAGATACAATACTGAGACCTGAATTTAATTGAGTATTAAAGGATTTGAATAGCAGAAAGGCTCCTGTGATGAACAGGATATCTGCAGAAGTACTGTGCAGTGCAGGTGAAGAAGCGATAGGTAGATTATATAAACTGGGGTGTAATGTTTTTTGAAAGAGGGGAAGTTCCGTCAGACTTCAAAAAGTGTTATTGTCATGATATCAAAGAAAGCAGGAGCAGATAAATGTGAAGAATACAGAACAATTAGTTTAACTAGTCATGCACCAAAAATCTTAACTAGAATTCTATACAGAAGAATTGAGAGGAGAGTGCAAGAAGTGTTAGGAGAAGACCAATTTGGTTTCAGGAAAAGTATAGGGACTAGGGAAGCAATTTTAGTGTTCAGATTAATAATAGAAGGAAGATTAAAGAAAAACAAACCAATATGTATGGCATTTATAGAGTTAGAAAAGGCATTTGATAACATAGACTCGAATAAAATGTTCAGCTTTTTAAATATTTAGGGTTCAAGTATAGAGGTAGAAGAACAATTGCTAACATTTACAGGAACTGAACTGCAACAGTAATAATTGAAGAGTATAAGAAAGAAACCATAATAAAAAATGAGTCCGACTAGGATTTTCCCTATCCCCATTACTTTGTAATTTTTACATAGAACTAACAGTTAATGAGGTTAAAGAACAATTTAGATCTGGAGTAACAATGCTAGGTGAATAGATAAAGATGCTACAGTTTGTATATGATATAGTAATTCTAGCTGAGAGTAAAAAAAGAATTAGAAGAAACATGGTTAAAGTCCTACGCAAGAACTAACACATGAAAATAAAGAAGAACAAAACGAAAGTAATGAAATGTAGTAGAAAAAAAGTAAATAGACCATTGAATATAAAAATAAGATGTGAAAAGATTATGGAGGTTGAAGAATTTTGTTATTTGGGAAGTAGATTTACTAAAGATGGACAAAGCAGGAATAGTATACAATGCTGAATAGCACAGACGAAACAAGCTTACAATCAGAAATATAATTTGCTTACATAAAAAATTAATTTAAACATCAGGAAAACATTTTTGAAAGTATATGTTTGTTGCTTTATATGAAAGTGAAACTTGGACAATCGAAGTACCTGGGTAGAACAGATTAGAAGCTTTTGAAATGAGGCGCTGTAGAAGAATGTTCAAAATCATAAGGGTGGATAAAGTGACAAATGAAGAGGTATTGCGGCAAATTGTGAAGAAAGAAGCATTTGGAAAAATCTAGCCAAAGTAGAGGGACTTATAGGCCGCATCTTTTGGCATCCTGGAATAGTCACTTTGATATTAGAGGAACAGGGAGATGGGCAAAATTGTGCAGGCAGGCAATGTTTAGAATATGGAAAACAAATTGTTAGAGATGTAGGATATGGAGGTATACTGAAATGAAATGACTAGCATTATATAGGAAAGTTTAGAGAGCTGAATCAAACCAGTCAAATGGCTAAAGACAAAAAAAAAAAAAAAAATAGTGTAATTAATTCTAATTATAAAGGCTGTAATATTTTTTTAGAATTAGAGAATATAAGCAAAATGATTTAAAAAAATATGTTTTTCATAACTTTGCAACTTCAGTGAACTAATTGCTGAAGTTACAATCTGCTGGATAATTTTAGTAAGTTTCAAAATTAAAAACCAACCAACATTTGAACAAGAATTATTAATCACCATCCCTACCTATAAATATTGAATAAGAAGTTAGTTTATTAAATTGCCTAAAGAAAACAGATTAAATTTTTTATATTAATAAAAAAAGTTGCAAAACATCGTGCGCCTGGTTTTTTATTTTTTGTTAGCATTATTATAAAATTTCACCATATGAAAATAGCAGAATCAAAATTTTTAGATTCATCAACATAAATTTTCATTAATTATTATCTCATTATATATTTATAATCTTTTACTGTGCAAGAAGAACTAAAATATTACTTTGAATTTGATGGTTGCTTCTTAAATTTCTTCACTGAAATGTACTTACAATTTGCAAAGATATTTGAAAGTAATATTAAATTAATCTTCTCAATTTCTTCTCATTTTTAGCAATGTGATTCTAATGTTTTCTCACTACATAGATAAAGAAATAATACTACTTCAATTTTTATGTTATTAGGAGGTGTAAATTTCTAAATTAATAAATAAAATTAACATCAGAATGCAGGATACTGAATGGACAGTAAAAAACTAAAAGAACATTGTGGACAGTGATTCTCTGCAATTTAATCTAAATATGTGTATAATCTGTGTAACTGTAACTTTAATATTACTAAATTTATATAAAATTGTTCAAGTTTAAAGTTCTTTTTTATTAATATTTTTGGTTCTTGAATAAAAAATAGATGAGGTACATACTCTTGAGTTTATGGAGAAAAATGGAAAAATTTAGATTTATCATTTCAGGCATAATGTGGATTATTGTTACTGGCAAGGGTTTATAAATTCACAGAGAATCAATGAAAAGGTTATGGCATCCAGATACTGGTTGTTCCATATTCTGAGCATTCATTCTGTTATATTCAACATATTCTTAGCACCCTTGAAATGTTTTGTTTAACATCACGACTTATACGTTTTGGTAATAGATCGACACATCAAGAATAAAGGCATACAGATAAATTAGCTTCTGCGCATGAAACTGGGGAAAGTGGGTAGAAGTTCTACCAAAATTATATTATCGTGATGAAAATGTATCAATTGATAAACAATTAGTTGATTTTATTGGCCGTTACCCTTTCAAACACTATATTCCCAGCAAACCTGCAGGATATGAACATTATACTCTGAAATTGCAGATTTATACTGGAAAAGAACCAGGTGGCCAGCCAGAGAAGAATCAGAGAATTAGAGTTGTGTGGGATTTGACTAGTGACCTCAGAGGTCACAATGTTATAAGAAATAACTTTTTTACATCTTACAACTTAGGCAGCTTCTTCAAAGACATAAAATAATTATGCTTAGTACCATAATATAAAATAGGAAAGAATTGCTGGTGCAAATGACAATTAACGACATTCACAGCTCATCTCTCTTTTTTGCTAATAATAACAGTAATGAACTATATACCAAAAAAAAAATAAAAATGGTGTACTGAGTATTTTACATGCTGGAGTAGAAATAAGCCTGAGAACTGACAAAAATTCACAAATAATTTAAACTTATAATGCTACTAATGCTTCTGTAGGTACGCTTGACCAACTTGTAGCCACATACACATGCAAATACAAAACTAATCGGTGGCCAGTGATAATTGTTTACAACATGCTTTGACATATATTTATACAATTTATTTTTCTTTTGGCTATTAGTCAATCCAAACTGGAATAAAAATTCACCAACTAAAAGAAGAGTCTATTTACAAGAATTAGGAAAATCACTTACTGGAAAATTACCATTTATAAAATCAAGAAAATACGTGATTAGAACATTGACTTCATCAAACATTGTGAAAGTAATGCAAGTACAAGATAAAATTTTGCCTCACTCAGCAATTATTGACAGGGAAGTTACAGGGACAAAACAAGCACAATACAGGTTTTATCCTTCAAAGGATGAAAATAAAACAAACATTATTTGTTTTAAATATAGCAAACAATTATGCAAGCAACATGTAATGACTTACTATTGTCTTACCTAGAAATATTTTTATAAATTTGCATTATATTTATGTACTGGAGTTATTTCAAGTGAAATTTTCATATTGTAACCGATTTTTCATTTAATTAATGGTTTCATCCATTACATTTAGTTTTTTAATGTAATTTTTTTATCATCTATGTAATATCTATAATTCTGTAAAACAATGTGCTGTGAGATTTGTAAAATGTAGAGCAGTAGGCTATTCAAGTAAATATATTTATATTTGTTGTCATTGATTTTATTATCCAATTTATTATAATATGTTTCATAAATATATAAGTATAATATTAATTTACTTATGTTTTTATACTGAACTGTATAATATTAAATAATTTTTACTAGAAAGTTTTTTTTTTATTACACTATAGAAATAATTTGATTAAAAATATATTACATGGTCAATTAGTCAGGTCACTTATTAACCTGAACAGTATGTTAATGCAGTAAATATGAATAGAACAGCAGCGTTAACATGTGATACATGAAATCAATTGGTTTTTAATGCTAAAAATGAATCTGAAGTTAGAATTTTTCTTTCACTCGCAAGTTTTTGAAAAATTACAAAATAAAATTATAAAATTTTTGATTCACACATATGGTTTTTATTTTATATGATTTCTTTTTATTTATGTGCTCAGTATACAATTTTAACTCTGTTAATCAGTTGTTAATCTTGAAAAATTAATTTAAATCATAATTCAAATGTCACATATCATGACATCATATCCCTGTATTAAAGTGTAATGAGCAAGATTCTTCATGACTGTACAACTCAAAACAACATAAAGCTTATTTGGCTTTGTTTGCCTACTACTTTTAATAGTACAAACTCTGCAGTCAGTGTGATAACTATATTAAGTAAGGGAACAATAAAGTCTCATATTTAGTGTGTAAAATTCAGATAATTTTTGTTAGGTTTGTGGTGAGTTCAGTATAAAATCATATAAGATAAAACATAACAGTTTTAATTTAAAAAAAACATCGGATTGTTTTTTGACTGTAAAATTGGTGATCAGAGTAAGACACAGTTTCCTGATATAATATGTGGTACCTGTGCGGTTAACTTAATAGGATGGCTAAAAGATACACAAAAAAAGGCTTTGCCACTTGGTGACCCTGTAGTTTGTTGTGAACCAAAAGATCACTTAACTAATTGTTATTACTCTTTAACAATGTATCTGAAATTTCTAAAAGTCTAAACTGTTCTCTATTCTTCTTCATCTAATTGTGCTTTATCCTTCATTGCCATCTGCATACAGATCTGTTTCTCACAGTTAATCCATTCCAGTTCTGAAGGTTTCTGAAAACAGTGATGAAGAAGAAAGTGTTATGGAAGAAGACATTCATGATTCAGAATTTGAATACAGTCCAGGAAGCCACATCTTATGTCACAGGGTAAGCTAAATGACTTAAGAGATTTAAATTTATCAAAAAATCAAGCCAAACGTTTAGGCTTAAGATTGTAAAATTAGAATTTACTTAAAAAAAGTACAAAAATCTCGGCTATTGAAACCAACAGGGGAATTTTTCTCAATACTTTTGCTGAAGAGAATTACTTAATTTACTGTACAAGTATTGATGAGATTATGTAACAATTAGATTGAGTTCATGAACCTGAGGAGTAGTGCCTTTTTATAGATTCCTTCAAGTATACTAATAAATATTGAAAAATCCTTCACAATATTAGAAAATATACTTTTGTACCAATTGTTATAGAATTAATATGAAAGAAACTTATGATGCTAACAAAACTGTTTCGAAAAAGTAAACTATAAATGCACATTTGGAACATGTATAGATATTTAAAAGTAATAGTCCTTTTGTTACCCATGCAATTGGGTTATGCAAAATATTGTTGTTTTATTTATGAATGGGACAGCTGAGCTAGGGATCAGCATTATGTAGTAAAACAGTAGAAGAAACATGAGAACTTAACTCAGGTGAAAAACATTATTCATGAGCCTCTAGTTAAACCAGAAAAACAATTTTTACTGTTCCTTCATATCAAGCTGGGATTAATAAAAAAATTTGTAAAAGCCATGAAGAAAACAATCAAGGATTCTTCTACGCATGAAAAAAATTCTCAAAAGTAAGTGAAAGAAAAGTTAAAGAAGGAATTTTTGTTGGCCCACAAATGTGGGAGTTGGTCAGAGATGAAGTGTTAACTGTGTTGACCGATGTAAAACTCATTGCTTGAACAGCTTTCAGTCACTTACAAAAATTTTCTTGGTGTCAATAAATCACAAAATTACCAGAATATTATAGATAAACTGATAAATTTATACATAGCTGTAAGATGTAATATGTCACTAAAAGTCCATTTTCTTCATTTACATCTGGATTTCTTTGGAGTACGAAGAAATCCAGATGTAAATGATGTACAAAGAAATTTGAGGCAGTACGTGATGAACATGGTGAATGTTTCCAACAAGATATCTAAGGGTTAGAAAAGTATTACTAAAACAACTGAGTGTTAATGTGCTAGCTGATTACCGTTTGACTTTAATTCGACATGCACCTCAGGCTTTCTACTTAAGGAAAGCATCTGATAAGAAGTGTAAGTATATGAAATTCCATTAAGATTATTTATATTAACTTTTGTAGACCTTTAATATGTCATTTTTACTAAACTGATGATGTTAAATATATTTACAGATCTCTCTCTACACAAAAAAGCAATCTAGTGAAAGGTATCACACGTAGAAAAACATCAACAAATTTTTATTTTGTATATTTATATTTTTATTTTGTATTAATGATTATTTGGCATCCACCTTGTCTGAGGGCATCTTTTAACTTCCATCTGCCACCTGGTACTGTGATAGTAATAGACACACAAGTGATTGTAATACTGTAAATTGTTATTTTTGCCCATACTGACTTTTTGTCTTCTTGAGAAATATAAATGATCTTTAACAGATTTCTATGGCTGTTTAGAGTAATATTGATATAATCATTATCAAAAGACAGAAATATATGCTAAGTTTTTCTTTATTTATTTAGTAGCATGCCAACTGCACTTTTGGCCAATTTTTTAATAATTTTTTTTAATGATTAATTCACCATATATGTCAAAGCGTGTGCATGGGAATATGTAGTGGAAATTTTATAAAGTATGAAAAATGCCGTTCCTGATCAGGATTCAAACCAGGGACCTCTAGATTAAAGGCTGAGATGCTACCACTTCACCATGGACAATGTGTTATGCTCATGGACAATGTTCTGCCACTCCACAGAGATCGACAATGTGTCACAGCATGATGAAGATGCGATTTGTAGAATCAAAAACTTTGTCAACTTCACTGAAATTAGAATGTAGAATATGAAGGCAGAAATCCTATGCTAGAGGTGTATTTAATTATCTACAAAAAATTCTCAATTTTCTCTAATATTTTTATATGATATTTTGTTTATATATACAGGTAATTCAAAGAAACGGGAAATTTAAAAAATTAAATAACGTTAATGGAAAATTTTTTTAGAAAATGAATTTTATTTCATGTAATTGTATAAATGATGCCATTTTAGGATACATACATTTTAGTTTATTTTTTAAAGATGACATCTTGCAGGTGACCTCCTCTTCTACGTAAACGCTCACGAAGTTTCTTCGTTAAATTGATCATGGTTTGACGTATCATCTCGACTGGAATTTCCGCTATTGTTTTTCGGATCTTTGCCTTGTTCTTCCGTTGTAGCAGGTCTCCTGTAGAACACTTTGCTTTTAAGGTGACCCCACAAAAAGTAATCGCAAGCTGAGAGATCAGGCGATCTGTGAGGCCATCTAATGTCACCATTTCATGAAATGACACGTTGTCCAAACAATCGGCGTACAGCTGCCATCGATATTCGTGCAGTATGTGACGTTGCTCCGTCTTGTTGAAACCAGGCTGTGTTAAGAATTGGTGGAAATCTCTTTTGTTGTTCCACAACAAAGGTTTCAAGCACGGCTACGTAACGAGCCGACGTCACTGTAATCGCAAGACCGTTGTAATCCTCAAAAAAATAAGGGCTTATAACACCGTAAGATGACATAGCACACCACACGGTCACTTTCTGGCTGTGCAACGTACGATGGTGTAGCTGCGTAGGATTTTCTTGTGCCCAGTATCTGAAATTTTGCTTGTTAACAAATCCACTGAGGTGGAAATGCGCTTCGTCTGACATCCACAGTTCGTGAACAAACTCTTCTTATCATTTATCTTCTGAAGCATTACATTACAGAATTGTGCTCGCACAATTGCATCGTTCGGTTTCAGTTCCTGGACGATCTGCAACTTGTATGGATGGAATTGTAAGTCCTTCACTAATATTCTTCGAATACTTGAACTATGCAATTGTAAAAATGCTGAGAGACGACGGATTCACCGATGTGGACTTCGTGTGACAGCATCTTGTAAAGCTTGAATATTCTGTGGTGTACGGACGGTTCGCTCACGGCCTGGAGGTTTCTTTTTCATTGCCGAACCAGTTTCCTCAAAATTAGATATCCATGTTTTAATTGCATGTGCTGATGGAACACGGTCGTGCCGTCCCAGATTAAAATGACGGCGATATTCTCTACGCGCTCCCTCCACACTGTCATTGTTTTTGTAAAACGCTTTGATAGCAAATGCACGTTGCGCACCACTCCAAGGATCCATGACAACTAAATGGCAGGTTAGGTTAGATAGGCTGGCGCCACTTATCAAGTGGTACCAATCGCCCACGACTACCAACACAACTTTAAAAATTTCCCGTTTCTCTAAATCACCGTTTATTTTACTTGTATTATTTTTTTTTAAATACATGAAAAAAGCTTGTTGATTTAGTCAAATAACCAAAACCCCAAAGTAAAACATCAAGCTGTGTCTTATAACACAATGAAATTATAAATTGGTTCACAAAATATTCTTAAGAAATTGTATCTTTAAAATTGTTTTTGCCAGGTATATTATAAGTACAATGTTGTTAGTCTTTAGCAGTCTCACGTAGGCATTTACAAAATTTAGTGATTTAATTTAAATACTATTGCTTGAAATATTTTTCTTATGTAGTCTTCAGTGGAATGAATTAACATTAAAATAAACTGATGTGGAGTTACGGTGCAATTATCTAAAATCAACAAGGTTTATTAAAAAATCTGGCAACAGTTGTAGGACTTTCCCGTCATGCGGCTAAAGCCTTTGGGTTGTTTCTGATACACGGCTTACACACATATACACACAGCTTAATTAAAAATATTTATCGTTTTATGTAAGTATAATATTTTTTAGTTTATTTAATTCAATGATTACAAGTAAAGCGCGCGTACATACCGCGTATTTAATTCGCGCGGGTGTGGTCGGTGACCGTCGCCACTAATTAAACTAATGTTATTTCACTACTGACAGAACAAATTTTGCTTGTATGATCGGTAGAGTGGTGTAGCCACGAGGCTTAGCGCACCTGGTACCGAGTCAACTGGGCAATTGAGTTCGAGACCAACCAGTTTGAGTTAATTTTTACTCTTTAAATATTATTAATTTATTTAATTCGATCGCTCACCTGTGACATCCCAACATAGCAAACGACAACAATATAATTTTCTTGTGATGGGGATGCGATTCTTCAAATTTTTTGCAAATATTGTTATTTTTTAATTGTTAACAAATGTGCCTAAGTAAAATATGACCTTAATTAGGCAAAATCTAGAGATGCTGTGGGTGACCTTTCTCTACAGCCTCACCTCGACCTTTTAAGTTGAAAATTAAATGGTATTAATGGCCCATATATAGAAGTAATCTGACCAAGTTTGGTCAAAATCGGTCGAGTAGTTCTGGAGATATACTGAACACGCACGCACATGCGAACATTCCTGTCGGATTTTTGTGTTTCTTAGGTTCCTTATGTGTCAAAACGTAAAGATTTGGTGAAAATTGCATATGCCCAAATTGGACCGATTACAATAATTTCCCATCTAGAACTATAGCATTATCTAGACGGGAAAGTAAAAGAATGAAATGTATTTTTAATAATTGCTGTATGAAAAAGTCTTATTTTGTTACCTGTTTAATAAGTTTTCCAAACATGTTTCGCTTTATAAAAAAGCATTTTTAGAGAACAGTTTCTGTAAATTTATTATATAAATAAAATTTTTGTGAAGTAATGAAAATATTTCTTTGACATCTTAGATTACAAAAGAATTAATGCTTTTTAAACAGGTCTGGTTATAGTAAAAATTAGTAGCAAGATATGTAGACCGCATAAGATCTATATAAAATATTAAAGGTGTTTCAAATACTTTCGGTGTTTCAAATTTTTTATTGCCGTTTTGTATGTCCCTCTACAATTTCCACCCTCTACTGTAAATAAATTAAATAAACCTGTTTTTCTAAGTAAATGGCTTACAAAGTTATTTAGTCTTTTTGCAAAATTTCCCACAATCTCTTTATGCTGCTCTCTCTCTCTCTCTCTCCCCCCCCCTCTCTCCCTCTCTCACCCTCTCACTCTCTCTCTCTCTTAGTATTCAATCCTATGATTGGTTGGCAGCAAGTCTCCAAAGTCCTTTATCCTGAGCCAGAAAAGGTTTTATCTGCCTTAAAACCCTTTCTTTCCAAAGTTCACCTGATCTTAAACATCCTCCTGTAATACTGCATTTCAAATGTCTTTATTATTTTCCTCTCTGCTTTCGTAACGTAAATTATGGATATAAAATAACATAATTTACATGTTTTACTATCATAAACCACTAATATATTCATAAGTAATTTTTTTTAATAATTCTTAGATATAAATATGTATTTCTTTTTTATCATAAGTTACTTGGTTTTTTAATCACTGGCAATTTATTTTTTAATGGTTTAATGAAGTCCCTCTTACTCACACTATCCTTTTAATGACTAATATTAGTATGTTGTAGAATTCTTATTTAAGAAATTGTAGCATTTCGATTTTTTTATATGTGCAGCGGTGTACGGCGTGGCCGCATCTCAACCAATACAACCACTGTACAGTACTTTTGTTTTTCTGTTTAGCGTCTGGAACCACCGTAAGGTATTACTTCAGAGGATGAATGAGGATGATATGTATGAATGTAAATGAAGTGTAATCTTGTACAGTCTCAGGTCAACTGAGATGTGTGGGGTTGTTCCTGAGATGTGAGGTTCCTGAGATGTGTGGTTAATTGAAACCCGACCACCAAAGAACACCGGTATCCACGATCTAGTATTCAAATCCGAATAAGAGTAACTTCCTTTACCATCATTTGAACTTTAGAACTCTTGACTATACAGTACTGTATGTGACTGGTTGCACCTACCTCCAAGTACAAAATAGCACGATAGAGCTTTTTCCAGCGCGGGTAAATTTATGTTTTACAAATTTCCCGTTTTGTACGTAGAATTTCCCGTTTTATTTTTTCTTACTCAATTTCTTAAAACAGTTGTAATACAATTGAAACGGCTGTATTCACTTGACAGTCGCATACCTTGTCTTTTGTATTCTTAAAGTTTAATTCAAAAGTGATTTAATACAAAAATGTAGCAGTTGAGAAGCAGATTAAGTGGACGTAACGTAATTTGTGAACAAACAAAAGGTATAGTCTAATGTTTACAATTTCGTTAAGTTAAATAAGGAAGCGGCAGCATCAGTTACCGTTAAAAAAAACACGGCTGCAACCGGTATTAGTAAACCCTCTGTTGGAGGATTCTAAGTGTTTCTCAAACGATTCAAAATCCCAAACTCCAAACATTAATAGAAAAAAAAGTAAAACTAAATCGATGGTCGATAAATTTGATCAAGATATAATTCGACGAATGATAAATGGTATGCGTATTACAGAAAAGACCATCTTTGTCAAATATTTATTGAGTAGTAGTTGCAGAAATAAATTTCAAAAGAAGGAAGTCAATTTATCACAAGAACTTTGACTTCAAATGGAGGAAGAGTACAAATAATCAATGTTATTTGTCTGAAAGAGATGATATTCAAATTAGTAGAATTAATTATTTACGATGTGTAATGCTGTACCCATGTGATGGTTGGAATGTAGTTTACATTGACGAAACTTACGTATACTAACTATACTAAAAGTAAAGTCTGGTTAGATAGGAGTAATGACGAATATCATGTACCAATTTCGACAGGAAACTGACTGATTATTGTTAATGCTAGTGCCGAAGATGGATTTGTTTCAAACTCTCTACTTATTTATTACTTATTTTTAAATCGGGCCGTAAATCCGCGGATTACCATGATGTTATGAATTTCTCAAATTTTTTAAGATGAGTCGAAGAAAATCTCATTATGAACCTACCAGATTATTCAGTATTGAAGAAATACTTTCGGAAGTTAAACGGCACGCTGACATATTGATAACAGACGAAGAGATAAGGGCCCCTAACTCCCCCCATAAGTTTTTTTTACTAAATCTTCCGTTCAGTGAGTATTGCTTATTGAGAATATAAAAACTGCTTGACCTTATTTATTATTTAACTAACGCTACCGTTTTGTAGTGCTATTTTGTATGCACTGTACTTGACTAAAAAACATAAAATAAAGAAAACTGACGGCGAGGGGAAACACAAATAACCATACAGCGCGGGTGAAGCCGTGACGGGGATGCTAGTATATGTGTACAACGTGTTTTACAAGGAATCTGCAGTACTTTACTGCAACGGTTACTGCATAACAGTGTATTAGAATCTCGAATACTGTTTTGATGATGCAAACATTTACACGTAATGGTATAAACAATGCAAGAAACAATCACATTTGGAATGACAGTAATCCGCATGCTACCTCAAAATCAAACTACCAATATCGGTTTTTAATAAATGTCTGGTGGGGTGTAGTAGGAAATATTCTGATTGGACCTTACGACCTAATTCGTTGACTGTGTGGGGAGGCTTGTTTAAATTTTCTTCAAAATGAACTTCCTATGCTTTTAGAGGATGTTCCACTGGTAACGCGAAGAGTAATGTATTTCCACCATGACGGAGCCCCTGGACATTTTGATCGCCGTGTTAACTTGGCATCTTTATGAAGCAATCCCAAATAGGTGGATTGGCCAAGGAGGACCTATAACATGGCCAGCCAGATCCCCTGATTTGAACTCGTTAGATGTCTTTGGGTGGGGACACATGAAATCATTAGTGTATGCTCAAAAATCCAACAATAAACGTGAATTTTTACAAAGAATCATGGTTACCTCCCAAGAAATAAGAAACAGTCCAAGAATGTTGGAGGAGGCAGCGGCGTCCTTAAATTGTCGCGCTGAAATGTGTATTGCCAATGGAGGTGGATATTTTGAGCAGCTGGTATAATACAAACCGTACATTTATCAAATATCAAATTAAATAATTTAAATGAAAAATACTGTGGAATATTTAAATTAATATTTGGTTAAGATTATTCTGAGAGAAGTAGGCCTATAATTTAAATTTTCGTTTGCAGTGTTCAGTTTTCATAACTGTTTAGTTGTGTTTGGTTTTCATTGACGTTGATTTCATCACTTTTTTAAGAATTAAATTCTCTACAAGTTTTTAAGAAAGCGTTTATGCATTTATTACTTATTAAGAAAGCTGTTTTAAGGTAAACATTAAAAAGATTTTTTGAACTCCTAATTTTGGGTTTTAAGTCAGATATCTTAGTAAGTAAATGAGATACAATTGTATACAGTTTGTGAGTTTTGCAGATCAAAACCATAGAAAACCACTAATTTCGCCTCTCAATTAACGTCAAAATTTTCAGTACGACCTCATTTGACTGGGGGTGCTGAGATCCAGGCGAAATATTTCGCTAGCCGTAACTCGCTAACGAAGCGTTTCCAGACCTAAATTTATATGAACTTTTTTTATTGTTTTGATAAAAGGAATTCGGCTGTAAAGTATTGCAGATTCCTCGTGAAACACTCTGTGTTTAGTAAATATTACACTCTGTTATGTACACATATAAATTATATATAAGTGTGATGCTCAACGAGTTACGTTAAAAAACGAATTTTATTTATACAATTAATGTTGTTACAATTAGTATACATGTATTTGTAAATAACTAACTGTTAACATCATTATGCGTACATGCTCATAATGAATTGAATAGGATGATGCAATATCGAACGAGTCTACTAATGCAGGACTTTACCCCATGAGAGCTGCTAGAGGACTATAATAGACTTGTTCATCGAACAAGTCCAGGACTGAGATTAACTAATTGCTATTATATTAAGAATAAAGAAACATAGGTTGAAACTGCATTACATTCTTTCTCACGGTGGCTGATCCTGGAAACTAGAGATAGGCTACACATGTGGCTTACGGAATGTAATGATAACCTATTCTTCGTAATGTAACTTGTATATATATATATATATATATATATATACGTATATAACTTACATGCATAAAATATACATCAAAAGATATTTATGATTTATATATCGTATCATTTGTAGAAGTGGGATTCTTTTTTTCAAAAATTTTACTTTTTGAAATCTATTTTATATTTTAAATCTTTTTTAGTATAATATTTTAACCTAATTGTGAACTTTTAACCTCTTCTTTAAAATATGTTGTTGGCCCAATATTTTTTCACAGCGCCACGTATCCTTTTTTTTTTCTTTCTTGTTTAGCCTCCAGGAATCACCGTCAGGTATTACTTCAGAGGATGAATGAGGATGATAAGTGTAAGTGAAGTGTAGTCACGTACAGTCTCAGGTTGACCATTTATCATGTGTAGTTAACTTAAACCCAACCACCAAAGAACACCGGTATCACAATCTAGTATTCAAATCCGTATAAAAGTGCCTTTACTAGGATTTGAACGTTGGGACTCTTGACTTCAAAATCAGCTGATTTGCAAAGACATGTTCACCACTAGACCAACCCAGTGGATTAACGCCACCATGTATACTAAGTCTACACTATGCTACGTATAATATTGAATCTGTTTATTATTTTTTTTAATAAATAATAAATGTTTAAGTTTTGACTGCATATATTCTAAGTTATCATTATTCTTATGTGCAATAGTGAATTTATTATTATGAACTCATATATTTCTTAATATGTACTACTAAATTTCATATTTTTAGAGAAAATATTAGTTGTTTTTTATTCTCTGTAATTTTTGTAATTTATACGCTTAATAGCATCTATTACACGATATGTTAAAATATGGATTTTTATCTTTAGTTTCAGCAATCTCAGATTTGTTTTAAAAAATTGATAAATCAATAAATTGTGACGCTGACATTACTATTTGTCAATTTCAAAATTGCAGATGGTCGTTGAAGTCATTTTCTAAAAAAAAAAAAAAATGTTCAGAACATCATGTGAGATACCAAAAAATGATCATGAAAAGAAAATTTTATTTATGTATATAGTAGTAAATAATTTGATCATTCAGAAACATTATTATCACAAAATAATTGTGGAACAAATTTTTATTTAACTGAAATAATCTAGTAAATACTAATGATTGGATTCTTTGTGGATTTATCATTTGGAGTTTTGTTAGTTGTAACATTCATATTGCATTAAATAGATTTTCCTTTAAAAATTGTGTTTTGGTTAGAAGTTAAATAAAGTACATCATGAAGTACATAGTAAGAAGTTAATCAAATACAACCTGAGCGCAAAAGAACTTCAAGAATTGGTGTTGAATTTGGAAATAGTTCCCATTTTCTTTCAGAATTTTCAGCCAATAGTTGATAATTGATAACTTTGAGAGGTTAATGTGTCTGTCAGAGAGACTAAACGTTAGTGCTTTGTAATTGTCACAATCAACTTTATAATATACAAATACGTCTTTAATTTGTCAAAAGATGAGCATTCCTTATCTTGATTAATTGACTGTTTTATTTTCCTTTTACTTTTTAGGATTAATATTGCCTTATTCAATATGCTGTGGAAAATTACAAAATTAGGGCTAGATAAGCTCCATGAATAAAGCAACTTCTTATACTCTTGCTAAATATCCGGATTAAAATTTTTTTGCTCCATTTGAGAGTTCAACAAAGTTTTTCTCATTATTATATGAGCTTAATAGTCAATAGTTTGGTTGCATTGATTTATCACCTTTTAATTGAGGTCATGATCTTCATGATCTCAATTAAAACATGCTAAAATTTTTCACATGCTTGTCCAAAACATTCACATGTCATCTAAAAAAGGGACATATGGACACATTATACTTGTGAAGGTCCGACTTGTATCGGACCTTAAAATTTTTTAATTGTTGGATGTGGTGAATGTTAGCAGAAATTTTTATATCATTCTTACATTTGGAAATTTTGCTCATCACCAACTGGAGATTATTTCAGTTTTATTTTTATTCAGTGTTATCTCATCAGTTATTTGGTACAGTCTGTTGTTGAGTTTTGACAGCAGTTAGGCTTGATCACCAAATCAGTGGAAAATGTTCTGTATAGACTTATTCTTGTGTATTACAGCATTATTGTAGTCAAAGTATATTTTTTCAAAATGTATAGATGTAAAATACATTATTTAAAAAAAAAAATTAACTTACATGCTATTTATTCCTATCATCATATGAATTTCACTAGTGGTCTCTTCTCATGGCTAAAATTATTATTTGTCAAAGTTTAGAAACCAAAAAATACTATGACATGCAATAGTTCTATCTGAGGTGTCTGAAGTAGCAATGGTATTGCTAATACTACAGTGGTGGAGGGGAGAGTGCATCATGACATGATATTGTAGGTGACAAGAAGCAAGTTGCTGGTTCAGTCCCTATCCTGGATGTTAACTGTATTTTCAAAAATTAAATGAGTAATGTTTATATGTTGGTGTAACCAAATCCTCAAAGAAAGAATGATTTAACTGTATTTTGAGAGTACCTTCCGTTGTATGCTATCTTTCCTAAGGAATATCTCCTGAGGTGGTGCTATACCCTTCTTATGTGGTACATCTGCAATGGCTGTACCAGCTTCTTGTTTCCTTATCATAAGGGTTGTAATGGTCCTCTCTTTTGTTAGAGTTCAAAGTTCTATACAAATTTCAAGCTGGAGATTTTACATAATCTTTAATGTTGAAATTTAAATTTGTAAATGGAGGAATTTAGCTACTGATTACTTTCCATAGATGCTTAAATAAAGATATTTAAAATGCGTTATCGGTAGAAACACCTCACTTTATTAAAAGATGAGAGGTAATTGTTACTGTACAATGTTTGGGATAATCAGTTGAAAAAAAAAAAAAAAATGAAAAAAGCACAATAAAGACTTATAAAAGTAGTAATGGATTTGCTTAAATAAGCCTCATTATTACAACAACAAAAAACACTTTTACATTTTAGATTTAATGACAAGGCCATGAATTTTAATGGAAGGGTTCATACCTTCCAACTTCATGTACTTGTAACTAAGTGTAGTACCTTCCATTGAACAAAGATTCTACTGTACAGAGTATATCTAAATTAGTTATATAAAATTAACCTTTAATAATGAAAAAAGTAAATAACTTGTAGAATTGTTTGATACATCACTGAATACAGTATATCTTTAAGTTTCATTTGCATATAATTCCATTACTTCCGAATGTTCTCACTAGGTGGCATGTGCAAATGAGTAATTCTTTCAGCCACCATGGAGTCGTATGTTGGTGCAGAGTGTACTAAGGGATGTTTGTGGTCTAATGAAACCAAATCAGCTACTACCATTTGGAGACAGTTCATGACTAAATACCACAAGCAACCACCTAAAAGACAGCCTGTTATTGGATGGTTCAATTGTTTCATTGAAACAAGTTGTGTATTACATAGGATGCCACATCAGGGTAGATCTTCAGTTTTTCTGAATCGAACAAGTGTGGCAGACATTCATTCGTAGTCTAGGTAAATCAATGGGACAAACCAGCTTAGTATTAAATATTCCTTACAGTATGGAGGGTATTGTTTAATTGCCTGTCATTAACTAAATAAACCCTACAAATTACAACTGATACAAGCTTTGAGTGAAGGTGATAAAGAAAAATGAACTAAATTTTGTGTAAACATGTTAAACAAAACCGAGGCTGAAGGTAAATTACCTTAATAAAATTGTGTTCAGTAACGAAACAGCCTTCCATACCAGCAATAAAGTTAACTGACGTAATGTTCGGATATGGGGTGAGTGAAATCCACATCTCATAATAAAACATGTATGGAACTCGCCTAACAATTTTGTTGCTGTAAGCATCACAAAATTTATGGTCCTTACTTTTTTGCAGAGTCAACTGTAACTGACATATCGTGCTTGGACATTCTTGAACATGCCACAGTTACCACAATTACTATAATGCCATAATTACTACAGGGTGTGGGTATAGAATTCATTTTACAGCAAGACCGTGCACCACCACATTATCATCATACAGTTATTGCATATCTTAAAGCAAATTGTTGACTTGGATTGGGCATGGTAAAACAATTTCCTAGCCACCATGATCGCCTAATTAACTCCAATATACGTCTATGTATGGGGTTATGTAGAGTGTTTGTTTCTCCTCGTCCAGGAAATATTGATATGCTTTGGTATCGGATTATGCAAACAGTTGTCACCATAGATCAAGACATGCTTCATAGGATTTTGTAGGAAATTGATTACAGATGGGACATTTGCTGTGTTAAAAAAGGTGCCGTATTGAACATTTGTAAAAGAAACTTGAGGATATAATATTGAACATTTTTAAATGGAACTTGAAGATATAATGTATTTATTGTTGTATCAAACATTTATGTAAGCTATTTACTTTTTTCTTTATTAAAAGCTACTTTTGTATGACTAATTTAGAAATACTCTGTATTATTTTGTTATGCAGGAGTATCAGTTTAGCACTACACCACTTTTTGTGGTAAAGAAGACAACAATCACTTTACCTAGTAGAAAACAAGATAAAAATAGGGAAGTTTTGTTATTTACTTGCTTTACTCTCAAGATAAAAGTCCTTGGGGAGATATTTTCTTTAGAAGAAATTTTGGTTATTTTCCGAATGAAAAATATGAACACTAATGAAAAACATTTTGTCTTTTTTGTAAATACTGGAAAATGAGAGCTCCTGAGAGGAAGTATTCTAATACAAGCAAATTACACCAGCCGATTAATGAAGAAATTGACCTAGTAGTGTTATAATTTATTTCAAATAATATGACATGGTAGTAGTGAGAATTTTTAACTTTTATTTTATTAATACTAACAACAAAGGACCTTGTTGACTTCACTTAAGGGGACTTTAAATAAAATGAACTGTAGAACAATATTGTTGTTGCGATCAACAGTTTTTTTGTTGGCATGAGGATAATATATTTTGGTGTTCAAAGAGTAAATCAAGTAATGATGTGAATGCATAGTCTAATTGAAGTTAGATATAAGGAAAGTTTTTGTGTGAAACCTTTGGTGTTAGAGGATCATGCTTCTGCAAATCAGTTAATTTGGTAGATGAGGGTTGTAACCTATGGTAAGAAGTCGTGGTTGGAAGAGGTCATACAAAGGCGATATAAGTTGTATAAATATGCCGATGGAAATGTCTGCCAAGGCATTTGCATCGGTAGCACCATGACAAAAGTGAAACTGATAACTATGTTGTGTTATCAGGTTTAGGGGGTGAAATAGCCCATCCTGACTAGGAATGGAGGGGTGGTGTGGCGACTGGGATCATCACAAGACTCACTAGAGGAAGACAAGGTGTCTTCCTCTAAGGCGGTCAGGATGTTTCACTACTGACATTAAAAAGAAGCTTTACTACTTTAGAGTATTTTATTTCAAATTAATCTGTCTATATAAATGTATACTCAGTGTTTTTTTTATTTCTTGGTAATAGCATCAAGTTTATTCTTATAAAATACTGGAGTTATCATTTTTCAAGGTTTGCTGTTTATTGTTGTTGACCAAGATTGTTAACATAAAGACTGACTGTTTAATAATAAATTAAACTCTTGCATTCCTTATAATTAACATCAGGTGGCATCATTAACATCAGATTTGTATTAAACAAGTAAAATTGTATTTAAAGCTAATTTAAATAAAAGAGAAGAATGAAATTAGTGAATTTTGCTGTGCAGAAGTTTCTGCTTGTCTTTTTTTGACAATTCAGTGTAGAGTTGGATTAATAACATTGATCAAACCCATCGGGTTGGTCTAGTGGTTAACACGTCTTCCTAAATCATGTGATTCATTCCTAAAAGTCATTTAAATCATGTTGGAAGTCGAGAGTTCCAGCGTTCAAGTCCTAGTAAAGTCAGTTATTTTTACACGGATTTGAATACTAGATCATGGATACCGGTGTTCTTTGGTGGTGGGTTTTCAATTAACCACACATCTCAGTAATGGTCGAACTGAGAATGTACAAGACTACATTTCATTTACATTCATACATATCATCCTCATTCATCCTCTGAAGTATTATCTAAACGGTAGTTACCGGAGGCTAAACAAGAAAAAAAAGAAAGAAGAATAACATTGATCAACAATGATTTTTTTTAATGAAGTGAATACCTGATTCTTATAGCATTTTTCATGCAGATTTCAAATATGAAATCAGAATTCTTTATCAGGCTTAGTTTTTCTGTAACTACCATTCTTATTTTCAGGTAGTATCATGCATGAACTCCATAAGCGTAGCATTTTGTGAGTGTATTTTATTATATTTTTTATCAACCAAATAGCTTTTGTTTATTTTTTTACAGCTTCTTAATTGTTATCACATTGATTCATTAGACATTAGTCATCATGTTAATTATTTAGATACTAATTAAAATGAACAAGAATGTGACTCATTCTTCCTATTTTCACTATGAGTATAAACACACCATCCACTTGTTAGTTATTTCTGTCATTAGTATATTTACATATAAACTGTCATGCAGACTAGAGAATTATTTATAATTCTCATTCGAGTGTGAGTTCTTGTGTGTGTAACATTCAGTTCTGTAGCTGGTTTTTTTATTTACAGGTATTTTTTGTTCAGTAAAGTGAGTGTATGTTTATTAAATTAGTGTGTTTATAAAGTGTTTCTTTGTAAACAATATTAGTTATTGTAATGTATTAACAATTCCTTGCAGTTACATTAATCATCCAAACAATTTCTGCTACATCTGTGGTGAGATAATTTTGAAGTCTCAGAAAAGAAATATAACTCCACTAATAAAAAAGTCATATGAACTGTATTTTGGTTGTAAATTACGTGATCACGGTAAATCTTGGGCTCCTCATATTTGCTGCGCTTCTTCTGTAACATTGTTGATTGGTTGGCTAAATGGATCTTGACATATGCCATTTGCAATTCCAATGGTTTGGAGAGAACTGAAGGATCACACCACAGACTGTGATTTTTGTGTAATAAAGATATCTTGGATAACAGCTAAAACTAGACATAAATACCCTGATATTTCCTCTGTCATGCGGCCAGTGCCACATAGCCAAGAGCTTCCAATTCCAGCAGCACAAGAAACATGGAACTTAAATAAAAAAGAAAATGTAGAATCTTGTGCTGACTTATCAGGTGATGAAGAAAGAGATCCAAACATTTAAAAAAAGATATACTGAACCCCATTTAATTAATCAGACAGAATTAAATGATCTGGTTTGTGATCTAAATTTATCAAAGAATCAAGCAGAAATATTGGCATGAAGACTGAAAGGATGGCATCTTTTACAACCAAAGACTAAAATAAGTGCTTCCTGTGACAGACAGTCAGAATTTGAACATTTATTCTCTTAGTACACTTAATACACTGTAGAAAAACTTAATACACTGTTATGATGTGGACTCTTTACTGGAAGCTTTGGGACAAATGCACCATCCTGATAAATGACGACATTTTATTGACTCATCAAAGCTTAGTTTGAAAACTGTACTACTTCAAATTGAACATATATACCCATCAATACCATTAGCATATGCTGTTCAGATAATGGATTCTTATGAAAATATGAGACTTGTATTGAGCAGGATTCAGTATGATAAATATTTGTGGAGATCTGAAAATAATAGCATTTTTACTTGGACTGCAACTTGGATACACTAAGTTCTGTTGCTTTTTGTGTGAGTGGGACAGTGGGATATGAAAAACTGTTGCATAAAAGAGCAGTGGCCAAAGAAAGAGATACTGATTGTAGGAAAGATGAATGTTGTTATTCAGGCATTAATAAAACCAGAAAAAGTTTATTTTCCTCCATTACACATTAAGCTAGGTTTAATAAAAAATTTTGATAAAGCAGTGGATTGTAATGGTGCAGGATTTCAGTTTCTAAAAAACAAATTCCCTAATATAAGCATGCTAAAATAGAGGGAGAAGGTGTATTTGTTGGACGACAAATAAGAAAACTAATGAGTGATCCAGCGTTTGATGAATGTTAGAATGACTTGGAGGTTGCTGCATGGAAATCATTTCAAAATGTAGTAAACAATTTCCTTGGAAACCATAAGGTCAGTAACTACAGAGAATTTGGGTGTAATATGTCATTCAAAATCCATACAGCAGAAAATCCAAAAGAAATAGATTTTAGGCGAGTACAAAATGCATGTAATGTATTATCAAATTAGGTTCACCATACATGTTTTGTTTCAAAAAAAATTCAATTACAAAAAGACTGAGTCGGATAGAAAACATATATTAAAATATATGAAATCAGCATAAAAAATACTATAAGAATCAGCCATTCACTCTTATTTAGCATAGAAAGAATTAAATTTTGTTGACCAGTATATATCTATTTATCTATACTTTCTCCTAGCTACCATTCTGTTGAGTTCTAATTAAAAATATATGATCTGAATGATCACAGATGTAATAATGTAACAAGATCAAGGGGCACAGCAACCTACAATTTCATTACAACAGTTCCATAATATTTCCTAATCCTTATAAAAATACTGATATACGAAGTTTCTCACAGACTATAATGCAAAATAATATGTAGGAGTATCTTATAATCAATCAATTTATGAAACTTCTCTAGTCAGAATCACACAGTATTGTTTTATTACTGGTGACTTTGTTGTTTAATACCATTATTTGCAAACATTATCCTTTGTGCTTAAAATTTACTTCACATTATTTCAATTATAAAGATTGTACATTCAGTCTCATCATCTTTAGCTGTTATTTCAGTGTTTGTCCTCTTTCATACCACGTCCTGTCCTTTCCTCCTACCCTGCTTAATTAGATTTTTCATGATGGTTTGCATCTTGGTTACCTTCCATTCTTACAAAGTCTTGCATGTATGTATCAAGTATGTATGTAAACATACATACATGTATGTAAACCATCTTAATCTATTTTCCTCAGATTTTTCTCTTGGACTACTTAGATTGAATGCATTTCTTATGTTATAATTCCAATCCCATTCTTTCTTATTTCATCCACTAATCAAAAACTTCATCTCTCCTACTTAAATTATACTTCACACCTCCTCAAACATTACCCACATCTTTATTACATAAATAACTAATTATTGTTGGCAAATTAATATGGTGAAATATTAGTATTTTTTCCTTCTGTTGATTTGATTTATTGTATAGCAATGTTTATGCCCTTTGAAAAATCTTCTTCCTATCTCACACATATAAATGGTTTTATGATCTTTCCTTTCATTGAATTTCAGTGTCTGCAACAAGATAAGTTAATTTTTCTTTTACTTCAAAGCCTTACTATCCACTCTTATGCCATTTAATAAATCTCTTTTTCTACTTAATCAATCTTGCTTAACGTTTTCTTCACTAGATTTTAAACAGTGGAATTCTCTTCTTTTTTTCCATGCACATAACAGATTTGATAATTTCAATATTCTCAACCCAAATCATTCCACTATTAGCAAAACTCATTGAATTCATTCCCTTAAACATTTGCTTTAATATCCCTTATCATAATTTCTATTATTCCATTAAATAAGATAGGTGGCAATACATTTACTTGTTTCAACCTCTTCAAAATTTACATCGAGTGATTTCTTTACTTCCACCCTTGTTTTAAACTGACCCCTGCACTTTCTATATAGTTCCTTAATTAAGTCAATTTATACGGTTCCAATCCCTAATTTTTTGAGGCTGCTTGACGTTTTTTACTGAGTTATAGGCTTTCTTAATGTCAGTAAATAACATGTCCATATTACTACCATTCTTGTGGTAAGTTGAAATAGTGTAAAACACATTATTTAGTTCAAAAAGAAGTACATTTATTAACCTTAGATTAGCTTTAAATTAACTGTACCAATCATTCTTATGGCTGTGAGTATCTAAAGCACCAGAGGTACAAGAAGCCCAGTTAGAGTTACTTTCACTGAGAGTAACAATGTTCACTAAGCAGCAGTACCTGTAGTGAATACAGTCATTTGTATTCACTATGTAACAGATAACAGCAAAACTGTCATCTGTAGAATAGATGACAGTAAAATTGAATATAACTTTTATTATTGACAGTAAAACTATCTTCTTTTGGGTTGACAATCAGCTGAATTTCAGTAGGCTCAGTGAAGAAGGGAATGAGAAAGCCTTATACTTCTTACTTTCATTATTAAATCTGGCATGAAATTTATGTATGGTCATCTACATAATCATTTGATTTTGTAGTATACTATACTATTATCTCACATCCAAGACCACATTGTTCTTTACCATACTGTTAAAGGTTAAAGAAAAGCCTTTAAAAGAAATTTCATAGTAACCGCTGATGGTAACAAAACCAAGTAGGAAAGCAGCAGCACATTTAAAAAATCTTGTAAAAAGAGGTACACTCAGATGGCAGTTTATCATCTGAGTATATGACAACCCCGGTTAAATAGTAACTGAAGAAAAATATTTTTTCAGATCCAGAGATCAAATGTCAGATTAACAGAAAGTTTAGATGAAAAGCGGAACAAATATTATAATAGACATTTTTTTAAATTTTTATTTATAGTCGCATTAACAATTTAAGTCATTAGCAGCTGGAGTGTAACTGTAAATGTACCATTAAAATTGTAATCTTGAACAAACTCAGGCCACCCATTCCTGAAACGTGTGATTAATTGAACTCAACCACTAAAAAACACCGTTATCCACGATCTAGTATTCAAATCGAAATAAAAATAACTATCTTTACTAAGATTTGAACCGTAGAACTTTCGACTTTAAAATCAACTGATTTACGATGGTGAGTTTTACCACTGATCAACCCGGTGGGTTAAGACATTACTTTCAACTTTTAAATTTTATAAATATATGATTCCTTAAATGTTTTTTGTCAAAATTCTTTTACCCGACAAAAACAAACAAGATGTATCGTGAACATAATTAAAATCAGACTGACAAAGAAAATCAAATATGTTAGGAACTGAATATTGTAACCGGTTGTGAATCTTCCAGGAGAAGAGAGAGAGAATGAAGAATGAAAAACCTGATGAAACAACAAAGAAATAATTTCTAGAAAGGATTTAAGGAAAAAGCGTAGAGGTGCGGACAATAACAATCATTACGCTTGAACGAAGAAAAGGGTGGGTCGTAGTGTCGGGCCAGTACATGTCAAGCCCTAGGCCTGCAGATATAAATACAGCCGAGGTCCAGTGAACTTCAGTTTAGAACTACAAGCAAAGCGGTTACTTAAAGGTTACTCAAGAGAAGAGATAGGCAAGGTCTACAGCTTCGCAGTGAAGCCCCACCATAGGAAGATAGGCGGACACATTATCAAATTCCACTTCCTCTTCCATACCCTTCCGACAGCACAACTGCCTTAACCCATCCCCCACATACCATGGTGATGAAAGAGCAATCTTTCTCACCCCCTTCAGAAGTTCAATCCGCCGTGCGCTTGGGCTTTTTCTTTTTCAGGTCAATCTCGAACAGCTAGAAGAAAGCGTGTTTGGCCAAACACCACCAGACCCCCCAAACCCACCGCGGACCATTATATTTTCTAGGGCTAGACCAGCATCCGCATCAAATCAAATTATACATATAATAGGGGAGTGTCTTATTCAAAATTGTCACCACCCCGGCGCACGGGCGTTCGAAAACAACCTGCGTTATATACTGCCTGCCCTTACGGCGGGCAGACATCTAATCCTTAATAAAGGTATATCGCGCTTAGACTAGTCAATCCTAACAATACTAACAACCGCGCCAAAACCGCTGATCCTACTGCCTGAGATAGCTCTGAGGCGCAACGTCCCAAAGCAATCCATCCAAACCCATTTCCTTTAATTCAAAACCAAATTGAATTGAACTGAATTAAATTAAATGATAAAGCGTAGGCCCAAAAAACCGCCTCCGACGTCCTTTCCTTAAGAGAGGACGCCCCCTTAAATAAAGGATTTCAGCCCACTCTAGGTTGAAATGGAGCGCGTCACGGAAGATAAGCTTATTAGCACATCGTTCCGTCGGGCCCCTACCGACAAACCCTCCATTGGATCGGAACGCAATCCAAACTTCACAAAACGAATAAACGTCAGCCACTATTAATAACCGCCAGTACATTAGAATCGCCCAGCAGCAAAGGACGTGAGTCCGTATACTGCGAAAAGTAGGAGGGTATTACACCCTCCGACATCCTTGCGTTCTGTTCCGAACTTCAGTTATAATTTTCAGTTCAGCGCTTGATAAATGCGAGAACGTGTGTGCATTTGGAGTGAATGTGCGGTAACAAACGAGCAAATAGTGCGTCACGAGTATTCTACTTTTGGACAGTACGAGAAGCTGTTCGGTTAGTTCGTTGTCGACAGGTGTCAAAGTGATATTATTTACTTTTAAAATATAGACTAGTTTCTTTTTGTAAAAATGGAAAGTAAATAGTTCTTATATAAAGTGAAATATCGATTTTCTATTGTTATTTCGCTGTTATAATCACTCATTAATTTTATATTAATTTATGTAAGTTATTTTAAGGTTTATCGGATCCGGAATTGTATTTTATTATAATTGGTTTATTTTGAACATTACAAATTATTTAGAGTAAATAAATTTATTTGTAAGAATTTTTGCGTGTGCTTTCTTTCAATATTCTTTTCGAACCGCGAAAAACGCAATAATATATATGTTTTTGGACTTACTTGAGCGTGAATATGAACCATGTCTTTTGCCATCATGAATGTGCTTACATTGTAGCAAGTAAAAGCGCACAACAGTTTTTTCTATTTATATAATTTTATTAGTGTATAACATTCGCCTTGTTTGTATCATCTGAGTGAACTGATTTACAAACAAATAAATAATTTTCTCACATTACAGCTTCTTGGAAAACCTAGTGTTAATGAAGTAAGTGTCAATCTAGTGTAAGTATTGTAACAGGTATTCTGTTGCAGCTATTTCTTAAATTTGATGTTTCATTAATGATTTTGACTGGTAACTGGAGTAAAATAATCTTCCTTCTTAGAATTTAAAAATAATCCCCAGTTGTTCAGTGGAATGTCTGAGTAGACCTATTAAATTATTTGTATCAATCATTATCTCCGCATTAAAATTTTTTTGTTGTACATGTTTTCATTTTTCTTTATTATTGTGCATGGTAGTGGTGAAATAATAATAATAATTTTATTCAATTACATAAATTAGTTTTATGCTATTGAAACTAATAGAAGTTATTATAAATCTGTGAATTTATTGGGAAATAGGCTTCCTTGTCTTAAACTACCCCTTTTGTAATAGTAATAAAGACTTCTTTATACCTTTTTCTAAACAAATTTTTAAGTTAATGCGCTTTTAAATAATATTAATTTAAAAAATAATTTGTGTTTTCTGCATCCTTATTTTTTTGTTTAGAATAGTTTAATTTTTTATTAGTATTATAAAAATTGATCTTTTATTTTGTACTGATGCTATTTATTTATTAAATTCACAATTTTGTTTAAAATTACAAAAAAAAACTTTTAAATTAATAATCTAATGAAACGAAACCACATCTATTTTATTATTATGGTTTATTTTTTTACCTTGCTCTGATCAAAGTTTTCCTTTGAATTCATTTTACGCTTTCAGAAAAATGTGGATACTAATCATTTTATACGTGTGAGACAACATACTTTTTCCCATTCCTGATGCTACCTATGTATCATATAATCTTATACTGATCTGTATAGAATATTTAATCGTTTATATTATATTTATCATAATAATTTAAAAACTTTTTATTCCATTTTCTTCTGTTTTAGATTTTCTTGGACTACGAACACTGTATTCTGACTTTGAAACAGATTGGCAAATTCCATGCTCTTTCTTACGCTGCGAAGAAAGAAAATTTCTCAAAATTTTTGGCTGCAGTTTCAAAAATTGAAGAAAAATGGGATATCGAGCGATTACATTTGTGGAAATATATACTACGTCTTTGTGGAGAGCGTGGTGTTATGCCTATAATTAATGAGAATCAGTCAGTTGAAATTTTGAAAGAATTTCTTATGAATTATGACGACCCGGTAAATTTTTATTACAGTCTAGTAAAACCAGTTGAACCTGAAGCTGTTTTATGTCACGGAGACTTTTGCAGGAACAACATGTTATTCAGTTACGATAGTGATGGAAAACCAGTGTCAGTGAAATTTTTTGATTTGCAAACTCCACGTTATTCATCTCCTGCGATCGATTTATCATTTTTTCTTCTAATGAACACTTCTAAGGAAATGCGAGAAAATTGTTGGGATGACTTCCTCAACGCCTACAGGGAATCAGTAAAATCAGTTTTGCCAGATACTGAAGTTCCAGAAGTAGATTTCGGTAGGGTAGGTGTGTATGGATACCTACACTGCAGTTTTTTTTTGCCGATCATGTCAGCAGAAAATCGTAATACCCCACCTATTGAAGAACTCTTAAAACTTACGCCCTATGAACGAGGAGTTATTATGTCAAAGACGGGAGGTCCAAAAGAGACACAATATCTTGTCGATATAGTTAAGTTTCTTTTAAAGAAAAACTACATACGAGCAACCTACTATTAAGTAACGTGTGATTTCGGTTTTTTAATCTTTAGTCTCATTATATATACAACACATCATATTAAAAGACTAGAATATTTTACTTTGTCTTTTAGATTAACTTTTTAATTTGTCTACAACATTTTTGATATGATTATCGTTAATGATTTATGTAAATAATAAAAAATTGAATTAAAGAAAATATCTAAGTCTTTTAAAACCCAAATTAATTAAAGATCTGTGGATTAACTTTTGTACTTTTATAAAATACAGAAAGCCTGAAATGGCCATTTACTATAATGACCATAATAATGACCATTATAATTACTACTTACGAATTTGTATTATTTACTGTAAAATTACAACTAATTATTAGTTGTAGTATGTTAAGATATAAATAAATTTTTTTTTAGTAATAATGCGTAGAATAAAACTAACAAAAGGAAGAAACAAAATTTTATAGATATGAACGTCATCGGCCTCCTGCCAAGTTGAGATAAAAATAAATAAATAAACCATTGACTCTCTCTTCATGATAATTAATAAAAGAGACGATAAAAATCATAAAATAATAATAATAATGATGAAAGAATAAGAAACCGAAGCTACGGACTAAAGTGTATCGGAACAGATTATAATTACGAAAGTAGTCCTATTAGCACATATAAATAATACTCATAACACAGGCCAGCATTGCCCGTTATTTAATTATATATTAATACTTAACTTAAGACATAATCTGTATAGAATATATAAAGTAAAAGTAAAACGACGTATTTAATGAAAACAAATTATACAAAATAAACAAACAGATTAAAACATACCTTTACCTTGCAACGGACCTCAACTATTCAAAAACAAAAAAAAAATGTTCTCAACACACACACACAAAGCACATTGCGCACATATTCCCCTATGTATTATATTCCCTAATTAAAGATTTTCTATTCATCCATGATAATCTAACAAATCCTATCAATGGCCTCCAGTCACAACAATCTAATATTTCAACTTGCTGAGTTCCTAATGTGATGGTGCCTAGTTTAACCAATGTAATCTGATTAAATACTGGACATTTTCCAATAAAATGATCCATATTTTCTTCTTTTATTTTATTACATAACGTACTTAAATGTTGCAAACCATCCCTGTCCGGATAAAATTGAAATATTACAACGCACATCGGGATTTAAAAACAACCGAGATGTCGTTTCGTAACATGTCGTTTCTAGTAAATTTAAAATTGCACTTAAAATAATTTTTACTTGCCCAGACCCCACTTTAAACGGCTACATATTGAATAAAACTGTTCCCCACATTATCCCAAAAACGTTTACTGTTTGGCAAACTGTCAAGCTGTCCCTTCTATAATAATGGACCATTCACGCCGTTACTTATTTCAATTTCATACTTCGCATACAAACGCAATCATAAATTATAACACCTGTTCAGTTTTTGGTCAAGGTCGCAGACACAACGTTGTTCGAGAAACCACAGTTTTGCCGATTTCGCAATAACGGGCTAGGGTTTGTCAATAAATCAGTGAATGGTGTTATAAACAACATAACCCAAGGTAGTTTATTATTACAATCCTGACCTGTGTGCGAATGACGATGTCGGTCAGTTCTCTTCGTGCGTTAGCTGTGTTAGCGTCGGTGCTGTGTACATTGGTTTTTTTGTTATCAATAAATCGTCGGGTCAAGCTGTTTACAAGATTTAAGTTATCTAAAGACTTTACTTACTCCTCGCGGCTGTTTTTGTATTGTCGGATATAATATATAAAAATTAAAATTATATTATTTTTTAAGTAAAATGTTCTGCTTGGTAAGACTGGTCGTGCTATGTTTTTCCTGCTGTAAGTAAATTATGTGTTTGAATTCCTGTTTTTTTATTTTATTTTGTGAATGTAATGTTTATTCAATTATTTTCAATTAAATCTTCTGTTAAATGTTATTTACCGTATTGTTTTCCTTTATTATAGTTGATGCATAAACTCTTCTTGCGTTTCTGGTATAATTATAAATTTAACAAACTTTAAATAATGTTGATGTGAGTAGTATATTTATGTCGGTTCTGGGACAAAAAAATGTATGCCGGTTCTGGAACAAGGTCAAGGTAAAAAAAAAATTCGCCAAAAAACGTCAACGGCCGCACATGAACACACACGCAGCCGCGGCCGTCGCGCCGCCTCTGCCTCATGGTGCGCAAGTCGCGTCCGGGTCCTGTGGAGTGGCGGCGGGTGACGCCTAAAATAAAATCTGCGGACGTCATCAAAAAAAATCTGTTGTCATAAAAACATATTCCACGTGTTGTATAGTCACGTGCTTGCCGACTTTCCTTTAACCTTGTTTACAAAATTTGAAAGTTATTTGGAGATAATTCATTTGTGTTATACTTGTTTGTTTGTATATTTGAAAGTTATCTTAATGCCAAGGCTAACGATTTTATATAAAAGCCCGCTAAATTTTCACCACTTTTTATTGGGTTCTTACTGTTCTATTGTATACTGTGTTACTCTGTTATTTAAATTTTCTCTTCGCCATCTTTATTATTTAAGATAAGTGAAACGTCATTTTATTAACTTAATATAAAATAATATTTTGTCTTTGTGTAATTCTAGCGTTAATCATATATATGTAATTGTAAAGTTTCCAAAAAAATATATTAAATATTAATATATGCATATAGTAATTACAAATTTAAAAATAATATTGAGATTTGTGAAATCGTGTACAGGGATCACAAATTGATAAATGCCAGTTATATCGTCACAACTATTAACCGTTTTGCTGTTAGTACCATTGCTGCGGTATGTATTGCGTCAGCAATAAGGTCTCAAAATTTTGAAACGACCACAAGACAAATTTTTACAGAGATAGGATTTATTATTGCTGTTTCTAAAAAAGAATTCAGAGATTATTTTATTGAAATAATGAAACACTGTCTGTTGCAGATTGCCCAGCAATAACATTTTAGTTTACAGGCTGACGAGGCTGATATAATCTTTGAAGATGTTGTCCCTCTCGGTTCATCAGAACAAGCACCACCTTGTTCTGTGTTTGTCGAAGACGAACAGATGCTATCGACTTCGAGAGGCGGTCGTGGTCGTCAGCCGGAAGTGACAGCACAACGTCATAGAATGAACGAGGAGTCTTCGTTAACGATTAGCCAAGCGGTTGTTGACGAAAATAGTAAATTTAATTTATTAGATATACTGATTAAGTTTTACAACCTGGGCCTGCTTTCCATAAAGGAGTGGGAAGAAGCGATTTTGAGAGTAGATAAAAGAAATCTTACCTACAATACCATTTCGCTTCTGAATGTGATTACAAACACACTTAAGACGATAAAGTCTAAATGGCTCATTTCGGCTACGTTAGAAGACAACCACATTGGGATTATGAATGAAAGCTGCCGGTTATTACCGATATCCTTCCTTATTCACAACGTTAAACATGTTCCGTTAGCGAACCATAAAAGGTTTAACTAAGATGACGTGGAAAAACTGTGGTCAACGATGAAGCCGCAGAGAGGAATCAAACGGACCTTGAAAGAAGTCTTACTTGAGGACGGCGAAGATAAAAGGGTTCCTCTGTCATATGAGCAGTATATAAGTGTGTTGTTAGAAACAACACACCTATTTGTTGATCTAACCCCATACCGCCGGAGATTATTTGATGAAAATTTAATTATATAAAACTGGTGATATTGAGGGCAAAGATTGGAATGAGCAGTATGAAAAGGTCCTCAATCGCGCCGTCTTTGTTGTTAATAGAGGAAGTGAGCCTCTTGTTACATTCGATGACCTAATGTTAAAGGCCATCGAAAAAGTAAATAGTGATAAAGGCTTCAAAAGAGTCGTAAGAAAAGTAGCAGTTTTCGAACTGCTCCCTTTCTGGTTGTTTTCAAATGAGTAGTGTATAATTATTGTAATAATTATTATCATTAATTCTTTTCAATTTTTAGGCATGGCAAATTCGAATAGATGCAAGCGCATCCGATTGGGTCGTACAAGAAGAACGGATCAATTTCAATTAATTGCAAATGCGTTTGCATGTAATATACAAACTTACTATTACGAAAACCGTAACAATAATGCAAAAGATATTTGGAATTTTTTAGAAAATTTAAAAAGCGAGATGATCGAATTACTATTGGAAGCGATAATAGTGGTTCGATTACATTTAATGTTTTATTAGAGTGTACATACAGTAAGGAGTTACTCAATGAGACCAATGATATCTGTTAAAACAAAAAATGTAAAGGCGCTCGACATAAATAACGTTCCCAAACTTGCCGACGATGCTGTTTGGCGTATCCTTTATGAGGAAGCCGCTTTTGAAGGAAAAGGGAGCGGATGGTCATTTATTGATGGTATTCTGATAACAATTAATAAATATCATCTGTTGCGTAGTACTTCTTATCTTCCGTTACCGAAAGAAATATATAGGCGAAAAGCGGTTATAAATATTAAAAATAACGATAACTACTGTTTCAAATGGGCTATCCTCTTTAAATACGTGGAAGGACCGCACCGAGAACGTGTAGGTGAAAGATATAGGAGAATCGCGGACCGGTACGACTTTAGCATGTTTAGTTTCCCTACATTATTACGCGAAATAATACGTTTTGAAAAGAAAAACAATGTTTTTGTATACGTATACGGCTTAGACGATGAAAAACAAGTCTTTCCTATCAAAACGTGTGACAGCGAGTTGGCGGATCATTTCGATTTGCTTTTGTTGAAGCAGAATAATACTAGGCACTACTGTTTTGTATCGGATTTTTCACGCTTAGTTTCGCAAATGTGTTCGGGCTATTATATATTTAAAATGATAGTTTTTAAAATTGCTATATGTAGTGGTTCCATAGCCAGTTACATGATGTGGTAAAAGATTTATCTACTGTAAGGTTAGGTGACAAATGGTGAGGAGAGTGTTTAATAAATTGGTTTTTTTCCGGGAAATACAAAATCTATAAAAATAGAGAATATTTTGATTTCTCTGAATTTCTGTTCAGAAATGTTCAAGGTTGCTCGTAACTGATACCACTTTATTGTACACACCAGGCACGTGGCTTCAACGGCGGTTTGGGTGTGGCACTTTAGGCGGCTGTGTTCCTATTGGTCGTGACGTATGTCTGTGTGTGTGTGTGTGACGTCCAGATCAAAATATAGATAGTATTTGTTTGTACATGGTAGTTTTCCTGTTCAAACATGTTAGAGGGTGACTGGATGCGTAGGCATTGTGGGAAGGGATACGAAGGTCTCGTATGAATTAAGGGGGTAAGGGTCTTAGTTACTTTCTTTCTTCATTCCATCACTGTCGCTTGACTTGAACGCATACTGCACATATCATTGTCGTCGTCGTTATTGTTCTCATCACCATATACGCCAATATGTCGCAAACATTTATTCAGAAGATTAGTGGAAAGACCTCACCAAGCCAACTCACTCAGGTCACAAGTGTTGGTGAATTAATTATCAAGAAGAAATACGACATAGTATCAATGAATCGATGGACTCTTAAATACTGTGCTTGTATTATATGCACCTTTCAGCGTGAGGGTGATGATGAACATCGTTGAGGTTTTCTACCAAAGCGGTTCGCCGATGGTCTAGACAACGATGAGACTTTGAATCCGGCGCTGCGATTGGTCGGTAGGGTGTGGCCCTTTCGCGTGTACTAATGTAACGGCCGTTCAAAATAGAACGTTCAACCTTAGGCCATGTTCGTCAGCGGTTCATTAGTTGCGCGCCACACATCCTGTTGTCAACAATTCCGCACCATTACGTCATGCATGCACGCGAAGGCACACGCAGCAGTCGCCTCCTTGTGCACGAGTCACGTCGGGGTCTTGGAGTGGCTGGTGACACCTCCCTGTGCAACGGCCACGACAACCATGATCATACTCGAGGTACGTCTAAATTCTTATTTACACACACACATACACTCACACACACACATATAATATATTTCATTTTTCTCACGCGCGCAACTTATATACAACATTTTTCACTCAATACAAAAAAGGGAAAAGGGAAATTCCTACAGGGAATAAGGGAAATTCCATGATGGCGCTGCGACACTAGCGCTCCTATCAGCTGCCAGGAGTTCTATTGGCTGTACCCCCATTTTCCCGCTACTACATATACAACATTTTTCATTAAATACAAATAAAGGGAAAAAGAAAATTCTCACAGGGATAAATGGAAAAGTAAAATTACTACAGGGAAAAGAAGAAGGGAAATTCCCTCAGGGAATAGGGAAATTCCAAAAAAATCAAGTTGACATCACTGACGGGCTATGGCGTCACTGACGTCAGAATCCAAGATGGCCGACCACCGCCATCTTGAATTCGTGACGTCATTGTAAGATGCGGACGCCGCCATCTTGAATTCCCAGACGAGGGCTGTTCGCCATCCTGGATTTGGCGTCCGTATCCCCATTTTCGTACTACTTTTATCGTATACATTCTTGATAAAGGAAGGTAGGTAATGCGTTTTAAGAATACGTAATGTTCTCTGACGAAGCTACCTTCCATCTTTTTGATCACGCTAACATTCATAATTGTCGGATTTGTGGTAGCGAGTACCTTCATGCTTTGACATACAAAACGTGTTAGCCAAAATTAATCTAGTGTGCGTTGTCTGCTTATGAAATGATTAGACAATTCTTCGCTTAGTCAGCGGTTACTAGTGCTAGTTATCTATAAGTGTTACAGGAGTATGCAGCACCACAAATTGAACATCAGCAACCCAACGTTTGCTTTCAAAAAGATGGCACACCACCACACTGGAGTTTACGTGTTAGAGATTACCTAAATGTGAACGATTTCCTGAACTTTAGATTGGCACCTGTTCCCTGGCCACCTCCACCCCCGACCTACTCTACTCGATTTTTTTTTCTTTAGGGATTTGTCAAAGGCAGAGTGTACGCAATGAAGGTTGTCCACATGAATGGTTTAAAAAGAAGATTCAAAGGTGTAATTAAAAATATAACTCCAGATATTTTTCGCAATGAATAGCATGAAATTGAATATTGTCTAGACACATAACGCAGCACAAAAGGTGCTCGTACGGAACTTGTTTGAATTTAATGAGTGATGTAAACAAAACCGTTTGAAATGCTCTGTTCATCAATGAAACAAGCATGTAAGTACGTTGCTTTGTTATCTTTTTATTATCATCTAAAATGCGCTGAATAATTTATCATCGATCCTGGCAATACCTTTCCAGAAGAATCTTAGATTTAGTTATTTGTCTAGAAGAGCGGACAGTAAACAATGTATATTTAAGAAAAGAGTTCAGATAATTTAAAACATTTATACCATAGTCATTTGAAAAACTTATTCTTTACTTTCATCTATTAAAACAATTTCTTTGTAAGTAAGTGTAATTTATTTTATTTATTTACGTACACCAGCCTACAGAGTTACACCACAGTGACATTGTGTCACCATTACTCTGCAGAAATGCCAAGGTATCTGTGTACAGTCTGGTATGTAATTGTATATGTACGGGTAAATTTGTAGTCTTGTACAGACTCAAGTATATTTAAAATTTTAAATTAATAACAGATTTTGATAATAGAATTGTAGTGTCTTACCTTTTTTTATATCCGTATCGTTTTGTTAAAAACAATTTTATTCATATCACAAAAACTTTTGTTTTTTGAGCGGAAGAAATATTATCTGCAAGACTCTTACCGTACTGTTTACAATTTCATTGTACATTTTTTGGATATCTTTTCAGTGTTTAGTAACACAGTATTCATAGTCGTTAATGA
The DNA here is from genome assembly GCF_047948215.1 of Lycorma delicatula. Classification (NCBI taxonomy): domain Eukaryota; kingdom Metazoa; phylum Arthropoda; class Insecta; order Hemiptera; family Fulgoridae; genus Lycorma; species Lycorma delicatula. Next base: position 252,110,208 of record NC_134455.1, read on the forward strand.
TCAAAAAATGATTATTTCTTACGCTAAGTTTAGTTACTTTAAACAAAATATTCCTATCTTGGAAACTTATATCAGGCCAGTGTTATATTCTGTGTTAAAAGTTTAAAATTCATATGAATATTGTCATATGAAACATATTAGTTTGTTTCATTGGATATTAGTTAAGCATAGGGTGTTTAAGCTTGGCCGTCTACCCGGAGGTCCTGGGTTTGAATCCCCCGGTCAGGCATGGCATTTTGCACACATGCTACAAAACATTCATCTCATCCTTTTCGGAATGAATTGCTTGATTGCGGACTCGGAGGTAAAACAAACCAAGAAAAAAGGTGTTTAAGCTTGACTTCACCCTGCATGTTGTTGACATCAATATCCATGGAAAAAAGACAATGTGTTTTCTGATATTACTTTTAATATCAGAATGTAAAGTTTTGTGTTTGCAATGTTTACCTCTACCTTCAGGTTCGGCAATGCCATCTTTTAATTTTCGAAATGAATTTCTGATTAATTTATCTCCAATATTACGTCTAGCCAGAACATTCTTTTACATACACGAACATTTTCTCCATCAACATTAAAATAAAATGCATTTTTATATAATATATAATGATGATGGAGCCATTATTTATTATACTGATATTTGGGTTTGATAACGAGAGTATTTTTAACACTTAACGCATTCTGGTTACTTTTAGCTTCTATGGCCCATAATGAGTTATAATAACTTGTTGTTTACTAAGTTTTTCTTAGAAGTGCTTGATTGCAACCGTTTTTCGGAATTATAATTCTTTAATATTTGAAATGTAAGTAAACATTACGCGGAATGTGAATTCGTTTTCTTTTATCTATAATAAATTACAACAAAAACAAGTTAAACGACAGATCCGAATTACGAACAATCAAACACTTTGACTTCACGCTGGTTGTAGGTTATCGCCATGTTGATGCTTTTATATAATATAATCACCAGCGAAAGAAGCGCCACAAAACTACTAGTGGCTGTCTGCAGAAAGCACTAATGGATTATTCATAAAATAAAACTGCCTCATTTCGGTTTGTGTTTGTTTCATTTTTCTTAATTAATAATTAAGAATTATCTTCTTAATATACCGTATATAATTATATCTTCTTATAAATCACAGGGGCGACATATCTTCCATGAGCAGTAGTTTCAGTAAGCAAACTAAAGTAATGAAAACTAAGAAAATAAGTATACATATTAATCATTTGAACTATTTGTTTATCACCTTGTTTTCAAAGGGTCACATCTCTTGTTACGACAGTTTTAACCTTATTTTTTTTATAAACAATTACGAATTGCCTTATCTTTCAAAACCAGCTGCTATATACGAATTACAGTTACGGTTTTCTTGATATCAAAGATGTTTAGTAGATTATTAATAAGACCAAAATTTCAAAAATTTATTTTTTTGAGTTTTGGCAGTCATGAAGCAGAGGTGTGAAATAATAACTGGAACAAGAGTACATTTCAGTTGTCGGATGTGCTTTTGATCATAAAAAGCACATTTTTATGATATACGGATTGTCCGTATATCATAAAAAAAAATACACATTGCTTTTTTTCAAACATAGGTTCAGATATCTAAAACAAAAATGTAAAAAAAATTGTCATCTAGTCATTAAAAAAGTGTATAATCTTGAAATGAAAATCTTAGTAATTATTTTAAATGTAAATGAAAGAATGTACAAATTATCAAACATTAAGTCGAATAAAAACTAGCTTAAGAAGCTATATATGTTTAAAATTTAACCGCAGTTTTCCAGTACCTGTATTTTAGTGCATCATTTATCTAACACCAAATAAAAAGTATTTAAAAAAATAATAAATTAATTAAAATATTTTCTTCTAATTTATAGAAAATGTATCTTATAAATATTACGTAAAATTGCTTTAAAATTTTAATTAATTTGTAATTCAGTCACGTTTGAGTATGAAATTAATGATAGTGCACAAATCGTTCGGCATTGGACAGATATTAGAAGAGATTATATTTAGCCTTCCGGAATATAATTTTTCCAGATCTATATTACGGCCTTCCGACTGGGGCGGCATATTTTCCGTGCGCAGTAGTTTTTTTTACAATAAGTATTTTTATTTATTATCTTACAATTATTCTTTTTTGACTTAGGAGTGATATTGCCCTGAGTTTGAGGACGTAAGAGAAACTAGATACATTATTTTCCCAAAAGGTTGTTCTTTGAGTGGTGTTGAATAAAAACCACCATTTTTCGAATAAATTTATGAAAAACTAAGCTTTTCTATTGACTGTTCTAAAAAGTTAAATAAAAAGTTCAGAAATGCAAAAACAAAATTCAATCGCCAAGAACAATGATATTTCAAAATCACTCTTGGTTATTTTTGTTTTATATAATAATTTGAGCATTATCGATCTTTTTCCCAAATGCATAATTTTTGACAAACTGTCAAATGTCTTAATTTTTCCGTATTTTTTTGGTTCTCTTGTAAAGTAAATAGCATTTTTGTAGTTAAAATGTTTAGTTATAACGGATCCTGATTTACAAATCGTTGATAAAAATTAATTTAAAGCAGAATTTTTTATTTATTTTTTAAGAAAGTAATGATCAAACGCACTGGTACTGTAACAAACTGAGAATAGAATAAGCGATAACAGCTTTTACCGCATATAGAAATGGAATTGGAATTATTATTATTATTGTTGCAACCGATCGTACAACATCTCAGTACGGGTAATATTAGAGAAGCAGAAGTTGTAATAGTAAAAAATCAGTTTAAAAGGAAAGTAGAAAACACCTTGAATCTCCTATGGCAGTAATTTTTCGCACTGAATTACCACAATAGGAAGCAATGTTCCTCATCTTTTGGTACAAAAGAGAAAAATCTGAAATAAATTTTTAAGGATGCAACGTCAACAAGATTTACCACCTAGCCCAAATTGTTTGAATGATTTTGATGTAGGTTACTTATTCAATGGTATGTACTCGGATGAAAGATTTCTCTAGCATGATCGTTGAGGAAGTTGCTTTCGGAAAAATTTGAGCTATTATTTTTTTTTTATATGTAAGGAATCATCGTACTTATAATTTTTTTTTTTTAGGAAACCTAGGGAAGGTTTTTAAAGTTAATTGTGTTATTACAATTATTTTTGCTTATGTTGAATGAGTTAAGTGACAGAATTCGTTTTATTTTGTTACCTACATTCTGTGAATAATGGGTGAAGTTCAAATTATGATTAATATTATCGTAAGTAAAGAATAACAATAATGTAAATTTCTCGTTAAACGTATCATTAGGCTTTGTTTCGATCTGAACATTTAATTTTCTGAGAATTCAGGATACAAGACACATAAAAAAAGATATATATTACTTACTATATGATTTAAAATAGAAAGAAACAAATCAAATATTTGTGTAGATTTTTATATTTTCTTATTCAATTAAGCAGCAAAATATTGTGCATTTAACAAATTTTTATTTATTTACTTAATTTTATAAATACAAGATTAATTTGTATACATTAAATTTTGATTGATAATTGATTTTAATTGATTATATCAAATAAATAAATAAATAGGTTTTAAATATTTTATACAAAAATATGTTCATTGTGCCTAATGTTAAGTATAAGAGGGGGAAATAATCTTCATTTATCATTCTGTAAATATAATAAAATTATTCCTAAGCAATATTGATTCCACCTCTCTTCCATAATCCATTTGCTTCATGCATACTAGCTTAAATTATCTAGTTAAGTTAACTTAAAATAAATAGTTTTTAAATGATATTTTGGTAGAAAACATGTTAATTTTATATCATTTATATTTTCATAGTGATATTAACGTGTGGTGCGTACAAAATCTGATGTTAATTTTAATGAAAATCATTGATCCGAGTTATTATCAAGATGTTATAGACGCAAATTTAGTGCACACGTACACGCATTTGACCTACATTTGTAGATTTCCAAAATTTCATGTCACAAAACCCAGGATAAATCTATTCTAAGTTTTATGTATTCTTAATTTGGATTGGTTATACTTACACCGATGGGTTTCAGTTAATGATATTGAATTTGATATGTACATTATGATAGAAAAATAAAAGAGGAAAGTCTTGTTACAGCAACAGGTCTTGCATTCTGAATGAAACTGTAAACATAAAATCTCAAAATACGAGATTGATAAAGGATATTAAAAACGTATTGAAATCATCAGTATTGATGTTATTTTAACTTCTCTGGTGCCGATAGAAACAAAATATTTAGACTTTCCTAATAAAAGCATAAATAAATGCAGGTAAATAAATATGTATAATAATCGGATTACGTCGGTCAAAAATATGTTTTCAATGAATATTTACAAACAGGAATAACAAAATAATATAAAATTTCCGTCCTATTTTTTATTAATTTATTATATTTTTGTTTGTGTGTGATACTTGGTTTATGTTTTATTTTCAGGAAATTATTGGTGGTTTGATCAATTAATTAAGAACAATTATAATCGGAATTAACAAACTTTATTGAAATCAAATTTGAGAAATTTTTAAACATTTAAAAACTCTTCTTAAAATTTTATTAGTTCAAATTTTAGTAACTTATCATGTTATCGTTACAATGTAAGCATGTGACTATCCAACGATTCAAACACTAGGGGAAAACCGAGATCATATTCTACGCTTATCATCTTCATTATCTTGTGTTTTTCCTGGTTAAGTCCCTTACGCCACCGCTGTTTCCCTTCATTTCTGTCTCAAGCTTTTCGCTTCGTCCCCTTTATCTCATCTATTTCCAATCGTCATCCCATCTATTAACTTTATCTTCTTTTTTCGTCGGTTCCTTTCTCCTTCTACTGATCTTTTCAATGCATTTTGCAAGAATTCACTTCCAGTAATCACACGTCCTAATCAGTTTTTTTCTTTTATGTCTTTCCGGCATTAGGGCTCTTTCTTCTTTAATCCTGTTCATCACTTTCTCATGTCTTACTTTATCCGTCCGAGTAACTTTCTCCATCCTTCTACAGATCCACACCTCAAAATCCTCAATTCAGCCCCTCTTTCTCTTCTTTATCGTTTACGCTTCACTTGTATACGACAAGACAATTCATACATAGCACTTGGTCAATATTTTACGACACAGTAATTTCCTCTTCTTACTGACGGCTTCCTTTGCTATCTCTATCTTTCCTTTAATTTCCGTTGAGCTCTTCTCGTACTCTGTCCTAAATTTTGTGTGTATGAAATAATATGTAAGCCAATTAAAATTATAGTCCTTTTTTGCTTCTCGTGAAAAACGTAAAAGAAGTGCAGTTGTCCCCTTTCTGCGGTTAGGGATTCACATCCGTAATTACTACTTTAGGTATTTCACTACACTTTATTTACATTCATATGTATCATCCTCATTCATCCTCTGAGGCTAAACAGGAAAAAAGAAAAGGCGTTTCATTTGGCGTGTGGAGAGATAGAGTGCGTACAGGTCGGTTGAATAGTTAGTAGACCTTTTCCACCATTGGTGAGGTGATTGTCATGTTAATAATTATAATGTTTTAAACTGAAAAACACAGTTAATATTTTATGTTATTAATAATATTTATCTTATTTTATAACAGACCTATTTATCTTATTTTGTTGAAAAATGTTGTAGGTTTGTGCCTTATACTGTAAGTATTTAGTCCAATGCAATTCTGAAATATTTCTGATTTAACATCTAATAAAAACGTTTAAAAAAATAACTTAATACCAAACAAATATCACAACTCCTCTACTCCACTCACAGCTTCATCACTACTATCCGCATCGCTTTCATAGATACTGCTGTCATCCGCATCACTTTCGTTATTTGGTCTAAACGTATAAAACATTCCACTGCGCTTTCTAAAATACCTAATTTTGGCTTTATATTTATCTTTACATCATAAGTAATTATGAATTTTTAGTTTCCATTGTTCAGGCTCAGTAAAACTAAATTTACCCATGCAAAGATTAACAATGTCTTCATGTATGAAGGTTACGTTGTCCTTTCCAACCCAGTTTTTCACATCTGCCCACATCAGTTCAACGGGATTTAGTTCGGGCTGGTAGGGAGGCAGTCTTAAAACATCGTGATGTTTTTATTTTACATTTTCGTCAATGGCCTATTTCTCGCACCGCTTTTGTTTTCCTTAATAATATTATATAACTCCACTTTCAAGGTATTTTCAAGTATTGGAATGTTATTCAACTGAAAAGCGAGTTTTAGTTTCCGTTATATTTTATTACCTAACTTTAATTTATTTTGGTAACGTAGCGAGTCAAAACAACATGATATAATTAGTCGTTTTACGTGACAGCTGTAGTTATGTGTCATTTTCATACATTCTCTTGTCACAGATAAGTAAAGTAACGACATTTTGTCTGTTGATAAGATAGAAAAAACTAGATATAGAAAAATTATTATAATTATTATGTATAATTTTTATTGTGATACGCGAGTAATTATTATTTTACATACATACACAATTATCTAGAATTTTAATACATATTCTATTTACACAAAAATGTCCAAATGAAAATAATATATATTTATAATAATTTATATTTTAACACAAATTGATTCTTTATTTCATTGTTATGTAAAAAATTTCTCAGTTACCTGTGTCGATAGAATATCCATTCATTGTTGCTTAGTTTCAACTCAATGACTCTTTGTTGGTTAGGATTTTATCTCTATCATTTTTAAATTTTAAATTGAGTTTATAATTAAAATTCGTAAAAATATGTACTGATGAAGTAAAGGTATAACATTTATCAAGAGAAAAAAAACAAAAGTAGTAAGTGTAAATATTTAATTTCATATTGTTTTCTTGTACTCATAATATAATTTCAGTATGATTTTAAACATGGTTTGTACGATTTTTAATAAAAAATAGTTAAATTTGTTTTTTATAATTTACCTTTAAAAATTGCGGATTTAATTTTTCAAAAGCAGGCCGATTATAACTCTTCGTTTAATCAGTGTTTTTAATTCTTTTTAACGACGTTAACTTTAAGATTTTCTTTTTACCTAAGTACTGATCGGTCTGTCAGTCATGGTTTATCAATGCAACACAATACAGTTATTTAGTACTTATTTAATTTAGGACAGAGCACGGGAAGAGCTCAACGGAAGTTAAAGGAAAGATAGAGATGGCAAAGGAAGCTGTCAGTAAGAAGAGGAAATTACTGTGTCGTAAAATATTGGGCAAATGCTATGTATGAATTGTCTTGTCGTATGGAAGTGAAGCATAAGTACTATTAAGTGAAGCATTAGTATTTATTTAGTACTTATTTCGTCTATTAATAAGTACTAAATAAGTAGTTTTTTTTTAAATCATGAGAAAGTAGTGTTTTTATTAGGTGTGTCCCGGACATAGAGGCAAATAATGATGGGTTCATGAGAACTATCTCATATTAACGATTTTTACAGAATGTACTATCAAATATGTCGATGTTTATTACAGCTAGAGACTCACTTTTTAAATTAATCTCAATCGAAATTTCAGAAAGGATGTTTAATCAAAACTGTTCACATACCTTGCGAGTCAGTCGAGTGGAAGCTCGACACATTTACTGCCTGAAATTCTTCTGTGGCCCGATACTCAGCAAAAATATACATATTATAAAATCTCAGTTTTAATTATGTATATTCTTGCTCTTTCAAGATGAAATATGAAATGAAAAACGATTTCTGTATCGTTGTATAATACCCGTTATGGGAATTGGCCTGCGGCTGTAAAATCGTAAATAAAGTCTGGGATAAAAGTATTCAGCCATTCTTGGCAAACATTTTAACTAAATAGTAAATCGTTTTGACGTCCACTTTGTAACGGGTAACATTATCCTAACTATTCATATACTTCAATTTTAGAGTGGATAACGTTTTCATAATTCTCTGCAATAGCTATAAGACAAAAGTAATTAAAAGTTTTCTTAGCGAATTATAAGTAGGTGGATGTAAATACAAAGGCATTTGCATGAGGCAGGAGGCGGAAAGCCAAAGCCTACAATTCATGAGACGGGTATTTATTATAAATTTACGACTCAAAAAATATTAAACTAGGATAAATTTTGCTGGTTCGTATTATTACCTATTTTTTTACGGTCCCAAAACAAACAGGCATACACTTATGAATACTTAAACAAATTTGCAAAATACGTATATAATTACGTAAATAATTATATAATTTTTTTTTACTTATATAAATACGTATAATAATTTACGTAATAATTTCAAATTATGAATACTTAAATACGCAGTAAAATCAAAACAGTTTTAATAATTATTAAAACTTTTTTTCATTTACGGTGAGGTATTAGAGTTACTACTTATTAATAAGAACAACTGGATAAACATAAAATAAAATAACTATTAAAAAATTTAAAAAACTCGACTACTAATAGTCGCGTTGTCTAATTCTAATTAGTCACTAAGATGTGACTAATAGTCACATCTAATTAGAATAATTTTATGTAAAACGAAAATAAAATTCTTTTTTTTCTTACAGGAATTTTTTCAAAATACATTAAGTTAGTCTGTGATGTGAAATTGAATATACTTCTCTATTTTATGTTATATTCGGGTGCCTGTCAGTCTTAAAGAAGAGGCAATTAAAATCACCATTTCATATAGCCTACACACACACCCGACTACAATATAAAATGTAAATGACAAGTAATATTTAATTTCACATCGCAGACTAACTTAATGTATTTTGAAAAAATGTGTGCAATTAGTAGCTGGGTTTTTTTTTTTTTTTTTAATAATTATTTTATTTAGCGCTTTTTTGTTTTTTCATAACTTTACCATTCAATTTAGTAGTCATCTAGATATGACGCTGGTGTATATATGTATATATTTAGAAAAGATTGTGGTACGAATCGCGTAACGTAAGGGCGTTCGTAACGCGTAAGGTTCTGCGCTTAACGTATATATATATTTTTTTTATTTAAAAAAAATATTGTGACAAGACTTTTGAAAATGTTATACCTTTGCTCGAGTATCGAGCAAACAAATTATAAAGTGCCTTTTTTACAGATTTTAATTGATCTAGGTGATTTAGATGTGGGCGCAGATCATTTCCCGTAATTGTCATGTAAATAAAAAAATAAGGTTTCGGAACAAGAAAATTATGACTTATTTTTCAGGTATGGAAAGAAACGAATAGAAAAATTCAAATATTTGAACCAAGCCTTCAAACAGGGTGCAGTCTAAAATAACCTTTTTGGAAATACTGGTATATATGAGTTTTACAGGTAATAAAAAATGAAAGCAAACTGGAAACGTTGAATCTAAAAACCGATAGAGTATTCTTTTTTATACGTTATATGAAACCCACTGCTGTATTTATAAATCGTGATATAGTCACCAGTATACTTAAAAAGCGCAGTCAGCAATCTGAAAGGAAGTGCAACAACAAAAAAAAAGAAGAAAACTCAGCAATCATTCTGGAGGATTCATAAATAGATTTCAATTTTGCAAAATTTATAGCTTATTTATTTGTATATTTATCAATTTTCATTTGCATACTAATTAGAATTATTTTCATGTGGCAATTTAAAAAATAAGCAGTAAATTAAGAAAATATATTGATAAAAAAAAAATTATTATTATTAAATTTTATTATTTAATTAAATTCTTATGTATTTTTAATTAAATTGTTATGTATACTCGTACACATATATAATAAAATAATTTTTGAATTATTTCTTTTTCTGCAGATTTCCTTTGACTTATCAATATGGATATTCAATTAGACGATAGTAATCAGGTAAAACCAAAAAGTAACTTCCATAATCGCATTCTTCTAAATAGCACTAGAAGTAACGATTCGTTGAGATCAACATTAGCACAGGTGAGCGAATGTTTATTATTTATAAAAGTATTATAGTTTAATATTCAGTTTAATATTATAAAAGTATTTAGTTTATTTATATTAAGTATTATAGTAACAAAATTGAAAGGGTATATTTAAATATCCATCATCAATATATATCCATTATCAATTCCTCATAATGTTTTGTTAACATTTTTTGTTGAAATTAATAAAGTGAATACGATTTTATTTCATTTTAGCAATCTATTTAGTGATGACGAAAATTTCCCGGATCGTTTGCAAGACGACAGACGGAAATTAAGTAGTAGGTTCGTGGGGAAGAAAAAAACATCTTGCCTTTACCAAACCAAATTTTATCATTGAATCTTTTATATTTTTCTCCTGAATTAGAAGTGATTGAAAATAAATTAAAAATTATAAAACGATGTGTATTAAAACAGTAATAATAATAATAATTTTTTTTTGCGAGGGAGGTGGAAATGCATTTACGCACGGAGTGTCGGGCTCCCGCTGATGGTATTATCCAATCACTATCAGCAGACTACCGACTAAAACCACCCCCCTTTCTACCAGGACTCGACCGGGAACCGTTTAACACATTACTTCCGGTCGAGTCCTCCTATACTAGCCTGATTAGGTGCTACCTGATTTTCAGGACTCTCCAGGTCAACCTTTTTGACCCTGAGAATGTTCCCGACGAATCGGGCTACACTTTCCCAGCTGCTCAGGTCACGGAGCATCATCGCAACCACGTTGTGGGGACACAGTGCTCCGAGATCCGCCTCTAGTGTCCCTCGATCTGCCGCCCACCGAGCACATTTGAAAATGGTGTGCTCAGCGTCGTCCCGTACACCGGGGCAATACAGGCAGTCGTGGGACGGCGCTTTCCCTGTGACATGGAGGTAAGCGCGGAAGTACCCGTGACCCGTTAAAAATTGGGTCATGTAGTACTCCGCCTCTCCATGCCGTCGCTCCGCCCACGGTCTGACCAGAGGGATAAGCCTTGCGGTCCATCGTCCTCTGGTCTCGTGGTCCCAGGTCTCTTGGCATGCGAAGAACGTGCGGGTGCGTTCCTCGTTGGCAATGATCACCCGGTGTTCGCCTGCCCGTCGTCTCCTGCAGATCACCTGGCGCTCCCTTGCTAAAGTAGCAATGGGTATGACGCCGGCGACCACAAGTACTGCAGGCTCGGAGACCGTCTGATACGCGGAAGCGACTCGAAAGGCTGCGGTGCATTGCACCTGCGCGAGCCGCTTCCAGTTTCTTGTAACTCTTAATGCCTGGGCCCGCACTTCCGACCCGTATAACAGGATGGAATGCACTGTGGACATCAGCAATCGCCGTCTGCTGGCCTTCAACAGAATGTTGGTCCGCCAACATTCGCCATAAGCCTGCTGAGAGTAGTTACCGCTCTCGCAGCTTTGTCGGCGGCTCTACGAAGCTGCTCAGCAAAGCTGAGTTTCCGGTCAATCATCATACCGAGGTACTTTGCGGCCGGCTTGGTCTCGACAACCTCTACCCCGACCCGCAGGGAGAGAAGGGTATCGATACGCTTCTTCGCGAGAACTACAATCTCCGTTTTGCTAAGGCTAGAGACAATCCATGGTCGTCCAGCCAGGCACCGACTCTGTGCATGGCTCGACTGAGCCTCAGTTGGGCATTAACATAATATTTGGTGAATTATGGTGTTTTTTCATAAATACCTGACGGAGGGTAAAATTGACTGGCTGTCTTCATTAACGCCATCAGTCACTGAGTCATTACTAATAAACTTTAATTAAATCACATATTTACCTACATATCTATCAATTAAGATGAGAAAAATCCTTCTTTGTTAGTAATGTTAGAGTCAGTATCTGTTTGCTAATTATGTGAACATGTTTCTGGGTCGGCATAAGCAACAAAGTATTTGCAATTTTTAATTAATATTTATAAGATTTGTTCTCTGCCAGTAAAGTCCTACCTGTTTTATATAGCTTACTAATCTCTTAGCTCACAGCTAATGTCATATAAGGGCAGCTTATGTTACTAACACTAAGCTCAAATGGGTTAAATTTTATCCGCAAGGGAAGATGAAATTCTCATTAATAATGAGTTGGGTAGAGAGTCATGCATTAAGTTACAAAATTTACCGATCAAAGTTAGATTTGAGCCATTAATTCTTAAATTACAAAGCCTTAGCTCAGCTGCTGAGATATCCTGACTTCTCATGCTGACATTTCTAATAAGAAATAAATATGCATTTTAAAAATTGCTCGTTTGATTCTATTAGGCTCTCATTTATTATTAAAACTTTCTTGTGTTTTATTTTTAATTGTCAAAGAACCCTTATTGCAGGTAGCTGCAATGACCGGTTTTGGAGTATTTTTACTTTCAGTTGGACTAGTAATTTCTGCACCTACCATAATTATTGGATCTTTATTGAACAATAATAAAGAAGAACTTTCACTCAATGAACATGATGCTTCTTGGTTTGGTTAGTTCTAATTATTAATATTTATTATATATTCTACTATTATTATACTACTACTTCTATTAATACTTCTGATTCCTTAATTTATTACTCTCCAACAGGATAGTTTTGTGAATCATTAGGCTGTTTTGATTATGTGGAATTCAATGTATCTAGTAACTTTGAAAAAGTATTAATTTCAGTTCATAAAAATTATGTGCCTTATTCTTATTCTAAATAAATAAAAAAAAATATCAGTTGAGTGTAAAAAAAAAAAAATATAAAGAAATATACATTCACATTACAAACACAACTTAAGAATTTTTAAATAAATACGTATAATATATTTAATGTAAAAAACATATAATTACTGATAATCAGTTTTTACAAAGCCATTTATTTTGTAGTCCTATGCGGTAGACTACTACTATGTAGTCCTAGGTCTTTTAGAATTTTTAGAAGGGATTCTGTAGATGCGGTCATAAGCTTTCTTGAAATCTACAATTTTTATCACCATATTGTTGTTGCTTTTCCTGTTGTAATCCATTATTAGCTTGAGACTCATGATCTGGTCTGCACAGCTCCTCCAGGATCTGAAACCTCCCAGATATGTTCATAATTCTTTCTTGAGTTGTGAACCAATTCTGTTGAGGATGATTCTTAAAAGAATTTTGTATGGTGTGTTTTCTAGGAGTGAAATTCCTAGGGTCTGTTTTGTCCCCTTTTTTGTGTAGCGGATGGATGAGGGCTATCAGTCAATATTCTGGTAGTTCTTCTTTAATGCAGATGTTGACAAGCTGTTGATGAAGGACAATTTTTTCTGATCTAGGTGTTTCCAGATCTCTAAAAATGTCTGATCTTCTCCCACCCACTGCTTTGTAATTTTTTATCACATCCAGTGCTTGGTAGACTTTTTTTATTGCAGGAGAGTTGATGTTTTCTGGTGGTGTTGATATTAGAGTGTTGGTTTTGAAGTTTAGGAGTTCCATCAGTTCTTCGCAATTTAGGAGTATGTTGAAATATTTAGCTAGGATTTCTGCATTATCTTTATTGTTATGGGCCAGTATACTGTTTTCATTCTTTATTAGTAGGGTTGGGGGTTCATATTTTTGGAGCTGATTTTTTAAGGTTTTGTAGTAGTTTCTTGACTGTATTTTATTGATTTCTTCTTCTATTGAGTTCAGTGTGTCTTTATGGTGAGGTCTTTTTATTCTCCTTAGGGTTTGGGTACTTTCTTTTCTTTGTTTTACTAGATTTTGGAAGGATGTTTCTGATTTTTGGGAATGGTGAAATAGCCGTACTTGATGTCTTTTGTCCACTGTTTTATCACATTTGCTGTTCCACCATTAATGTTTTTTACAGGATTTTACTGGGGCTAACTCTTCTGCGATTTGTTTAAGGTTGTTTTCTAGATCTTCCAGTTTATCTGTAGTTTTTATTTTTTAGGTAATTTTCATTCTTGGTTAGTTGGGTAGTATTAAAAATAATTATTTTCTTTTACTTTTAGGAGCTTGGTTTTGCTGCTTCCTTTGGGGAGTAAATTTAATTTTAGTTTTTACTATATAGTGATTTGAACCTCTGTGTACTCCTCAGAAGATTTTTACATTGTAGATTTCCTTGTGGTGTTTTTTGTCCATGAAGACATGGTCTAGTTGCCATTCTCCTCTAGTGTAGTTAGGGTGTTTCAAGGTTTTGAGTTTTTAAGGTTTTCTCTTGAAATATATGAATTTCAAGATTAGGGTGTGGTTTTCTGCAGAGATCGACAAGTCTCTGTCCATTTTTGTTTGCTTTTTTTTGGGTGAGCCATTTTCCAGTGATTTTGCAGTATTTTTTCTCTGCTTAGTTGAGCATCACTCTCAATATTGAATTGAGTGCAAATCTTTTAAATGGAGAGTGTTGGTTCATGGAAAAATTGAGTGAATATGGTAATGGACCTTGATAGAACTGAAAATACCAGTAGGTTTACATCATTAAATCTAACTCATGGCAATAGATACATAGCCAGAAGAATAGTCTACAGTCTTCCAAGGTGACAGATAATGCTGCATTCATTACGTGTTATACTGCTGCTGATGGCAGATGCCTGCTATGTTGTAACCAGTGAACCTGTAAAGTTCCACATTATATTTAACAGGGTTTAAAGTTTTTCTGTAGTGGAGTGCCAATTATTTGGCTTGACCTTTGCAAAGTCAAATGTGGATAATCAGATAATTGGAAAATTAAAAAAAAGGCTTACCATAAGTGCTGGGCATATAATTCTAATGTTAATTAGATATCATACTTAATAAAAAGATGAAAATATAAAACAAAAATATATATTTCAGTAAAATTAAAGATAAACAGAACAAACGTGGAATGTAATAAAAAATAAATACAACAATACTTTACAAAGAATCCAGTAACTTGAACTTTGCTAACAAAAGAAACAGAATTTACAAAAATTATCCAAAAGAAATTAAAATTTTCTATCTTACTAGTACTTTATAAAAATCTGATGTGGACACCGCATGACTTCCTTGTACGCCTATTAAATTACATAAACACATTTTTTTAAAATAATAAGTACATAAAATTTTATTTCATTAATAACTTCTGATATTTTTTCTATTTTTTTTTTTTTTGTTGCTATTGAATTATTATTTATTGTATTTTTTTTTACAGTCAGTGGTTAATAATTATTAATAAATCAATATATTTAAATTTAAAAAAAAAGTTAAAAAAAACGAAATGAAGTTGGATTTGAATCGATGTGCCTTTCCCTTGTAAAATCCAAATATTTCATTAATTAAAATTTTATTTGACTACAACTCTGGAACCAATGAAAATAAGTACCACTTATGAATATTGTTGAAAAGCTCTCAATGAGGGCTTATTACTGCAGTTAAGAAAAAATCCAAAATCTAATTTTTTTGATTTTGGACCTTTTTGGACACTTTTGGCCCAGTCAATTGGAATTAAAAGGGGAAATACACAACTGCATGTTACAGCAGTCCTAAATCCAAAATTTCAACATCCTGAGGCTAATCGTTTTTCAGTTATGCGAGATACATATGCACAACATACCTACAGATGTCATGCTGAAACTAGTCAAAATGGATTTAGTGATGGGCAAAATGGATATTTCTGTTGAAATCTGAAAACCGAAATTTTTTGTGATCACAATTCTTCCTTTACTTCATATAAGGAAGTAAAAAATGGCATTTAAAAAACTTTTAAAAACTTACAAAAGAAATACTGAAGAAAAATTGAGTTAAGCTGAAAATTACACAGCCTACCATGCGTAAAGTTATGAAACTTAAGTTAGGAAAGAGTACAGAAATGATGTCACTTATTTTGATTTATTGTATATGCACAGCAGAATAAAAACCAACATCATTACATCATAGTTCGCGCTTGACAAATTAATGTGTTTCCATCAATCTTTTCAGAAGTCAATTTTTATAATTATTTGAACACCGGCCTAAATTTATGTACGTTTTGTGCTGTACAATCTGAAAAAATCAAAAGTCAATTAAAAAACCCAGTAAAAACAAAAATTAATGAATATATGTTTTCTGTTGAAACAAACTTTGGATAGTATTTTAGATTTTTTAAATAGAGTATTAATTTTTATAAGCATAATGCAAATGTAAGCAGTCCAGATTGTTGGATATCCAGAAAATTGGCATCCAACTTGACATTTACAACATTACTTTGGCACTTTTAACAATCTAATCAACTATAAGTATGTAGTTAAATATTTCAATATTTATTTTTTTTTTTTTTTTTAGGAAGTATAATATTTTTTAGCCAGCCTTTTGGAGCTTTCTCATCTGGTTTCTGTCAAGATTTGTTTGGAAGGAAACGAACAATGCTGTTAGTGAACATACCTTTTCTTATAGGGTGGATTCTCTTATACTATTCATCTAGTGTAATGCAACTTAACTGTGCAGCATCTTTATTGGGACTAAGCCTTGGCTTCATAGAAGCACCTGCACTATCATACATAGGTGAAATGTCAGAACCTCGATTACGAGGAATAATGTCTTTATTTGCAACAGCATTTGAAAGTATTGGAACATTAGTTGAATGTTTTATTGGTGCATTAACCAACTGGCGCAGCACTTGTGCTATCAGTGCTGTGTTTCCAGTGATAGCCTTCATTTCTCTCTCATTGGTATGTTATTACAATTTATTGCACTATTAATAATATAAACAGTTCATACACTATAAACTATTATTAATATTATTTTTATTTTTTCATAAAAAGCATTGCCTACTAGGGTCATTAGCCTGTTTTATGATGATTTTTTCATGATTTTCTGGAGTTTTGCAGTTTTCAGTTTGTAAACTAGGCAATTTCTAGAATGATGTGTTAACATGTATAATTTATATACATCAATATAAACTGTGTAATTTTGCACAATTCATATTTATGTTGTTCTTCAGCAGATTTGCATTTTAGCAGTCTGTCGCATCTAGCTGTGGTTGTGACCAGACCATTGATATTTGAAACATCACATTGATTGTGGAATGAAGGCATGTTTATAGGATAGGTGTATAATGGCGTGTATTTTATCAGGCAATGTCTTTTGAAAGTCAGTACATGAGAAGCAAACAAGAGTATTTCACTCACAACAAAGATTATATATATATATATATATAATCAAGTCATCATCACCATTTTAACCATTATTGACCCACTGCAGGATGAAGGCCTCTCTTCAGCATGTTTCCAACTAAAATGGTCTTGTGAGATCTTCTGTCAACTTGGTCCAGTGTATTTGATAATATCATCAACCCAATGAGCATTTGATCTTTTTCGTGGGTGTTTAACATCTAGTGGTATCCATTCAAGAAATTTAGCCCATCTGCCATTAGTTCTTGCTACATGACCTGCCCACTGCCATTCTAATATTTTAAAACTTTCATGATGATATCATGTACTTTCATCTGTTCTCTGATCTATTTACAGGTTTTCTTATCTCATCTGGTAACTCCAAGAATATATCATTCCTTAATTCTTTGTGCTACACACCTGCTTCTGTTATGATTGAACAGTTAAAGTCCAAGTTTTGCTTCTATTAGCAGGATGCATTGATCAACATTTTTTTTAAGGCAAAAAGGGAAGTTTGTTCTTGAAAATGATATTAAGTCTCCCAAATGCCTGTCACCCACCATTGATTGTATCCTGTTCAGTTGACATTCATTGGCCATCTCCATCCAAATGGAGATGCAAGTTCAGGATGTACTTGAAAAGCAAGCCTGCAAAATACTGCCTGAAAGTTATGTGCCTACTGGATTCTTTAACCTATCATCATAATACCTTTGGTTTCATTGGTAAAGATTGTAGTCCTAATCTAAGAAGGATGATTCCGTCTACATTTGTACTTCATTATTTGAATCAATTGTTGATCAATGTGGAATATAACTGATGATATTAGGTTCACATTGTTAGATTTTTCAGATAAAGTACAATAAGAAAGACCTATATTTGAAAGAACCATGTTCAACAACAAAAGATAGTGGGTATATTTTAACAACAGGTATATTTTTTTTCAGAAAATGTAGAAATTGATTGGTTCATGGTCATGCTGAGAATTCCTAAGTTACATAATAATCTTCAACTGCCTTACAGCATGGTTGTCTGCAGTTATGATCAGAACTTTCTTTCTATATTTAGAATGAAAGTTTTATTTTCTAAATATTTCAGTGAGCTTTGTATAACAGAATGCTGGATTGTGTTATTTTTCAGCTGTTAGAAGCAAATAGTAAACAGCGGGTACCCATTTATTTGATCACTATTCCAGTGGTATTTCTCATCTGTCCTTAAAGATCAAATCTTGACTTTCATGAATGAACAACTGATTTTTTTTATTCATTTTAAAAATTTGTGAATGTTATGTGCCTCATTTTGTGATGGTTACTATAAATTGACGTTTATCATCCTTGTACTGCAACTGTTACTAAACCTTGTAAGGAAGAGAGATTGCTCGTCAAACACTAGGTGAATCTTTGGTACCTTCTCTGCATTTTACCTAAAATTCACTCAAAATTTACAGCTTCTTTCTATTTTATTTTACCTATTTAAAAAATATATATCCTAATGACTCATACAAGTTAGCAAATAAAGAATGACAATATTTCAAACTTCAGTGTAAATCTGTTAGCATAAAATGCATTCTTTTATTACTAAAAAATATTATATTAAAGTAATATACCCAGTTAAATCACAACCAAAAGTATTACAACCTGATGTTTAGCTTGTAGCTGAGACTAATTTTGATACAAATTTGTATAAGAGTATTTACAAATACCTATTATTTTTGTTCTTATTAGAGGAACAGATGGAGCATTTACTTCTTAAAAAAAGAATAAATAACTGGTAAATCTATTTCTTTCTACTCGTTGTCATTGAATTGATGGATTATAAGTTATCTGACAGAATTTGTATGTCTTTCATAGATTTCAATTTTAAAACAAAAAATTAATTATTTTTATTTTTAATACATAAAAGATTAATTATTTTCAGATTCCAGAGTCACCAACATGGTTAGTAACAAAAAATCGTACTTCTGAGGCAGAACAAGCTCTCTGCTGGTTACGAGGTTGGGTGCAGCCTATAAAAGTAAGAGAAGAACTTTTAAAGTTACTGGAATATATGAAGTCACCTGATGTGAAAGAAATGGAAAACATTACCAGATCAAATAAGGAAAATGGCACTTCTGATAATGGTTATAGTTATGTTGTTCAGTAATTTGATCCTAGTTATAATGGCAGTAAATTAAAATAATAAAATATAAGCTATGTAAGCAATAAACAGTTGGGTAGCACATAAAAGATGCATTTACAGGATAATCAAAAAAAAAATTTATAACCACACCTCAATAAAAAAATAGTCATAAATGCAGTGAGATTTGAAGTGTCATTAGCATCTCTTAAACCATAAGAGCTGCAGACAATAAAAGGGGAACTTAATTTATTATTATGCTTTAAAAATATGTTTATGGCAATTTATATGTTTAAAATCATTTCAATTTTTCCAATATGGAATTAATTCTATTTTTTAATTAGAAATCCCTAATTTTTTATTAGTTTTTGCAATAAAATCTCATTTTAAGACTTTTTTATTCTTGAGTATTTTTCTCTAAATGAATCCATTCAGAGGGTACATGGTCTCAAATGTGAGTACAAATACAATGGCCAACTTTTCACATAATTATGTCTCTAATGTAATTTTTTATTAAAAAATTACATTAGTAAATATAATTTTAAGTAAATATTTCTTACATTACAAAAAGGTGGCTTTTATTTATTTAAAAATAATTAAACAAATTAAAATGCTAATAACATACAATTTTTGCCATTTCACACCAACCTCTCCTGCCAGTGCTGATGTGAAGATTATTTATCATTATAAAAAAACATTATGATTCAGTATGTTCTAAAAAATTACAATAAACAGCAGATTTATTTAAATTTGAATAAAATTTAAACATCATAAACTCTGAAGAAGATCTTCAACACAAAGCACAATTGTACTGTAAACCATTTTTTTAGGTTCTCCCAAAAAATATCAACATAAATTTTAAAATGTATCTAAACTTTGGGTAAAGAATAAACATTGTAAGTTTATAATAAACACTATAAGTAAAGAATAAACACTATAATTAATTTGAAAACAGTTTTGAAAATGTAAAAAAAATTAATAAATTCAGAAAAAAAAACAATTAAATGTAAATAATAATAAGTAAATTGAAATTTAAGATATATTTTGTATACTAAATTTTAAAAAGAATTTTCATAAATGAAAATTCTTTTTAAATAGGCCAATAGGATTTTGGAAATAAAATGGTTAATTTCAATGAATTGTTACAACTAAATATTATTAAAATTTAAATCTTTCCATTATCTTCTAGGGTGATGATAGAAAATGCAATCTAAAAAGGAAGCATGAGTAAAACAAAGGCATTGGAATGGGATAGAAATGAGGACAGTTTGAAATCACATATTTATATAGAAATTACACAACCTACCCCAAGCTGCAGAATTTTGTTGTTTAGATGGTAAAATTAAGGATGGATCAAGTAAAGAACTTATCTGAAATAGGCTGGCACAACCCAGGAGAAATTTTTTGAAGAAATGAAATCTGTTTAATGAAACATTAGGTTTAGAAACTAGTACAACATACTTTATAATATCAGTATGGAATGTAGTTCAAAGTCAGCAACATGAATGCCAGAAAACAAAGAATTCAGGATTTTGGGATGGGTCATAATAGTTAAAATTAAGAGTTGATATTAAGAAATGAAGTGAAAGTTTAGAATATTTAGAGAGAAATGGAGAAGAGAAAAGTTGATGGCAGCGTCTTGTAAAAAGGACAAGACCAGTGAACAACATTTGAGAGCATCCTGGTGGTTAGTGAATTTAGTTCTAGAAGGAAGTGATGTAAAGGGTAAAAAACTTTTACACTTCCGTTTTAGAGAATATATACATCCATTAGAATATATGAAATTAATAATGCAGAAAATGTGATATACACCTTAGGATGAGACTATTTAACAGAAAACATATAAAACGTATTTTACAGAAAAGAATGGAGAAGTGTATCAAACCATAATAGGTTTGTAGATCATTTTTCTCCAATTTCATATTGAATTATAATTTTTTCCTTTTTTTTTATAAAAATTCATTTAGTATTCTTATATTGTTTGACGGCGATATTATTACCACAAATTACCAATTTATCGTGAATACCCCAGTATCATACCTACAAAAAATATGCATTTATTTATTATTTTTTTTAAATTTTATTATATGATGTGTTAAAATTTTTATCACTCGTGTCTGTTTTTAACCGACTTCACAAAGAGTAGTTTCAGAATTCATTCCAAATTTATTATGTTTTTTAATTTGGTTCAAAATACTTTACTCATCACCAAATGAGCCCATTTTGATGATTGTTTTCAATATATCCTGCAAGTAGTCTCTTTTTTCTGACAGTTTTTATTCAAAAATTCAAGAAAGTCATTTATAAAATAAGGTTAAAAACAAATTATATATTCCCACATTTCCACATAACTAATATTCTGTAACAAACAAAAAAACAATTTTATATTTTAATGCATTCAAAATTTTGGCCATATTACATTATAAATTATTAATTTTTTTTTATTATGTAAAGTTATATGATGTTGCATAAAATTTAAGCATTTTATTGCGAATTAATTGACACCTCATTCAAGCAACTGGTACCAATTGATACCAACTCAAACAATCTTAAATACAAATTCGTAAGAAATATTTGTAAACTAGTTTCTAACCACTCCATTAATAACAAACTATATCGTTAGTATGATTTTTAAACAGTTTTAGAATCGTAAGTCTTTCTAAAAAAAAAAAACACAAAAACCACCTTCTGATGTTAATTAATAAGTAGGCTAACTGTTTTTAGAATTTAAATGTTAGATGTTCTACACCTGTTCATAATTTATTTCATTTCATTATATTTTTAGAAGAAAAAAGAGGTTCTTAGTTTTGTATTTAATTTTTCTAGTCAATCAAAATGGCTGAAATGTTTAACAAAGAAAAGTAAATAGCTACAATATTTGTGACTGATTATTGCAATGAGAATGCAAGTGAAATATCTTAAGTCAGTTATTGTAATTCAAGAATGATGCTAAACAATTTCCTTATATTTTTCAAAGTAATGAACAGAGATCTTTCGTAAAAATCCTACAAAAAGAAAATAAATTCCTAATCGATAACCCAATGTTTTTATTGCAGTTGATATCCCCATGTGCTAGAGTAAGAAGATATCTAAACACAAGAGGTTGTTAAATCCCCAGGTTCAGGGAATATTGCATCTTGATAGTTTGTATCATTAACATTTCCAATAAGAAGAATCTCCTAAACCTGAATCTCTTAAAGTATGAGTCTACGATTTTCCTAATCAATTAGCATTTTTGTTTGGTTGGAAAAAATGTAAATTTGTTGCATAAAACTATTTTTGCTTACCGAACATCACTTACTAGGAATGGGAAAAACAAGATGTGAAATTCTCATTAATAGGTAGATCAATATACTTTTTTTCATGATATATATTTCATGATTGAAAATCACTTTTCAAAATTAATTTTACAATCATCGTACACTTTAATTCACCCACGTTTTCACAATTATTTTGAGAAAATGCTAAAAGTTTCAAGTTATCAGTAGATAGTATTTCACTAGCTTTCTTCTTCTGTTTGGTCTCTGGAACCACCATAAGTTATTATTACTTCAGAGGATGATATGTATGAATGCAAATGAAGGGTAGTCTTGTAGTCTCAGGTTGACCGTTTCTGAAATGTGTGGTTAATTGAAACCCAACAACCAAAGAACACCGGTATCCACAACCTAGTATTCAAATCCTAATAAAAGTAATTGCCTTTATTAGGATTTGAACCTTAGAAATTGCAGCTGAAATTTTTACCTCGTTTTGACACAGTCCACTACAAATCTAAAATTTCATAGTCAGTATTTGTGTTATATGATCACTATTTGAATTTACTGTTCCATCACTGTACAATTTCACTTTATACCGTACAATAGTGTGCTAATACTGTATTATTAATACACCCAACTTTCTGTATACATTTATATTTGTGAGTTTGATTTTGTTAGTAATAGTAAGATGAAGGAAGATAAACAAAAATCTTTACTTGTGAAGAAGTTTTGCTACACTACAATAGTTTTAAACCAGAGCAGAAAAATGTGGTGTCATGATGGAGGACATTGGAAGATCATGGAAGAACACAGTACAATATTTAAGAAATCAGATTCACTTTTAGCAAATTTTTCTTAAATATCATTTTTGTCTTAAAGTTAATTAATTAATTTTTTTCATAAAGTTAAATCAATCACTTTCTATTTTTTCAGAAAGACAAGTGAATAAAAAAGGTGGAATAATAAATAAGTTAAAAATCTTAACACAACCAAACGTATACAGACCACTAAGGATGATAATAATATATTTTTTGATATCTCACAGTGTATCATTGTGGGGAGTTAGACCATTTCTTGTTCATATATTTAAATTAATTGGAATGCCATTGGATCCCTACTGGGTAATGGTATGTATTCATTTACTGTATTATAAATTAAACCTTTTAAATTTTTAATTAATAAAAAATTATTGTAAAATGAATGACTGAATGATAAATAACACAGTGAATTTTATTATTACTTATTGAGTAATATATTAGTATTCCATTGGAACAGTGCAGTATTTTATTACTTGGTTAAGTAAACAATATTTCAATTCATTTTCATGATCATGAACAGCAGGTCCAGGTTCAAGTTATTCTAGTTAAATATCCTGTTGGAACATGTAATCCTATTATTACTGGCGAACCAGTAAGCTAATGATGAAGGTGCTACTGAATTAGCCCTAAAACATTTGAAGAAAGAACAATTTTCATGTATAGTGATTTTTAATAATTTTAATAGGAATTGAAATGTACATACCAGGAAATTATTAAATTATTACAGTTAGTTCATACATAAAATACGTATAATTAAACTTAATTCTGTTTCCAGGTAATATCAGGAGGATTGCAAATAGTAGGTTGTCTTACTGGAATGATCTGTGTAAAATTATTTGGAAAGAGAGTAGTTAATTTTTTATCACTCATCACATGTGTAATATGTTGCTACATGTTAGGAATCAGTTTATTGGTAGGAAATATTACTCCATGGGTATTATTTAGTTTCTTCAGCATTTTATTCTTTGCTGCTGGATTTGGGGTGATACCACTACCATGGACCTTAATTTCTGAATTATTTCCTGTAGAGTAAGTACTTTTTTATAAGATACTTTTGTGTTTTATGTATGAAAATATTTGTCAGAAGAATTTGAATGTAATTAAAATTTTAAAGAAATTTTTTATCTATTTATCAAGAACAAAAATATAATTGTAGTAATTCATGAAACTGCAATGTTATTCCTGTCAGATTGTTTCTACTTTTATTAAGTTATCAAATTTTAAAATGATAAAATATCATTTTATAATTTTTTATTTTAATTTCCAAAAAGGACTAGCTTATCTGGATGTGGTGCATATGTGGCTCTTTCCTCAACAGCAAGATAGACCAGAGAATTTTATTTGGTAACAAAATGGTTATTGGTAACAATATGATGACATAACTCTGCACAGGATCAGTTGAATGATGTTTTCCCCAACCGCTGGATGAGTCTGTATGCACCCAATGACAAAGCTTGTTTTCAGTGGCCTCCAAAGTTACTCGATCTCACCCATTTGACTTGTTCTTTCTAGGTTTTATAAAGGCTTTTGATTGTGTATATCCGCTACCGGTAGATCAGTACATTGATTTTGTCATGTGTATGACACATGATGAAAAATTCTCTCATTGATTACTTGAAAGGAAAATCTGTAAGAGTTACTCACTCTTTCATTTTATTTGTGATAAATTACTGTAAGTCAAGGTTATGTGATATTGAGAGCTTTAAAATCTAGATTTTTTCTAATACTTTGTAAATAAATGTTCAAAAGTTTTAGTCCTAAATATGTTGTTTTAATATACCATGCATACTTTTCATTGTAGAATATATTTATGTTTACAGGGGCCGAGGTGTTGGAAGTGGACTAGCAGGAGCACTAAGCTACGTATTGATTTTTATAGCTACTAAAACGTATATATATCTTTCATCTTGGTTTCATCTACATGGTACTTTATTAATTTATGGAACAATTGGTCTCTTCGGGTTATTATACACATACTTTTATTTTCCAGAAACTGAAGGCAAAACATTACAAGAAATTGAAGAATTTTTTAAAGATAAAAAAAAAAAATCAGAGAAAAAGTAATAATATAGTGTAAAAGGGGATTGTTAAATGTGAAAACATTTTCATTTTTAGTTCTAAATAATTAAGTAATTCTTCTTGCTAAGGCAAAAGGAAATCACAATTGGAAAGGTTTTGGGTTTAGGTTTTGACTACTATTGCTATTAAAAGTTTTTCAAGTAATCAAACTTTTGATTTTTTGCTGCAATATTATGTCTTATAAAATGTTCTCTGAATTGATTTTGAGAGGAGGCAACATATATGACAGAAACTTACATACATTCCTGCAGTTTTTATAGCTCTGCATAGATACATGTGAAATTAGAATTACAGTGTCAGTGAAGAAGTATTAAAATAGTAATTTCTATTGGCCAAAACAGTCATCACTTAGTGAATTAAATATTATAATCAACATTTTTACAGATTTAAGGAATTATGTTTTACACTAGCAAATTTTAACATACTGTTACTAGTACATGAGGAAATATGAAATAAAGTTCATGAAATATGTTTAAAAAAATAAATGGAAATGATTGTTGTTTTTCATCCTTTTTTCATTAATAAAATATATATAGGCTTATTTATAGGCTTTATTTTGATTTAGTGTCCAGGATGGAGATTTGTTTGTTTGTCAGTCATAATTTTACATAATAAATAGGTTGAAATTTATTTACTGAAGGTCCCACAGGTCTTTTAAAGAGTAATTCACACATGATATTTAAATTAGAGTGATTATCAGGTATTATTCAGAAAAACTTCTCTTATATTCGGTCCTTTACATTACAGGACTGTTGATGATTTATATAATTTTTTATCATCATGGCACTTCTGCGGTAGTACGGGTCTGCTCTATGAGGATGAAACCTTTAATTATTCTTTATTCTCTTAAAACAGTGACGATAGCTGATTTGAAAACTCAGAATCTGATGATTTCTACTTCTCCATGCGTCAATGGACAGAAATATACCAATATTCTTTCTTGAGCAGAACTTCCTTAAATGTTAAACTAGCAACTGATGTTTGTGCCTCAATTATGTAATTCCCTGGGACGTTTCGAAGCAAAACTTCCGTTGTTCTTATTTCTAATGAAATCAATTTGATATATTTTAACTTTGAACTCATCAGTTGAATGTACCATGCTTTATCTTTTAAAATATCGTGGAATCAGGGAATCTTACACTGTTAATTTTCCTTCTTCATACATTGATTCCTTCATCTTCTTTTATAGCGTTTTTGATCATATTTTCAACATCAACATCCACATTAAATAAGTTGAAGAGGTCAGCCATCACATTATCCTCTTCCTTGGTCAAACCACACAGTTTGTACATCCTTTATATTCACAGTTATTTTCTCTTTTTTCATGTAGATTGATTTCTTGAATAGAAAAAGTAATAAGTAATCTAGATTTTCACACCAGTGAATGAGACATTTCTTTTTGTGATGTTACTAAAAAAAGCAAGTTATGAAAAGAAACAAAGATGAATTGAATAATTTAAAAACTTAGCAAATCAGAGCTTCATAGAGCAAATAAGAAACCTAAATAACAATGATCAGGATTTGTGTTTTATAATATGAAGAATCAAATTCAAGATTGTGTTTTTGTGATCCACTTTAACAATTTCAGTCGAATCTCAGCTGTTTTTCAGCTGATTTAAAGTTTAATTAGTTAAATAAAATTTTTAATCATCTTATAACATTATGTTTGTTTTTAATGAGAAAGTCTGAAATTATGTTTCATTGCTATTAATGATTAAAAATTTCAATGGCTACCATTTTGGAATTTTCACTATTTGATTTTAGAAGATATTGTTGGAACATTTATGTCAAATTTAATTAAAATTTCTCAATGTATTTTTAATATATAACTTTATTGAAAAACACAAAATGGTGGACAGAAAGAAAATGAAGTGAGGTAGAGTATTTTTCTACATGACTTTTTTGTCTATTATGATATTCTGACAAGTCCTTTAATTTGCCTACATCTCCCAGTACATTCTGTACGAATATTGAAAGAAAATGGATATTATTTACCATATAATTATAATTCATTAGTTACCATCAGAATTATGATTGTGTATTTTCAATCACATGAATTACTCACAGCTTAAATGAAAATGTTTTAAGATTTTTGTATTATTTCATTTCTGTGTTTATAATACATATTTTTCCAACCAGTTTTCCAGCTACTGCCGGGTCTGGGTGTGTGTATAGGCAAATGCAGTTATTACTACTAGCTTGCAATGCCTGATGTAGCTGCAAGTAAATGTATCAGTAAACATGTAGTCTAGAACAGACTCAGGTCGATGTGTGGTTAATTGAAACCCAACCTCCAAAGAACACTGGTATCCACAGCATAGCATTCAAATCAATATAAAAACAAAGTAAGAAATAGTAGAATATTTCTTTTGTTGACCAATAACTCTAATAAACACAATTTTTGTTTCTTAATATCTGATACATTAAACCAATCTGTTCTTTAATGGTGAAAATGAAACTGATATCAGAATTTTTCCATCAGCTATGTTTTTGAAAAATTCCAAAATTTGGCTTTTGAAAATTGTTGATATTATATGGTACATGATTATAACCGTACATTTTCTATTTGAGTATTCTCAAATAGAATGCTTATGTGCTCTGTATATATTGTTAATTCTATTAATCAGTTGTTAACCATGAAACTATAACTTAAGTCAGAACAAACATCTCATATCACATCATCATACGTTTCTATTAAAGCATACATGAACAAGATTCATCATGTCTCTACAATTCAAAACAACATAAAGCTTGTTAGCTCTGTTAGCCTACTAGTTTTAATAGTATAATCCCTTCAGTGTGATAACTGTTTTTAAGTGAGTGAGCAATGAAGATCTTATAGTGCCTCATAAGAATGTAAATGATTCAGACAGATTTTTTTTCACGTGTAATGTGTTCAGTATAAGATTACATAAGAAAAACATTACAGCAAAGGCTTACAAATTGTACTTTGTAAAATCAGGGATCAAAATAAGACATGGGTTCCTCATATAATATGTGTCCGCAATTTCTATTAAGTCTAAACACACTGCACTCTAGCCTTCATTGCCATCTATGCTTAGACTTGAACCTCACAGTGAATCCATTCCAGTTTCCAAATTCCTGAAAACTTGTTTCATGAAAAAATACAGTGATGAAAAAGTAACATTAAGGGAAGAATAAAATTATGATTCAGATTTTAAATTACATTCCAGTGAGTCACATTGTATATTACAAGGTGAACTAAATGACTTGGTAAGAGTTTTAAACTTATCAAAAAATCAAATACAAAGTCGAAATTTACTTTAAAAAAGATACAAAAATCTCAGGCTATCAAAGCATAAAGAAAGATTTTTCTCAGAACTTTGCTGAATGAATTTACTTAGTTTACAGTATAAATATTGATGAGAGTATATTATAATTAGGGCAAGTTCATGAACCAGAAAGTGTGGCACCTTTTCATTGATTCCTCCAAGTGTAGCTTAAAAAGAGTCCTGCTTCAATAAATATCCTTCTGTACCTATCTGGTAAGGAATTAATATGAAAGAAACTTATGTTATGAAAACTGTTATTAAATTGTAAATTATAGAAAACGTAGTTAGTACATGTGTGGAGTTAAAAGTATTAGCTCTTTTATTAGGCATGTAGTTAGGATATATAAAATACTGTTGTTTTATTTGCTAATGGCCAAGCTAGGGATCAGCAATATGTAGTGAAACAGTGGAAGAAATGAAAAAAACTTAATTCCTGGTAGAAAACATTATTCATGAATTTCTAGTTAAAGGAGAAAAAATATTTTTACTTCCCCTTCATGTCAAACTGGGATTAATACAAATTTTTGTAAAAGCTATGAAGGAGAGTTGAGGATTTTTGAACATACAGCAGAGATTTTTAAAAGTAAGTGAAGCAAAATTTAAAGAAGGCCCACCAATAAAAGAAATGATTAGAAATGAAATACCTAAATCTGTGTTGATTAATGTAGAACTCACTGTTTGAACAGTTTTTAAAAATATTTTGAACATTTTTTTGGGAATCCATAAATTGCAAAATTACCAAGACATTGTAGATAAACTGATAGATTCATACAAAGCTCTGGGTTGTAATATGTCACTAAATGTCCATTTCCTGTATTCACATCTGGATTTCTTCTGCTAAACCTTGTGGCAGTAAATTGTGAACATTTTCACAAAGATATTTCAGTGTTGGAAAACAGTTTCAAAGGCAAATAAATTTTTTAATATATTAAGTGATAGTTGAAGTTAAGTGATAGTTGGAGTTTAATTTGAGATATACCTGAGGCTTCCTATAAAAGAAGAGTATCTGTTGGAGGTTTTTAATGCAAGTTAATAGGTTTTAATGCAAGCATTTGCAATGCTTTTTGAATCACTACCATGGTTCAAATTTGTGCATATCAAGTTTGTTATCCAACATTCACTTTGGTTCAATATGGCTTCCATTTGCAATGCAACATACATCCCACCTGAAGTCAATTTCATTCTGGATCGTAGTCAGCAAGTTGGGCATTACCTCTGTAGCTGTAGTATTAATTCAATGCCTTTGCTCAATAAAGTAGCATGCAAAGGTGGTACATAAACCTGATTTATATGAAACCCTACAAGCAAAAGTCTAGCAAGGTCAAATCTGGGGAGCAAGGTGGCCATGCAATTGGACCTTCATGACCAATGACCTGGATAAAAAGTATCAAGAAAATGTTGGAATTCTAGGTAGTAGTGAGATGGTGCCCCGTCTTGGTAATAGTAATGAGGTCCATCGTGGTCATCAACATCTAACTGAGGATTTAGAAAATTTTGAAGCATGTCCAGATAAACAATACCATTTATAGTTGCCTCCAGAAAGAAGTACAGGTCGTACATTCTTTGTTTGCTTAGGATAAAGTATATTGACTTTTGGATTATCATGGATGTATTGCAAAGTTCCATGAGGGTTTTCGTTACTCCATATTCAACAGTTAAGGATGTTCATCTTCCTGCTGATATGAAATGTGGATTCATCACTAAAAATTACATTTTCAAAAAATGTATAGTTGTCTACAATTCTATCCATCATTTCCACACAAAACTGCAGCCAAGCAACCTTGTTGTCTTCTGTAATGTGCTGAAACATGGTTAGTTTATTATGGTGTCAAGTACAATTGTTTATGTAACACGCGCCAAGCAATCATTTCTGGCATGCAAGTATCACGTGATGCACTCATGTTAATTTGCTCAAACTATATGCCAAGTTTTCTCTAAGTAGTTTCACAGCAGCTTCAGGAATGTGTGGGGGTTCTGGTGATTTTGTATGTTTAACAGAACAAGCTGTCTCGATGAAGGTTTGCTGCCAAGAGAATTTGTGAGAAGGAAAAAGTACACAGGTACATATGTACACAAGTTATAAAACTTGTTAAAACCAGTTTTTATTCAATCAGATTCTTCAATCCCCTTAAAACAGATTTGTTAAATGTTTGAGTTTTCAGTAACAAATTACATTTTTTTTTTTTGTGTATTGTGTCTATACTTGAGTTAATCTAATCTACTTAATATCTCAATCTCAATGATGTTTTCAAAAATAAAAGTTTATGAAGTATAGAATAAACTGCAATAGACTGATTGAAAATTTCTCAGGACCTAAATCTACTTTAAAATTTTCTTAAATAACTATTTTATTTTAAAATACTAAGCCATTCCTGAAAAATATTATCCATTCCTTTCTAATAATATTTTCCTTCATACTTCCACTCATGTGATCCTTGGTGCAACCACAGTATACATAAAATGAAATAATATTCATGAATAAATATATTTTAACATAACCAATGGATGAAAAAAGGTTGTGAAGTATTGATTAAATAAGAACCAAAATAAGTTTTCTAATTTAATTATGGTCATGAAAAATTGGAAAAACATACATTTTTTAGTTGAAAATTAAAATTATGGTTTAATCATTATGTTTATAATAATCATTAATAGATAAAGTACAATTTATCAAAAGTTCAAGCCCAGGGTTTGGGACACATTATGCCTTAAGATTTTTCTTAGTAAGTTTCTTAGTAATATAATTAAAAAAATGCCAAATTAAAAAAAAAAAGTAACAACAATAAAATATTTGGAACATGAATAAAATTTCAGTAAGTTAAAAAATTGTATTAATTCAATATAAAGAGCACTTTTAAATTAGTTGCATAAAAATAACCTTTAATAATGAAAAAGGTAAATAACTTACAGAATTGTTTAGTACATTACTGAATGCAGTATATCTTCACGTTTCATTCCTGCCCAACACTGTTAGCTCCAAAGTTTCTCACTGGGTTGCACATGGGAATGAGTAATTTCATCAGTCATCATGGACTTGTGTACCGGTGCAGAGC
Organism: Lycorma delicatula; assembly: GCF_047948215.1. NCBI lineage: Eukaryota > Metazoa > Arthropoda > Insecta > Hemiptera > Fulgoridae > Lycorma > Lycorma delicatula. The sequence continues at coordinate 252,141,715 of NC_134455.1, forward strand.
GTACTCGATGTTGTTTATGGTTTCATGAATCCAAATCAGCTACTGTCAGTCGGAGACAGTTCATGACTAAATATCGCAAGCAACCACCTCAAAGACAGTCTGTTATTGTGCAGTACAATTGGTTCATTGAAACGGGTTGGTGTATCACATAGGATGCCAGGTCAGGGTGACCATCAGTTTCTGAAGTGGCAGTCGAATAAGTGCAGTAGATATTCATTCATAGTCTAGGTAAATCAATAAGACCTGCCAGGTTAGAATTTTATTCCTAGGGTTACAGTATGGAGAGTATTGTGTAATCGACTGATTAAACTATACATATTACAACTTATACAAGCTTCGAATGAAGGTGATAAAAAAAAAACAAACTGAGTTTTGTCTAAACATGTTAAACAAAATTGAGACTGAAGATAATTATCTTAATAAAATTGTGTGCAGTGACTAAGCAATCTTACATATCAGCAGTAAGTGAGTCAACATGATGTTCAGGTATGGGTTGAGTGGAATTCACATTACACAATCAAATATGTGTGGTACTTGTCTAAGGTAAATGTATTTTGTGCTGTAATCTGTCACAAAATTTATGGTGCTTTCTTTTTTGCCAGCTTAACTGTAACTGGCATATTGTACTTGACTTGCTTGAAAATGGTGCACCATCTTGCCATATGTATGATTTCATACACACATATTTTATCATTTGTCTAATTAACAGGTTGACTGCCATGAGACATCAAATGATGTCTTAGCTAGTAATTCATTATTACTACGAGACATCATTTGATGTCTCAGTTTCACAATCCAATACTGTTCTGAGACATCAAATGATGTCTCATGTAATGTCATACTTAAGATGCAATATTATTGTTTGTTTTTCATTTTTTTGTATCAAATTACACATTATTTTAATGATAAAATTGTGTATAATTTTATGTTATATGTAGCACAGACATTTTTCTTTAAATTTGAAATTAAAGAATGTTTTTTTTTAAATCACCAAATAAAAGCAAAGTAAACATTATTGAAAAGTGCTGCAATAAAATACGAATTAATTTTTGTTGTTTACTGACATAGCCTATGGTGACAGGCTGCTAAGCTTTGTAGTGGTCGGATTCTTATTAGGTTTTGGATTAAATGTCGTCCTACTTATTAACTACATGTTATTGTGAAATATCATAGCATATATTGTTGAAAGCTCACAATAAGCACATCATTGCGCTTACGTTTACTGTCATTGGGACAGAGGGATATTTTGCCTTCAGCTGTTTCACCCTTTGCCTTGTTTCATTAATTTATAATGCTAGCATGACTAAATCAGTAATTATTTTAGTAGAAGAGGATAATTAAATTTTCACCTAACCGACGCCCTTGTCGATTGCTTCATTTTAAGATCGTGTATCCCTTGATTTTACTATTATTAAATTAGAAATTTTACTTTTGCATCATTTTAAGTGCATCAGCAAGTTCTTTGATCAATTCATCAGTTCCAGCACAATCTTTATAGTATCCATTAGTAACATTATTAAGAATTTCATTGGTTTTATTGACATACTGCAATAGTCTATCATTAATTCATTTAGGCTGGCCTCTGTAGCTATCAGAATGAGAATTTTCTGTTGAGTGTTCAATGTTACTTGCTCAGTGAAGGTTTTTAACTAACCTGGATGCTAATGAACCTGCATTACTTACCTTCGGCACAGGCAATCATCAACTGTGACAATCAAAAGCCTGGTGAGTTTCTTCATCAGTGACCATTGGTCACCCTCCTTATATGTAGACTCTTGAGCAGGAAGTCTCAGTACTCTGTTTTTATCACAGAATAAGTGTTACTCTTGAGCAGGAAGTCTCAGTACTCTGTTTTTATCATAGAATAAGTGTTTCACAGCTTATTTTGTTTTTTGTTAGATTGTGATTGTAGCATAATCCGCCTACTGGCTGAATGCAATTTTTTAATTAAGACCCGCCCATATCTGTTCATTACAGAATGAAAAAACTAAATTACTCTATTCTGCTACATAAATCGAATACTGAGTTGTGCCGTACTTGATGCAGAATCATCGGCAGCAGTCTTAGGGTGAATTTTACTGTAATGAACCAATAAAAAATTTTTATTGTTGGTATAAGAAAGTGCATTGAACAAGACTTAGATGTCTGCTGATTAAAAGTGATAAAAAATTTATAGATAGTATCTTGACCTATAACAACAACCAGTCTCGATTAAAGTTGTGTTAGAAAAGAATGTGTCAATAATGTTGTATGAAGTCATTTCAAATTTACTACACCAAGAATGATTTTATTCTTTGTAAAAACTGCTAGACGGTCATTAAATAGGATGTAGTCTTCCAACAGGAATTGAACAGGCAAGAGGAATGAAGGTTAGGATGCACTACCAGTTTGGCTTGGTAGTTATTGGAAAACTCACTGCAGAAGGCTAAAGGCTTGCTCTGCAACAACAGATATTACTCCTCAACCAGCACTGCAATAAACAGGTGGAGTCTAAAGGTTTAAGTTACCTTGAGGAGCTATGTGGAGGCATCCCTTGGTCATCAATCAGAGAATAAAAATCTGGAGAAAACATTCTAGTCAGTGCTTCAGATATCTTAATATCTGAATTGGTAACTATTCACAGATATAGACAATCCTATGTAGTACATTAGTAAGGTAAGAGCGGTAAATATGTAAGAGTAACAAAACAAAGTTATTCAGGAAAGAGCAACATAAGAATTAACCCTTTTTATGGGATGCTTATTTTTGGAAATATTGACCTGCTGTAAAATTTTATGACTGTACATTTTCTGTTTCCCTTTGGTAATGGCCTTTATTATTTTAAAGAATCACTTTTGCAGCCCTACCCATTTTTTAAAATTAAATTAAAATTAAACATTCTAAAAAAAACTACCTAAAAATTAAAAGTACACGTTTTTTTTTTACTATAAGAATAACTGCGCACACAGGAGATAAATATGTATCCTGTACATTCCCTATACATACATATACATATAAATATATACCAGGTGGCTGAAAAGTAACTTGCACCCCTTCTAATTTTTTTAATAATTGAAACAACTGGATGTAGTTTGCAGCATTCTTCCTTTTACTGAGAGGCTACTTTGATGAATGTATATTTCACTCTTTTTGATGTTTGGGTGGCGAGTGGCAATAGGCAATTCAAAAATTTTAAATGAGACCAGTGGTCATTTGATATCATTTTAAAGAGTTCGATGAGACAAGAAAAAACTAAATTCTGATCCACTAATCCAAAATGGCAGCCAACAATGAGTTTATTTCAGATAGCTAGAACTATGATTTTATGCTTCCTTTTAATGTTTTTGTTATTTGAAATATCCTGAATCTCTCTTTGGAAATATTTTCTGATAAGGAAGGATAACTCAGTAAACCTCAATTTAGAGTATCCTGTCTTCAGTGAAGGGTGGAGGGATTGGGGCGATTTAAAAATTTTAAATGGGATTTATAGTTATGTGATATCTTGTTTAAAGATCTTTATGAGACAAGCAAAACAGGAGAGGTGTTTTATGAAAAGTAAAATATTTGATATTGGAGAGGTGATTTGTGTAGAAATGCACAAGCAGGTCCTACAAACTGTTAAAAATAAAGTTTTTATATACTTCAGTGATTTCTGATTAATTAATGTTTATCTGTTTTTAAAGTTGTTTTTGTAACCATTCTTCATTACCAAAACTCATGAGAAAGGTGTTTAATATTATTAAGCTATAAAATTATCGTAACTATAACTGAGCCTACAGTGAAAAAATTAATAAATCAGTAAATTTTCATCCAGTACTAGCCAAACTAATTAAATTTAACAAACTCAGAAAAAAATTATGTACCAGGTTTACAATTTACTAATTTAGGTTACTATGGTATTAGTGATTTAACTATTTTATTACAAATGTCAGCTTTAAATAAATAAATCTATGTTGGAATCTCAGTTAACAATGATAGTTTTCATCTTCACTTTGCTCCAGTTTCTTAATTTCTTGTATTTTTCAACTGAATCTTATGACTCAGAATTAACACTTTTTCCACTATTAGTAAGTTAGATAAATGTAATAATAGTTAGGTATTTTACTATTAATATTATGCATGAAATGCATAATTAGCTTATTGCTGTAACTAACTTTTTATTTACTGATGGCACTAACATTACTTTATATTTTTTCTCTGTTTCAATACCTTTGTTTTTGGTTTTGATAATCGATTAATAAACGTGATATTTATTAAATGCCATCCAGTTATTTTTACAATGTTTTTATTTATTATAGCAGTAATGAAAATTATTTTTAACTAAACTTTATGAAATGACAAACCAAACTAAATTTAATTTACTATCGTTATTTCATACATAGTTATTACAACTCAATAATATTTTCAGACACATTAGCATCTATTAATCACACTGGTTGTAAGCTTTTTACAAGAAGTAGATGTAAATTTCTTTTACAATCTGTACCAGTTTTTTTTTAATTTTGAACTTCGTAATATACTTTATCATAAAATATTTCTAGAAGTTAACATTTTTTATTTATTCCGTCAAGAAAACGGCAGGTTTTTTAAAAATACTTTTCCTAAACATCTTTTCGTTTCAGACATAATTTGAAAAATGGAACATACATTTTTATTTTGTTTTATTACCTTTATTAATAAGTAACTTTTGCTAGTAAAACGTTAATTAAAATACATTATCAATGTAAAATCTTTGAACACAACAATTTTGGCTTATTAATTTATTTTGGAACAGTTGCTTATGGTCTAGAGAGTTAAGTAAACTAAAATGTATTTATGGAGATAAATTGTTTTAATTTTGTGAAGCATTCAAAACTCTGTTATCTAGGAAACAACAATTTTCATGATATATTTTTGAAATTTATACAAACATTAATAGTTATGTTGTAAAATCACAGACAGAATAAATAAAATATTAATTCACATTTATAGTTTTAATACTTTAAATCAGTGATTCCCAAACTGTGCGCCGCGGCTGCCCCGGGAAGCCGCGGCTTCTTCTCAGGGACGCCGCGAAATATTATAAAAGCTTCATAAGTAATTGAACAATGGACATTTATATTTTAGCCTAACTTTCTTTTCCTGTTTAGCCTCCGGTAACTACCGTTTAGATAATTCTTCAGAGGATGAATGAGGATGATATGTATGAGTGCAAATGAAGTGTAAGTCTTGTTGTACATTCCCAGTTCGACCATTCCTGAGATGTGTGGCTAATTGAAACCCAACCACCAAAGAACACCGGTATCCACGATCTAGTATTCAAATCCGTGTAAAAATAACTCGCTTTACTAGGAATTGAACGCTGTAACTCTCGACTTCCAAATCAGCTGATTTGGGAAGACGCGTTAGCCACTAGACCAACCCGGTGGGTTTATATTTTGGCCTAACTACTTTACTTCAGCCTAACGCGAACCGACAACGCTGCGCCTTCTCAATCGCGCCATATGATGGCGCTAGACCCGTCGCGTCGAGGTGCGTAGACCCTTCGCGACAGATTTGGGCTGTTCTTAAAGATCTTGCGGAAAGCATATAAGCAAGCGTTGCCGGCGCGATTCACTCAGTCGGTTTATAATCTGTCTAGTGAAATTAAAATCAGCGCTTCATATAAATAAACAGTGATATAAATTAGTTCATGTAGTATAGTTAATGTTACTTCTTCTTTTCTTTGATAAATAGTTTTGCGATTTTTTGTTCTTGTATCTTTAATGATGGACCGATTTTTGAATAGTAATAAACACAATAGTGAAGATAGAAAAAGTTTCAACCAGTGGCATGACTGTGAAGAAACGAAAATATCGTAAATATGATGGTCATTTAGAGTTTGGTTTTACGTCAACAGAACTTAATGTTGAAAAGAGACCACAGTGTCTAGTGTGTATGAAAGTTTTGGCAGCAGAGTGGAAGAAGTTTCATACCATCGCAAAAGAACTTATTCTACCAACTGCTGATATGGTGAACATCATGGTTGGAGTCTGCTGGAAAGTTTCTTTTAAAAGTGCCTTTGTCCAATAACACAATCGGAGAATACAACATATGGGGGAGGATATCAATGACAATTAATTGAAAAAATTAAAGAAGTGGAATTTGGATTGCAGCTAGTTGAGGTTACGGATAATAATAAGGATGCTCATTTTATATGCTATGTACGGTTTATAGATGGTAATAATGTTAAAGAAGACCTTCTGTTTTGTAACAATATCATTGCAGGAGCGAAGGCTCGGAACCTGTTCGAGATTCTTGATACATTCATACCTGAAAATAATTTGAAGTGGCCTAAGTGTGTTGTTGTCTGTACTGATGGAGCTTGCTCCACGACTGGCTGCTGTGGAGGATTACGGGCATTTAGGCACTTATTCGAATCAAATCACCCATTGCATTATTTTTAGAGAAGCGCTTGCGTCAAAACATCTGAGTCCTGTATTGAATCAGGTGTTAGAATGTGGTAAATTTTTATAAAATCTCGTCCATTGAATGCAAGGTTTTTAAAAAACTACGTAAGGATATGGGAGCTGAAAACTCGTTTTTTTGTAGTACAGCAGTACACGTGATAATGTTTTAACACGTACCTTTGAATTGCGGCAAAAAATTTTATTTTCCTTAAAGAGAAAGAATGCAAAGATGCAGAAAATTTTGCTGAGTCAAATTTTAACAAAACTGGCATATTTATGCAACAGTTTTGAAAAGCTGAATTCCCTTAACCTCTCTGCAGGGAAAAAATATGCACCTATTGAAGTCAAAGGAAAAAATATAAGCTTTTATAAAAATGTCAAACTATAGAGAAGAAAATTGAATGAAGGTGCAGGCAAAGAGTGTTTTTTTAATATTTTAGTAATTTTTAACGTCAAATTAACTTGATCTTTCTCAAGATATAAAAACCATATCTGAAGGGCATTTATCACAGCTAATTATCTGGTTTGAGAAATACTTTCAGAATGAAAATTTTGATAGGTTTGCATGGATTCAAGATCCATTTAACAGTAGTGTTTCGTCTGAATTTACTTCTGCGGAAGAAGACAATCTTATCGAATTATCTTGCGATAACAGTTTGAAAGCAAAATTTGGCAGCAAGCAATTGACAAATTTTTGGATTTCAATAACAGATGAATATCTCCTTCTAAGTGATAAGGCTCAGCGGATTTTAATTCCATTTTCGACGTCGTATTTGTGCGAAGCTAGGTTTTTGACGGTCGCTGTATTATAAAGCAAGTATAGAGCAAAAATCAACGTGGAAAAGGAAATGAACTGGTCGTGTCCAGTTTAATTCCACAATTTGAGAAAATGTGCAATGATTTGCTGGTTTATTTATCACATTAATTATTAATTTAATGTTAAAGTAAAAAAAAAAAGTTAAATAATGAACATACACGAGTTTCATTTATTTTTTTCTCTTACTTACAAGTAGTTATACTTTTACCTATTGAAAAATGGCGCCGCGACTCGGAAAAGTTTGGAACCATTGCTTTAAATACACTATACTACACTAATTTATTGTAGACCGTTATACTGTATATTATATGAAAGGGATGTTTAATCGGTTTGGTAACCAATGTGATTCCATATTGGTTAAATAATACTGGATATTGAAAATTTTGTTTCCATAAACAAACTGAATTCAGTAATTACAAATAAGTTGGGTTTTTAATTTTTTGCTCCAAAACTAAAATAAAATTATTATTAAAATTTATTTTATAAACACATTCTTTTAATTCTATTTTACTTAATGATAAACATAATTAATAATAAAACTTTTTCTTTAGAAAGTATTAAAAATTTGTCTTACTTTCAAGAAAAAATATTTATTTTAAAATTGTAGTCGTATAGATTTGGTGATAATTCTGCTTTACCGTTTGTCTGGTCTGTAAATTATAATTTTTAGGAAAATATTTTGATAAGAACCGAGAACAAATTATTTTCTGGACCAGATTTAACTACTTTTTTAATTTTAGTTTTACTTGTAGAACGTAATCTTGAATTGTATATGTTTACTTCTGATGATTTTTACATAGTAAAGTGTTAAAGCTCAATATTAATGATTTCATTATATATTTGTCTTAATTTCTTTTCAGAATGAAAAAGAAACAAGTCCCAAATTTGGCTTAAAAAATTTCAAAAACTTTTCAGGTACGTATTTTGCTTTTTACATTAAAACGTTAATTAAATGCTGGCTTAGAAGAAAGATTTCTTTATCAGAGGTGTTAACATATTGTATTTTAATAGAACAGCTACCATTTTTTTTTTTGTACAATTGCTTCCACTTGTTTGCTGCCAATAGGGGAGATAAATTTGAATAGTAGTCATCTTTTTTATTTTAATGTTGTACCCGTAGACTTACTGATTAATATAAACATACGTAGAAAATGACTGTGTTTTATTTGTGAACAAAGTCAGTTCTGTTAGCATAATTCTTTTACTGACATATGATTCATTTTTTTAATCAAATACATACAAGAGACAGTTATACTACAGATGTTTAGTATTTTATGCAAGAAATCGGAATATGCCCATAATAATGGAGTAGTAGCTATTAATATTATTGTTCGGTAAAGTTAGATTTAGAAGGAATTAGTGATACAGGGAGGAAGCAAATGCAGGAATTTTATCAAATGATTACAGAACAATTAATTTAGTCGTAGTCAGACAATGTGAATGAAGAAGTCAGATTAATAATGACAAAGAAAATAAAACGATAGGTCATAGATTCTTTGTACTACAATAGATCATGCCATTACAAATACTACAGTGAGAGGATTAATCAGGATAGATTCCAATGAAATTGTAATACTTAGTAGGCAAGAAAGGAACATTTTTAAACCTTGAGTTCTCTAATAGCATTGGAGTTGTTAGACTTGTTAATCCAAAAAGATAAGACAGGATAGACAAAAGACAAACTGTGACATATGTAAGTAGAACCAATATCTTTTCAGAACAATCTGATGGGGACCCACATGTCTTCCTTGCACGCCTATCAAATCTATTAAATTACATATACACATTTTTAAAAAATGGAAAGTACATAAAATTTTATTTCGGTAATAACATCTGATATTTTTTTTGTTATTATTGAATTATTTAATGTAAAACCCTCTTGAGGTAAATAATTATTATTAAATCAATAAATTTAAATTAAAAAAAAAAAATCGAAAATTAAAAAAAGGAGATAAAGTCTGGTTTGAATCAATGTGCCTTTTCCTTGTAAGATCCACTTATTTCATTAATTAAAATTTTATTTGGCTCTAACTCTGGAACCAAGAAAATAAGTATCACTTATGATATATCGTTGAAAAGCTCTCAATGAGGATTTATTACTTCAGATAAGAAAAAGTCCAAAATTCAAATTTTTTTGGATTTTGGGCTTTTTTGGACACTCTTGGTGCAGTTGTTTGTTATCAAAAGGGGAGGTGCATAACTTGATGTTATAACAGTCCTAAATCCAAAATTTCAACATTCTACGGCTAATTGTTTTTGAGTTATGCGAGATACATACGTTTATACAAACGTCATGCCAAAACTAGTTAAAATGGATTCATGGATGGACAAAATGGATATTTCTGTTGAAATCTGGAAACCGAAATTTTTTGCGATCACAATACTTCCTTTACTTCATACAAGGAAGTAAAAAAGGAGTAAACATAGTTGATTAGGATTCTACTCTGAGGTGTTTTAAGGGTTGCAAAACATCACATTGAAAATACATTTGAATACGGTTCACAAATCGCAAATCACCACCATCTTTCTTGGAATACAAACTTTTTTATAACATTTTTTTTAATAGAGCAATTTTTTTAATGATCAAATTAAAAATGATTATATATTTAGATTATTAATGATTATATTAGATTATATATTTGTTGAATGTAGATAAGAATTTACTCAGTCTAAATAACAGAAAAGAATACAAAGTTTGATAAGTTTCAATTGTGCACTTAATAAATCTAACTCAACCCACCGGGTTAGTCTAGTGGTTAACGCGTCTTCCCAAATCAGCTGATTTGGAAGTCGAGAGTTACAGCGTTCAAGTCCTAGTAAAGCCAGTTATTTTTACACGGATTTGAATACTAGATTGTGAATACGATTTGAATACCAGTGTTCTTTGGTGGTTGGGTTTCAATTAACCACACATCTCAGGAATGGTCGAACTGAGAATGTACAAGACTACACTTCATTTACACTCATACATATCATCCTCATTCATCCTCTGAAGAATTATCTAAATGGTAGTTACCGGAGGCTAAACAGGAAAAAGAAAGTATAAATCTAACTGAAATAAAACATAAAGTGAAATCAAATAAATAGTTCCGCTTTTGAAATTATTCTGAGACACCAGCAAATCAAAATGTATTTCATACTTTGTCAAATAGTTAAAAAAATACAATTTTTGTAAATTATAATTCAAAGCAGAATAATATTACGAATTCATTTATCTTTATTCATGTTACAATAGTTAAATATTTTCATTTTTGGAATTAAAACGTTTTTTTCCAAAAGATATTTTAAAATTATTTTATGTATCCCAGGAATTATATTCCCTACTATATATAGACAGGAAATACATTTTGAAATGGTGTACATAAAATTTATAACAGATTAATTCTTGTTTACCCTTCCTAAAGCTGCCTTGACATTCACCTCTTCTTGGGTCTAGTTGTTTCTCTAATCACTTTAGAATCAATTTCAACAGGATCTTATATATTATTGGTAATAGAGAAATTTCTCTGTAGTTATTGACATCTTTTTATCATATTTGTTATGAAATTACTGAGTTAGGACTAGCTATCAATTACATGAGTTATGTTCCCCACATCCTCGTGATTTCTCTGTACAGTTCTTTTATTTCAGTATTGTCTGCAGCTTTCCATATTTGTCACTATTGAGTTTTCTGCATGTGTTATGTTGTTTTTGACTTCTTTGATTGCACTTTCAGTCTCTTCTAGGATTGGTATACCTGAGTTAGGTTTGTGATAGTTTTTATTGACTTCAGTGTACTTCAATGACCTCTTTCTTTGTGTTATTCACAGTTGAGTAGGTTTTCACTGCACCTGGCTAAAATCCCACAGTTTTCTGTGGTTTTGGTATCCATATCCCCAATTTCTTGTCAGAGGGATGTGTTTGGTTAATTTCTGTTTGAACAGTTTATAGTATTCTCTGGAGCAGCTCTGAAATTCTAAATTTATTTGATCTAGAAGGCTGTTTACACATTTTAGCATTTCTTTAATGCAGATTGTGTTTTCTCACATTCAATTTCTGTGTACTGTCTTTATACACAGAATTTTTGTTTATATTCTGCTGGCTTGTTTACATACTAGTTTTTCAATGCTTGTATTCTTTAGCAAAGTACTTCAATGCATTGATTATTCTACCACCTGTGCTTAGATTTTTTAGTGTGTGTTGGGAATCTCCTGGCCTCTCATTTCTTTATTTAACTCTTGACAGTTTTAAGATCTATGAGCCTTGTTTGAAACTTTTTTTATTACCAAGGAGTTTTTGGCTGACTATTTTTAGAATTATGAGTTAGGTATCTCTGTGTTTTATTTGTGGGAGGAATTTGATCTTCTTGACTGATCAGGTAATGGTCTGAGTTAAAAGTAAGACCTTTCTTGATTTTAATGTTCATTATTATTCCGATCTTTGTTAGTTAATAACAACATGATCAATTTCAAACTTGACAAGATTCTCACAAAAACATCTCCATATCTTCATCTTGAGGAGTAATTTAAAATGTCATCGTTATTTTTTTTGAGATTTTTGTTTTTCAGAGAGAGATCAATCTTTCTCCATTCCTGTTGGTTTGTTTGTGCTGTATCTTTTCCAACTTATGTATCTCCAATTTTTTCTCTGCCAGTTTTGGCCTAGAACTCTCCTAGTAGAACTTTAAAGTTTGGGAGATTTGTTAAATTTTAGTTTTAGAAAGTCCCCAGAACTACTTTTTATGAGTTTCACTTATGAGCATTCATTAGGATGTATATTGTGTTTGCACATTTAAGTGATAAGAGTGACAGTCTGTTTGATGTTGATCTTAATTCTGCCTTTGATTTTATTATGTTTTGACTTACTGTGAAAGCAGTTAATTAAATACAAACCAAAGCTTTGTTTACTTTGTATATTCTAAACGTTTCCAATCCAAAGTCTTTTTCATTTTGGTATTTGGTCTCATAAAATGCTACTAATGGGAGTTTAATGTAGTGATGAGTTGCTTGAGTTTACCAATTTTCAGAAGTAAGTTTGTTAATGTTATTTTTTTTATTTGGATTTTATTTTGTATATAGGGTAACTAAAAGGCTCCAATATCTTTGAACATGGTGTTTGGAACTTTGCCTAAGCACTACTGTTTCTAGTGACAGTGGATTCCCATTTCTGGTTACCCCCTAGAGTAGTCATCCACTGTATTTTTCCCATCATGCAACTGTTGAAATTGTGGTTTAATGGGATCCAGTTGGGACCATGATCTATTATTACCTGGAGTGTAACTCCTAGAAAGTTTTGTATTATTGCTCATTGCTGTTTCTAATGTCTTCTGTAGACTCAGTTTTCACTGCTGCACATCAGGGATTTGTCAATTTTTTTACTGGGGCCTGATATACACCATGTCTGCTCTTTCTATTGTCTGTTACTATATAGGTGCACTGCCGATCTCCCTTGAACAGTACCTCACCAAGCCTCAGACAATGCCACTATCTGTCCACAACTGCATGTAAAGTTACCCCCTTCTTCTCAGCTGAACATTTTACTAATAGCCTCTTTCCTATCTGCGACCTGTGGACATGCCCTGATGCCTGTAGCTAAGCTCCCAACCTTTAGGGCAGAGAATCAGTTAATAAGATTTGATATTCATAAATTTTTATAAAACATATACAATATTTAATACTGCTGTTTGTTTGGGTGAAAGGACCCAAAAGAATTTTTATCCTTCTATCATTTTTTTTCTGCTGAAGAATTTACTTTGTTTTTAGGACTTATTACTTTTTTTTAAAGATTCAGCCACATGATTGTTTTTATTATTAATTTTATTAATATCCTATCTTCTAGTTTTGTACTACTGAACTGTTCAGGTCAATATGACCTGATCCATATTTTACATTATATTACATAGTTTTACCCAGTGAGGATGAGGTTGGTTGGGGATATGTGGTTGTGTTTATAGTATAATACCCCTGTTTGCTTGGAATTACTTGCTTGTATTAAATCATTATTATTAATTATGAAACACTATTCAAATAAAACAAATGATTCGTAAAAAAGAAAACAAGCATTATTTAAGTGAACATGTTTAAAACTTTTATGACTTTTGTAATTATGCAAGTCTCAAATGAACTTCTGTCATGTCTGGACATGTCTCTTGCACACAAGACACTCCATTATAAATATAGCTGCAAACAATTCAGTCTATTTAGTGTGATTTCATTGTTTTATATAATACAAATGAATGTGGGAAAATTAAATAGGACAGAGCAAAGTTCAAGAAAACACAGCAGTTTCTGTCAGTGAAGAAGAGGTGTCAGAGATTGAAAATCATACAAGTGTCATGAGTGATAGTAAAAGTGATGACTCTGAGAGAATAGTGGAGCAAGGCAAAGAAATTCTGTTGCAAGCACAAGTATACTTTCTAAGAATGGAGAGATTCAGTGGAAGGTAGCGTCTTCACAACAACTTGGAAACAAGCTTCCTAAAACATTATCAAAAATGCACCTGGTGTCATAAAATATGCATCTTCCAGGAAAACATACTTGGTGAGTTTGTTTCATATTATTTTTAATTCTGTCAAAAAGGAAGTGATCAAAATGACAAACATTGAGGAGTTTGATGTTTATGGACAAAAATGGAAAATTTACACATCTCATTTCAAACAAGCTTCCTAAAACATTATCAAAAATGCACCTGGTGTCATAAAATATGCATCTTCCAGGAAAACATACTTGGTGAGTTTGTTTCATATTATTTTTAATTCTGTCAAAAAGGAAGTGATCAAAATGACTAACATTGAGGAGTTTGATGTTTATGGACAAAAATGGAAAATTTACACATCTCATTTCAGACATATTGTCTATTGTTGTTACTGGCGAGGGTTCTCATAGAGAATCAACAAAAAACTTATGGGATCCAGACACTGATCATCCCATATTCTGAGCAACTATGTTACTTCAAATATTTTAATATCTTGAGTTTTGGGTTTTGATAATAAATCGACACATCAAGAACAAAGGCATACAGTTAAATTAGCTTCTGTGCATGAGCCTGGGAAAAGTGGGTAGAAGTTCTAGCAAAATTATATTATCCTGATGAAAATGTAAAAATTGATGAACAATTAGTTGGTTTTCTTGGCCATTGCCCTTTCAAACAATATTTTCCCTGCAAACTTGCAAAGTATGGTATAAAGATATGGGGCCTTATGCACTGAAATTGCAGGTTTATACGGGAAAAGAACCAGGTGGCCAGCCAGAGAAGGATCAGCTAATTAGAGTTGTGTGAATAAGTGTTCGCAGAAGGCACAATGTTATAATAAATAACTTTTTTACATCTTACAATCTAGGCAGCTTCTTCTAACACATAAAATAGTTATGTTTCTAAGAAAAAACAGGAAAGAATTGCTGGTGCAGATGATAATTAAGGATATTCACAGCTATTTTTCATATATGCTAATAACACAGCAGTAGTGAACTATATTCCAAAAAAGAGAACAAAAATTTTGTACTGATGAGTACTTTACATACTGGAGTAGAGATAAATGTGAGATCTGGCAAAAAACCACAAATCATTTTAGTTTATAACACTACTAAAGATGTAGTTATGCTTGGCCAACTTGTAGGCACACACCCTTCAAATACAAAACTAACTGGTGGTCATTGACAATTTTTTTCATGTTTGACATATCCATACATTACATATGTTCTTAGAACATCAATCAATCCAGACTGGATAAAGATTCACTAACTAAAAGAAAGTTTAATTTACAAGAATTGGGAATAATTATATCATATATAAAATCAAGAAAATACATGCATAGAACATTGAATTCACTAAACATTGTGAAAGTAGCGCAAGAACAAGATAAAATTTGCCTCTCCCAGGAACTTGTGACAGGAAAATTAAAAAGATAAAACATGCGTGGTGCAAGCTTTTTCTTTCAAAAAATGACAATAAAATGAAAATTATCTGTTCTAAATGTGGCAAACATTTATGCAAGTAACATGTGAGTTGCTACTGTCTAAACTGTAAATAAAAATATTTTTGTAATTTTGCATTATAATTATGTATTGGAGTATAATCTCAAGTAAAATCTTCATATTATAGCCTATTTTTCATTTAATTAATGTTTTCATCCATTACAATTTAGTGTTTTAATTTTATTTTTTAACATTTACTTAATGCTTATAACTCTAAACCACTGTACTTTAAAATTTGTTAAATGTTGAACAGTACTCATCAAGCAAATGCATTTGTATATGTTGTCATTGATTTTATTATCCAATTTATTGATATTTCATAATACATAAGTATAATTATTTACTGAACTGTGTAATATTGATAATAAAAAAATTTAACCAAAAAGTTGTTATTTTTATACACAATATAAACAATTTTATAAAAAAATATTACACGTTATACTGATCTAAACAATATTTTGATACTGTAAATACGCAAAATAAAATGAAATTTTACATGAAAAAGGAACTGTAATTTTAAAAGTAAAAGTAATAAATTTATTTTTTATCAATATCCTTTTTTCATTAAGATAATACCTATAAAAATGAATTATCTTCTTCCCCTTCTTGCAATCCTGGATAGGCATTAAACCTGTTCCAACTTTAAGCAGAAATCATAACCATCTCTTTAGCATTCTCTCTACACTTTTCTTTCCTCTTACTTTATAATTAATGACGTGCTTAACCCATCTATCATTATTCAATGTAGATATATGCTGAAGCCAATTCTCCTTGTAAAGCACAGTTCATTCATTTTGATAAAATATATCCAAATCTCTTCTTATTAAATCGAATCTCCACAGCCTGAATTTTTGACTTAGTCCAACTCATACCTCACTTCCATACATTATCAGGACAGCCATTACTTTGTATAATTTCAACATTATATCTGTTCTAACTTTATTGTGAAGGAATCTTCTTATTGTCCCATATGTATTTTGAAAACTTTGAATTTTATTTTCTGTATCTGTATATAATGTAAAGCTATTACATCCTAAATAATTAAAATGTGAAACCTGTTCAGTCAGTTTGTTTTCCAAAACTATATTTGATCTTACTGGATCCTTGCCCCCAGATGGTCATAACCTATGTTTTATTCAATGATATCTTAAAATTATATTGACTACACATGTTATTGAATTCATATAAAGATTTCTGTTAAGCTTCTTCTGAGGGCTGTATAATAAACTGATCATCTACAAAGTGAAATGCATTTAAAATGGTTGAGCATTATACCATAATCAAACATTACTTTTCCATTGCCTCATAACGTTGTCAATGTAAAAATTAAAAAGTGAAGTCGTAAATTACATTCTTTCTTTACTTAGCAAGTCGTTCGGTATAATGACGCCGGCAAGAGTTATCAACTCCGAAAGAAAGACCTTATATACTCTAACCAACTCGCAAATCGACATTTCAAAATTTAAAAAAAAATAATTTTGATGAAATAAAGCTATTCATCATCGCAGAAATAGATTTTCTTATTGAATGTAGGATTTTTCTTTTTTTATAAATATGTGATAATCTTCGTAATTTCAATTTTTTTAATTTTAAAATGTGAAATTTTTATTCTAAACCTAATTTTTTTCTCATAACTCGTTTACGAATCGCGCCGCTAGATAGCAATATTTGGTAGGTAGCGCATAAATACTTGTAATACATACTTGAAATAAAAAAATTTAAAAGAAAGTATACTACAGCTTGTTTTAACAGTAAATACTCTTATGTAAATGAAAGTACTGGAGATTAAACCGTTTTTTAAGTCTCCCATTTCTTCATTAAAAAAATAAAATTACTAGTTTACAAGAGATTATAACATTTTTATTAAAAAAGTAATAAATAAAACAGAAATAAACTGGTAAAATTTTATCTACAATTATAACTATTTGTTGGCGCTCGGATCATGATATTTCGAAAAATTGTACATATAATGAATATATATATATATATATATATATATGTAATACACACACACACACATTACATATATATGTTTATACAAACATATATATTATTTATTCATTGCTTTAGATTTATTTAGAATTAATATTCAACTACCGTTTTGAAACTTGTATTTTTTCATAATTTTTTCTCAACACTATTAAACATTTTTTTTTAATAATGCTGAACCGTTTTCACATTATTACTGAAATTGTAGGCCTGATTTCATACTTTTAAGAACGAATTTGAGCAAAACTTCTATATTTTACTCTTAACCTTATTTTTTTATTGTTCTACGCAAATCCAATACAATCTCAACAATAAGTTCAACTTTGTCCGTTACGGCGAAAAAATTATGTAAATAACATTAATCAATTTCTGATTTCAGTAAAAAGATCACTTAATGGACAGATCAAGTGTTGATTAAAGATCAACATTAGGGGCAGTATGGGTCGTTGTGACAATTTTAAGTGAATATACACAACTTATTATGTGAACTAATTATCAATCATAGTTTTTTATTGATATATTTATCATATGTTCCTAATGGTTAAAAAGTCACACAATATTAATCATATGTAATTTACCTATAATAAAATGCTTCCTTGATATTTTGAAAATTCAAAATGACGAAATCATTTCTAATGCACCTTATGATACTTTATCATAACTACCAGTACTGCCTGTAATTGTGTTTTAATTAGCTTAGGAAAAATTAACTAATTGAATAAAAAAACAAATTAAAACATATTTCAATATTGTGAATGAAATTTACATTTTGTTTTGCTATTTTTAAATTGTATAACATTTTTTCTAGAATTAAATTAATTTTTAAAACAAAGAAAATTACAAACGTTAATATATTTTAGCTAATTAATTAATTATTTTCAATAATTAAATCATTTTACACTCATGAATTTACAACTAGAGAATGATCACTCATATGATTTGCATTGAGAATTTTATTATCTTTCAAAAGCTAGTCAAGAAGTAGAACACTCACTTATTGATTATGAAATATTAGGATATATCTAGTTTAAAGTATGAGATTGGGCTGGCAAGAGTTTTTGCATTTTCAATCAAAATATTTGAGAAAATTTGACAAATTTTTTATTATATGATTTTTGTTAAGTATATATACAAGAATATAAAAAAAATGTTTATCTCCAATTATTTCTCAATGATTTTGTATTTTTTTACATTAAAAAAGTTCTATCATTTATTTACAACAGTAGTAGAGCAGGAAGGAAATATTTAACTGTGTGTATTTTTGTGTTTGAGAAAAAATATATAACAATTATCTTGTCTTTCATACATACCTGTACTATTTTGATTCGGACAATGTCTTTTTGAAGAAGTATAAATAAATAAATTGATGAATTTTGATTTTCGATTTTTGATGTTTTTAATTGTGGGCAAACTCTCGCCGAAACCTTAAAAATGTTACTGGTATGGGTTTTTTGAACTTAGTACCACCAGTCCACTACTATTAAAGCCATCATTTGTTTTTAGAAAAACAATAGACCTTTAATAACTTTTATTAGATGCAGCGGATAACCTCTTTCTATCGTAATTTCCTGAAGCTTCTGCCATCAAAATCTTTTCCGTAGTCAACAAATGCAATTTGTGATTCCAAATCAAACACTCTCTTTTTATCAATCATTTGAATAAGTGTAGTTACATTAACAATGCACGATTTACCTCTATGTAAACCATTTTGTTACTCTCCCAACAAAGTCTAAAATTTATTGAAGACACATGCTTCTTTGTATACACTTAATATGGTTTAATAGACTTATTCATTGCAATTTTACACTTTGTTCTGTCACCTATTTTAAAAACATTTATAACCTCTGCAACTTTCCAAGACCTACTAGGTATTGAGCTAGTAATTCCACATATTGTAAATATGCAGCAATCTAAAATGATGTATCAGCCCTCTGTACTTCAACTATTCAAAATTTGTACTGTCTATATTGGCTACCTTTCTATTTTGGGTTTGTTTTGTTGCCATACAATGTTCCTCCAAAGTTATATCATCTCCATTTAAGCACAATCCAACTTATCGATTTTCTCTACTACATCTATATAACATAAATCCAGGATAATGGATGGTCCACTGTTCAATCTTAATTGTACATATCCGAGCGTACTCTTTCTCAGATTTATTGAGATGCATCATCATCATCTTCTACCTGAAGGTTTGTCTTCCATGCAAATTGCTCTCCATTGTGCTTATAAATCTATCCCATGACCTTAGTGTGCTTAACAAACTGCTGCCTTGGAACAATTTCTTTTTTCCTTATAAATTTTCTCATTTTATAACATCAACAGGTACGCTTGTCTTTTTCCCTGGCTTATTCCATCAAAATTTGTAATCCCAATGACTTCATAAGTAATACTTAATACAAGTAATAAGTAATACAATATTCCAAATTACACCATTCCTGATCTACATCTTTAACTGTTCACAAAATGAGTCCTTCTGCAAAAGATGCACTTTACAAACTTCAATTCCTGTCTTATTCATGTCTGTATTAGCTCTTCTCCAACTTGCCCAAATTCTTAATGTTGAGGTAACCACAAAATGATCAGAACATATATCTTCTCTGCACCTCACTGCAAATCTTCAATGGCTGACCTCAACTTATCATTCACAATAATATAATCTACTATCTATCTAAGACCACCAACCGACCAATTATATTTATTGATATCTTTTTCCTGAAAAAGGAGTTACGTATCTTAAACTTATTAAAGCTAGCAAACTCCATCAGGATCAACCCCATTACTATTCTAACAACTCGTTCCTGAAACCCCAACATCTTTGATTAGTTGGGTTTTGATTCTTGCATTGAAATGTCCAAACAAAAGTAAATGATCACTCATTAAATTTATCACATTGTTTATGCAAAGATTTATAGAATATTTTTGGGTCCTCTTTCAGACCTTCTTCATACATTTCTACAATAGTTATATGGCGTCTACCAATCTTGAATCTTGCTAACACCAATTTCTCTTTAACAAACTCATAACTCTGTTGCTTCTACTTCCATTTCCTATCAATTAATATTGCTAATCCATAGTAAGCTGTTCTACTCTGAGTTGTACCACTGTAAATTATAATGTAATCTTCACATTCTTTAGTCACCTGAAGTTTTTTGTTTGTTTTGGTAACTACAGAGATATCAACTTCTTGTCTTTCCAATATTGCAACTTTTGCTCATCGTCTTTGATTCCCAAGCTGCATACATCCCAAGTAATAAATTTTTATTTATCCACTATTCATAATCTCTTATTTTTACATTTCCTGTTATTGTTATTGCCAGTAATCCTGTCCAGAGTTCCTCTAAAAGTGCTACATATGCTTTGTAGAGTAAGACCAGTGGTGGAGCTGCCACCTAAGAGCTCCTGGACTTGCTTTGGGTTTCATTCAGAGACCCACCGCATAGGCTCTGTGACAGGCTCTGCTACTGAAAATTTCTTCTTCATCCATCTTCAAGGTCGTTGATCGGTTCACTAGTCTTTGCCTACCCTGAGTATTTTATTTTAAAAATACCCAGTACCCTCCAATCATTGTAGGCGAGCAAACACTATAGGGTGCTAGGGGCGGCACTGAATAGCAGATCCAATAACAGCCATGGGAAATTGAACTATTTTTAATAATTCATTTTTAATCAATTATTTTTTTAAATGAATCATTTTTAAATGATTCATTTAAAAAAATAATAAAAAGATGACTTTTTTGTTTTTATGTATTTTATTAATTATACAATTACATAAGCTTGAAACTAGTATGTGGGATATGGAAATGGAATTTTTCAGTGTATGAAAAATTCCATGCCTGACTGGGATTTGAACTCAGGACCTCATGATGAAAGGTCAAGATGCTACCACTCAGCCATGAGGATCGGCAATTAAAACAATAAGATTTTCCTTGAATTTACTGCCTAAGGTGGACTTACTCATTTGATTAAAAAAAGAAGTATTAATAAAATTTCATTTATCAGGCAGAATATCAAAGCAAAAAAATGTACAAAAACGAGACATCGAACTAACTTTTAAAAGTATCCGCATTTATTTATAAAATATTTTAATTGCCAAACCCAATATTTTTCTAGTAACACCCTTCCAGATTTTTAACACTCTAAACAACAATTAAATGAACACTGCGATTTTGATGATACATTTTGAATGGTATGAGCATCTTCATTGCTTAAATATTCTATTACTTTCCATTCCTTATGTGTTG
Organism: Lycorma delicatula; assembly: GCF_047948215.1. Taxonomy (NCBI): domain Eukaryota; kingdom Metazoa; phylum Arthropoda; class Insecta; order Hemiptera; family Fulgoridae; genus Lycorma; species Lycorma delicatula. The sequence goes on from NC_134455.1 coordinate 252,163,123, forward strand.
AAGCAATATGTTCAACTTGTGAACAGTAAGTAACCTCATGGTCCAATGAGATAAGAATGACATATAAGTGGGGCTTAATCTTGTACAGATTCAGGCTGATCATTCCTTAGATGTGTGGTTAAATGAATCCTATCCACCAAAGTTCATGAGTATCCAATATCTAGTAATTCAAATCCATAAAACAATAATTTACCTTTACTAGGATACAAATCTTAGAGGCTTCGATTTTGAAAAAGAGTTGTTTTGAACAATATTAAACAACTTCCTTCATTCAAATTGTAGTTAATTTTTAAAATGTTTTCAAGTTTTAAAACTCAGTATAGATTGGATATCAGAATTTAAGTTTTTAAAGTACTAAAACTTAAATGTTGCAGGTATAAAAAATAACACTGTTTATCACAAACTATTTGGCCCACAAATATATGATGTTTTTCATATAACAACACCTGCAAGATGTACAAAAAGACTAGAAGAATGTGACACAAGTTGCTATGATGATAATAAAATTTCATTTAATTTTGAGATCTGTGCCAATATTCCAGTAAAAACAAATGTAGACAAAAAACATTATTGTAAGAATAATTGCAATAAATGTATTAAAAATGATTTTCACTATTGTTCAAGTACAAATACCAGAAGGATTTGTGAAAGAGTTACAGAAAAATGTCCTAAACATGAACAATTAAGTAATGTTAAAATGAAAATTTTATTTGAGACTAGTATACCAAATAATTCTCAAGAAGATGAAGATTATGTGCAGCCAAACTTTAATCTCAAACCTTATCAGCTGTATGAATCTACTAATTCCCCTAACTGTGCTGATGGTTATACTAATGACAGTAATTCAACTTCATCTAAATGGAATTTAATCCAAATAATGAATAACAAGAAAATGTCAAGTTTGCACGATGAAAATAATGTTAACAATGACCATCCATTAACTTCATTACCTCTTAAGGAACCAAATAATGAAATCATAGAAATTATTTTAACAAAAAATGATTCAAATCAGTTTGATAAACAATATGAATTACCAAAACATGTAAGTTTTCATAATGAATATTTACCCAGTCTAACAGATGTTCGTAGTGTTAATAGCAAAGCTCATTTAAAACGTAATATGATAAACAATATTCAAACATATAATTCCTCAGGAAATAATATTTTTAGGATTAAATATCAAAATTCATCACACAATAATCTCATAGATATACCTCAAACTACCTTTCTCTCATATGTAACTGCACATTACACAGAGGACAGATACACAAATGAAAATGGTAAATTTCTAGGAAATCAGATTAATTATTTTCTCAAAGATATTTTGGAAGAAAGAAAGTTAAATAAGGTAAGAATTTTTTTTTTTTTTGTTACAAGAGTTATGTTAAAATAAATTTTTGTATTATTATCAACTGATATTTATCTACCATTCTTGAATATATTGAATGCCAGTAGTGTCCAGTAAAATTGTACACCATATTTCTTATTCTGATAATTATTTATAGAACTGATGAGTTAATCCTGAATTACTAACCTAGGTTATAACGTTACTTTAGGTTAGGTTAGATTTTAATTTAATATTATTAAAATATAACTGATCTCAGGGTATTGTGATGATTTTATATTTTTGTGAACTAAGATATTTTTCATTTAAACATTTATGGAAGACAGAATGATTAATTTTTCAATTATTTACTGACTATAAAAATTTTACTGTGACATAAAACAAGTAGTATGCATTCATTGCTTACGTTGAAATTTAAAAAAGTACAATATACAGATAAAGTTAAATATATTAATTTGGGTATTTCTTATATTCCCTGCATATTTGAAAAAGTATTAATGGGGTTACGTTTATGGAAAACATTAGAAAGCGTAGGGTAGCTGAACTATAGGTTTTACCTGAAGAGTTACTAGACTCATAAATTAGAGTTTGTGCAAGTTTGAATTAATAAAACTGTAATAGTGGAAGATTGGTACTGAACAATAATAATGAAAATGAAAGAGATACAAGTGTTTCCACTATTGACCTATTTTATGTGTTTCTATTTTTATTTATTTATTTTTTGTGGTTAGGCCAACTATGGTCCATGCAAATATAATTTCCCAATATTCTTTCATTTTTTCTGCATGTTTGGCTTTTCTCTCTTCTTTCTGTTTCTCTTTGGTGTGAAATTTTCCTTCACTGTGTGGTCTTGGATCCCTAAATTCTGAAATTCTTTCTTATTTTGTGTTGCAGGTTCTTGTGGTTACTCTTTTGTTCTCAGAGTTTAATGAATATTTGTTTATGTATTTTTGTCCATTCTTTACACATAGTCTAGGAATCTCAGCCTCCTTTTTATTGCTCTTTTGATATCCTATCTTTCTTCATGGAGTTTTTGGTTAGATTTCGGTCAATATCCTACTTTCCATTTTTTTTGGGACCTAGCATTGTTTTCAGTTTTCTTTTCTCTATTTTCTTTACTCTTACAGGTTGGTAAGAGTAAAGAAAATACGGAAGTGAGATTATCATTTGGATTAATTTCTAAGAAGATGAGTTGATTGTGTACTAATTTCTTCTCTCATCAGATCAGTTTTATGTAATCTATAATTTTTTATTTTCTGGAGTAAACAGTAATTACTTCTTCCATCCTGAATTCTTCATACTAGATTCTAAATTATCTGTTTTATATGTTCTTTGACTTCTTTTGGGTAGGAGGTGGGAACAGTTTATATTAATGCCTAAATTTGATGTAATCAATATAATATGCATATACTTGTCTTCAGGAGAATAATTTTTTTAAACTTGTCTTAAGGACGGTTTTAATCTTACCCTTTTTTCATTTTTTTTTGAAAATTTTCATTACAGTATTGTTCATATTACTTAATAATGCATTTTGTTGGTTGTGATTTTTTTGGTCAAATATGAGCTATTTGGTTGTTTGTTTTTTTTTTATTTTTTACAAATTCATTAACCTTGGATGCCTTAAATTATGATTCACAAAACAATAATCATAAAAGACCATTAAAAAGAATCAATATAAATATTTTTAACAGGATATTTCCTAATTTATATTTTCATTTAGTCCACTGCTGTTTCAAATAGTTGATTTTGCAAGTGTTTTAATACATTTCAGCTAAAAGGTAGGCTGAAATCTACAGATAAAGCTGCTCTATCAGAAATGACACAGTAGTAGATGGATACAGGATTGTACCTGCATTAGAACAAATAAATGTAGGTAACATCTTCATTCTAATGATGCAAAACAAAAAAAAAAAAAATTGAAAGAGGTATTAAAAATTCCACTTTTAGTGTTCATTGGACCATGTTATATTGAATTATGAATAAATAAAATCTTAGCAATGAATCTTTTCTGTAATTTCTTTCTAAGGAATTTTAATTGCTATTGATTCAATTTTTTACAGATATATTTCAAACTAATTTGTTCTTGTGTTGGTTGCTTATAATACTCAAACAGCTGTTAGTAAAATAGATCATTGTATAAAGAAGAACAGTAATATTCTGTATTTAAGATAATAACAAAGTTAGTTTCACCACTAACTGCAGAATATTTAAATATCGTATCAAAATAAATGTGTTTTAAAACTTTTTATTTTTGTTAATACCATGTTACACTTTCCATCATAAATTCATAGGCAGAAAAATCTATCATTATTTATGCCTGTTGGCTGAAAGTTTGTAATATCTGATGTTAGTAATTAAGCAAATATTAAATTTTTAACTACTAATTGAAATAATCACAAAATAAAAAATTTATCACTATTGAAATAAATCATAATTCACTTATTGATGATGCATATCCATCTTTTTAAACATTTGAAAAAATGCACCTTAAAATTTAAGGATCCCACTCACCCAGTTTCAAATGGGAAAGTAAGATGGTCGGTCAGCTTCTTTTGTTGGCTGTAGAATTTTATCAACCTGCCTTACCTCTATGCTTCTTCGACAGTGACTTCTTGATTAATGTGAAAAGAAATATTTTTATTAAAATCTTCAGTCCCATTTTTATTTAAAAAATCTTGATTTCTTCCTGTATATAAAACCGCTTCATACATTATTTCTTTCTTTTTCTGTTGTGATAATTTATTAACATATATACATATATATTTATATATTAATATATTTAAGCAGGATATCCTTCAGCAAAAACTTTCAAATGAAGAGTATGTATAAGATACTTAGATTAGATATCTTTTTGTTATTAATGGTAATAATTTTAAAGTAATTCTGAAAAAAATGTTTTTTAAAGTAATGTAATGACATTTTTTCTTGTTCCAGAATGAAATTGATCACAAATTTCTCAGGGATTTTAGTAATTTTACAAAAGTTGATAGAACCATGCTTCTTAACAAGATTAATATGATAAATAATACTTTAAGTAAAATGGTTGATGAGCTGAAATTACACAATTCACCATTAGAAGCTTCATCTGTAAATTTAGAATCAGATAAAATAACGTGTAAAAATAATTTAAAAAATCCTAGTCGATCTCAAATCTCTTCAATATTCCAGCGATTTGGATTATGGAATTCAAACTCCAATGACTCCAGAACAAAGTTCACTGAAGCCAACAATTAAATTACAGATACTGCTTTTGTAAATTATGTAAAAGCACTTGGAATAAATTTTGAGCATAAATTGCTGTTCTATTTGAATAGTGTTTAATTAAAAATCATGACATCACAATTTTATACGAATCATTTTTAGGTAAAATGTACAGTAATAAGTAACTCTGAATAAAAAATTGATTCTATTACAACTTATTCAAGATTTTAATAAATTCTTTAATTTTGTTATTGTCAAAACAATTTACACTGAAAATTGTTATTATCTTTAATGTCATGTTATTGCATTGGGTTCTTTAATGTAATAAATAACCTGCTTTTTAATAGGCTGTTTTGTCTTAGATCTGGCTGTTCTTCCATTACGACTACTGAATCAGTAATTAATGATATTTGTAATGCAAGTACAGTGTTTCTAGTTACTATTATAGTATCAATAATATTAATAAATTTCAATGGTGGGTCTTAACTGGAAAAAACCCTGATTTATTTTTAAATTTATTAGGTTATTTATTCTTACTAGTATTTTCTTTGTGAATATTTTATTAATAATTTATATTAATTGCTGAGGAATATTATTAGAAAATGATTATGATTATTAGCTTTAAATTACTTCATTATTATTACTACTTTTATTATTCATAAATTTCTTAGAATGGTTTTGTTTATTTTTTCATTTACATAATCATTTTTGAAAGAATATAAAGTTTGTAACGTAAAATCATCACATCACATGTCACTGGCATAGCATGTGTTGATGTTCATTGAAATTCACTTCCAAGTTCTTAAGTTTTATAAGAAATAGATGCTGGAATCATAGCATAGAATATTGCACACTGATATTGAGAAACAATAATTTAGTATGCATGAAAATTATAAATTACGTTAGTTACTGAGTAAGAGGTAACAGAAAAAAATATCTGACCTTTTCATTTATAATCTCTTTTTAAAGCAAATATATTCTGTTCTTATTTTTAATTATTGACTACTCTTTATAACTTCAGTACATTACAGGTTAATTTTATAATAGTTTCTATTGTAAAACATAATCCTTTTTTGAAAGAATAGTAATCAGTTATAGAAATCAAATTCTTTCCAAATCAGAGCATATTGTGTTACAAAATTATGGACTCATTGATTAAAAAAATATATAACTCAGTAGGAGGTACAATAAGGAAAAAATGGTTAGAACTGATTTTTATAGAATAAAAGTGAAGAATGATTATAGAATTATGAGAATTTAATCAAGTGAATTTAAATGAGAATTTGTTGAAATACTTCAAATAATAAACTTGTAATTAAATTTCTTTCATGTTTAAAAGTTGACAAGAAAATTCAAATTTTTATTCTGTATGATTTTGCCTAAGTAATAATTTCCTGGAAATTTATTTTGAAATGCTTTTAACTTGTTTTGTACGGCATCTATTCATAAAAATAACCTAACTGAAAAATTAAACTTATAAATAAGTTAAAAATTGATGTACTGTACATCAGATAAAGAAGCTAACATTAAATTTGAATTTAAAAAAAATTAAAGTTGATTTAATTAAATTGATTTGACTGATATTCTGAAAGTTTCTGGGTATCAGGCAACTGCTTGTTTAATTAGGATAATGAGCAACAGTATACTAATAAGCTATCTATTTGTGTCTCGTTACTACCTTGAATTGCCTACCACAATGAATTTTTAATTAGTACCTGACAGAAGAAGTGGCTGGAAGATAGTACCACGGAGCTGCAAACAAAAAAAATGTAACTATTACGATCAGTACCCGAACTTTCAGTCTCCCACTGTGATACTTACTAAATTGGATGATGCCTTAAAAGAAAATCATACAAAAACTTATACAAGGAAATGTGTTTAATTTAAATGTATTATATTTAAAAATATTTTCTTTCCCCTATTGTACAATTTATCTTCCTTAATTAAGAGTCAGTGTTAGTGTTATGATATCGTAAACCAAAACTGCATCTAGCTTTTTTAAAATAGTGTTTAGCGCTATTTACAGTAATTTTAAATATTTACCCCGATTACTAAGCTTTTCTAGGAAACAGCTATCGAAGTTTTAACGTTTAAAAGACGATTCAATGGCGATATGATAAATCAGAGTGAGATATGTTTATACAAATTTTCATAGTAAATCAGAGCGAGAAATGTTGTTTTTAAAATTATAAAAATTTGGATCTGAAAGTTTTTTGTAATAAGTTCAGACGCGTTGAAATTATAATATATATAAACCTTATTCTATAGTACGTTTACATATTTATGACTTTCGATTATTTTCTTATCGAGCTTCCCATACACATATGTGCGGACATGATATAATGCTATGTTGAATGTTAAGAATGAAAAAGATTATGTTCGGGTATAATATCTATACACGAGTTAAAACCAACTATCCGTGTGCATGGGCAATGCACAGTCGGACTAAGACAATCGTTTCTATACGGAATTTACATCGTCTACTTGTTCTTCTCCGAGGTGTGTTAAGTTCTCTCGTCTCTTCGCTTAACGGATGTGGTGTCTAGTTCCGACTTTCTCGAGGTTTTTTTTCAGGTCACCAGACCCTTCGTTCCATAATCATTTAATCTTTCTCTAAATGGTCATTTTGACCATCTGTTTTTATTTTACACCCGTAATAGTTTGCAATAAACAAACACTATCTAAACTTAATTTAAAACAGAAACAATTCTGCACTGTAACTGAGGTATTTTTTTAAATATCTACCTATGTTAACGTATTAATATTTAATTACCTACCTGCATTAGGTGTTTGTTTTGATAAACTCTAAAGTTGTGAGTTTTTTATATTTTATAAACTAAATATAAAGTGATTTATTCGTAACAGTTGATCTATTCCAGTTATTGAATTAAAGATAATCTGGATATGGAGAGCCGTATTTCTCTTTTAATAGATAGTCCTATATTACGAACCCATATCAGTTTTAGTGAAGGTTAGATACAGTGTAATAAAACTGTAGGTTTTGCGCTGTCGTGCTTTATTAAAAATGCCTTCTCCGATATTAAGATTATTTAAATTTTTTAATTCTTCCATTTATTAGCTTATTTTGCTGTTTTGAATAGGCTTCGATCGCTTCGGTGGCTCTTAAAAATACAGATAGAAAATCTTTCGTATTGTATCCGCTAGGGAAGCATAAAAATCAAAACTTGCGCAAAAGTTTACGCAGTATGCAGAAAGTATGCGGAAAAGATTCATTATTTGCAAGCGGGAAAATTTTGATGTGGTGCGCTTATAATTAATGAGATCGTGTTAGTTCTTATCGGGTATATCGATTAATAATCTATATCGAATATATTGAATAGATACATTTTTGCATTTATATAATAAATATTATGTTCTATACTGTATATATGTTGGTTCAAAAACGTAAAATCTCGAACGATTGCTGCTATTTTCTCGGATCCAAAAGACGAGAAGTGTTTGAAATTTAACAACTAGAGTATCAAATAAAAGTGAAAGTTGATGTCAAAAGAATGTATGAACGAATACTATGAACTTTTGTAAGATTGTTAAGAATAAACAATACTTGTAAAATTTAAAAGGATTTACGTAATAACTTAATTTGGTGATATGAGTTTAATATCTTTAAGGATTAGGTTCCAGTGTACTGAATGGTGCCATTGATTTAATATTAAAAAAGTAATTTGTTTATCAAACCCATGCCAAGTAGGGGAGCGAGTGATAAAGGAAACAAACAGATTTGTAGGATAGGTCTCACTGACAGTAATAATTCTACCGTTTTCCGAATAGCTAAAAAACTGAAATTTGGGTTTTAATTTATTCCAAAGCAAAGAAACTAGAAAAATAGGCTATAATGCATTGAACAGAGAACTACATGGTTGGATTGCAAAATCTGTAGACTTACTGTAGAAAAGTAAACATTTGGGTTGGGATTTGATTCCCAAATTCATACGTTAAATTTCTGTAGAAGGTAGACCATAGAATGATATAGATTGAATTGTGTGAATAATAATAGAAGATAAATTCCTTTAAGGTTGTCTTACAGAATAGCCACATGAGAACAACGTTCATATTAGCGTTACAACAACGATCCTTTAAAAAAGGTTAGTGACGACAGTCCCGTAGTGGAAGCCAGTGAAAGCACGTTTTGAAGTAGAATAACACTGGACGCGTTCTTTCAGAACAGTGGATATTGTCGGAATTTGTAGAAAAGAAAAATGCTTTCTATACATTATTTTTGACAAATACAATAAACGATATCACGTATATAAATATACAATCAGTAATGCGGGATCTGTCGTTTACTCCGATTCATGGCGAGTCAATCTCTATTGCTAAATTTGAAACAGCTGAATTCCAACATCTGTGCCAAAATGTTTAGACTCAAAGATTAGTTTCATAACGTATAGTATCGAAAGGTTGTGGGAAAGTGTAAAATTGTGGAGAAATGACAGTAAGACAGAAAGTGGCAATAGATAAATACACCGTTTGGATAAGTATTTTAAGAATTTCCATTGTCGATGGCATCTGACGGACGATCGGACGAACTATTAAAAACTTCTAGCAGCAAATGAATGAATAACTTAAATAAATGTTGGAAAACAATTCAGTTACATACTCTGTTATCTTGGAAGCAATGCTGTATACAACGTATATAATGAATATGTATATTGATACTTTAAGGATAAAAACAAGTCTCTCCTCTCGTAACAATGAAATGTTTCAGTACTTTGATTAGTAGCTCCTTAATATAAATAAGAATTGATGAGTGGTGCCGAGATCGACGATCTCGAAACTTGAAGCCCGACAGGAAAGTTATTGTGAGTGAGCTACAATCGCTGAGTGGAGCGATAGATAGGTACAAACCGATTTTTAAAACTGACAAATCTCACTTTAAAATTTGTGAAACGAGCAAATTGCTGAAATTTACGAACAATTTTACTCCTATAATACTCGGAGGAATATTTACTTACGTTAGGAATTTCCTTAAAATTATTCCTTAGAAGGTTGTTTGTAAATTACTGTAATGATCAGAAACTTTATTAATTGACAAAAGAGATAAAACATATTACTGTTAAGGTAAGAGAATGCAGAAAAATGAAAATTAATTTCGATTTGGTGAACGATTAATGATCACTAAAATATAAATTTTTTAATTGTATAATGAGAAAAGTACAAGTAATATTAACGAGTAACATTAATAATTCAAGTAAGTTTTACAATTTTATAGTAGAATTTTTTTTTGTGCATCATATCTTACTCAGTAATTAAACACTGTTGACTTAAAGGATCTTTTCTTTACTATAGCCAGAAATTTTTAAATATTGAGGAAAAGTCAGTACATTTTTAACAAAGATTTAATTTTAATAATAAAAGCTGATTAATAAAAGTATGAAACAACAAAGATTGTTTAATATGTTCTTATAATATCGCTTGAAAACTTGAAAACGTATTATAGTTTTTTTTTTATTCTAAATGAAATAAATGTAAACGTGAAGCTTTTTTTTTAGATTTTATATTTTGTAAATACAAGTATAAATTTTAACATTAATAATATTTTAAAGAGAATTTTAAAGTAATGAAAATATTAAAAAAGCAAAAAAAAAAAAAATTAAAATATAAGTTTATTATAAAAGAAGTTGAAAACAAAATATTTTTTTAAAGAGTATAATTACAGATTCGTAAAAATTAAAGGTTCCTATTTAAAAATCTGACTTAACCTTGCAAACTTTTGAATTGGAAATGAATGTTGCCGTTTCTTCCAAGAAACAAAATATAACGTTTGCCTGAACCATATGTAATCTATCATTAAAATAGCATAATAACCCATATTTAGTTTGAATTGTCAAATTTATGTAAAAAGTTATCGTAAAATTTTAATACCTGTAATGAAGAGACGTACTCGTTACAAGAATTCTGAAAGACCGGTCGGAAAATTTTAACGATAGGATTTCTTTAACATTTAGAAAAAAAGTATTTTTGATAAACACTGATAGTTGCAAAAAATGCTTGTTCTTAAAAAAATTATCTACAGAAAGGAAAAATGATAATGATTTAATTTAACTGCAAAACGTTAAGAAAATGTACAACCTATTAAAAATGAAGCTAGTAGAAATTATACCAGGTCTAAACAGTAGTCAGTAGTCTGTATGTTTTAGAAAAAATAAACATAGATTTTACTACTTGCTCATCGTGTTTACGTTTTACCAGGACTGTTTTAAGAGCAAATAATATGTTCGGTTGTGCGTTTACAGGATATGAATCCGTTCACAGACACGACGACTAAATACAAGTGATTTATTTTACATTTGGCGATCAGACATATATTACCATTATTCGTTAGTAGCTCCGGAAGGTGAAGTGGAAGTAAAAGAGTACGTTTCAGGTATGTCAGTGGACAAATAGATAAATTCTTAAGAGTTAATCGTTAACATGAAAGCCAAACTAGAGTTAATAGACGCTCCTTATTTTAATACCGGATATAGTCTAGCCAAGATAATTTAAAATAGTAGGTTTTTAATTTTTGTTACACGTAATGACTTTTTTTACGGCCTACTTTTATTATTCAGAAATATCTAAAATATTATAAATTTCTGAAATTCAAAATAACATACAATGTGTAACATGTTAAGTAAATTATTAAAATCAACTTTCATAAAATAATAATAATCCTTTCATTATTTTCAAGTATGGTACTTTTAAGTAATGTGTTACTGATTAAAATTCTACATTCTTTTTAAATAAATGTTTTTTTTTTGTTAAGATTGAAAATGTTTAATAATTTCTTGTATGTGCAATTTTATAATGATAATTTTATGGTTAGTGATTTTGTGTTGAATAAAATTAAGGTAATTTTTGATAGTAAGATAATTACATCCAACATAATAGAAAGTATAACAATTTCTAGTAAAATTACAAGAGTTAGTGAACTTTTTGTAATAAATCTAAGATATGCGATTTGGCACACAAATCAGTAAACTCCTACACGAAACACCTCGCCTTTTAGTTCCAGTATTCTTTTGATATCAAGTCACCGTCGTATATCAGCACGCCCTTGGAACATAGCCGGATGTGAGCCCTTTCTGACCTCTTTTTTTAAGTACAATTTCTTTCTTAGTAAAATCTGGGTCATATTTAGTACTGAAATTTGATACTCTTAATAGTAATCTATTTGCATTTATGACTAAAAATAAAAATAAGAAATGCAAATAAGAAGTAAACGAAAATACATTATCGAGTTATCTTTTGTTATTAATTTCATCAAGAGTAAATGTAGAAATGCCTTCCCCAACACACACACATTTATTTTTATATTTTATCATATTTATTTGATTATGAAACGTCTGCTTTGTTCCTAAAAAATTAAATATATTTTATAAATTCTACAATAAAAAATTTTTTTTTGTAATTTTTTATTTAAAATCTATTTGTTTTACAGAAACAATAAACAAATCCTATGTCTTATATTATGTGAAAGAGGAGTATCCAGATATACTCCTCAAAAAAAAAAAAAAAAAAAAAACTGCAATAAACAATATATAAATAACTAATAAATTGATTTATAAACCATAATTGTGAAGTTCAGAGATAATTCGGAAATCCAAAAATAATTAAATAACAATCGGAATAATAATTACATAAATAATACTGGAGTCCAGAAAGTAAAAATATTACACAATCAAAACAACAGTATTAAATAATTGCAAAGTCCAAGAAAGAACAGCAGAACTTTTCCAATCTGAACATAATGATGTACCTAAATACGGGTGTGGGGGTGAGTTAATTGAATTATACCTATTAAAGGGCTTGAAAAGGATCGCGTCTACGTAGTAAAAATAAGACAAATCTTCATTTTTACATAATATACTTCAGTTTGTTAAATTAAGTATATCTTTATGGTTTCTTTGAACGCGATATAATAACTGCGGAGTAATCAATTTTTTTACAAAATTTAATGAAATATTAAAGTTATCATTTGTCTTTTTAAAGAAACATTCTCATGATACCTGAACTCTCGGAGGACGAATCCCTCTTATACTTCAATATTAAATTATTTATTTGTTTATTATTTAATGGCGTTAGATGTTGCTAACTTATGGCTACGTGAATGGAAGATTCGGGTTAATCCGGGAAAGTTCAAACACGTAAGTTTAAGATGAGGAAGAAAGATTGTCTACGCATTCATCTTGACAATGTAGAAATTCTGCATTTCAACTGCGTTCGGTATCTAGGATTACACCTGGATCGTCTCATGATATGGAGAGACTACGTACGGGAGAAACGAAAGCAGCTTGACGTCAAATTTAAGAAAATGTATTGGCTAGTGGGCAGAGGATCTCAACTCTCTCCGTCAAACAAGTGCTGATATATAAGATGTTCTTAAAGAAAATCTGGGCATAACGGAATTCAGCTACGGAACACTAGTAACTGCAATGTTAAGGTCATCCAGAGGTTTCAGAGCAAAATTTTAAGGGATATAGAGCAACCAACGTGGTTCGTGAATAATGTTGAGATTGACGAGTACCTGGGAATCCTGTTTGTTCGCGATGAGATTGGACGTCTGAGTATGAAATATATATCTCCACTTAACGTGTTAACCATCTCACTTTAAATTTGTTGCACAATAGCAAGAATCTCAAGAACGTAGGGGTCGGATCCTGATGGTGGAGGTGATGAACCTCCTAAGTCGGACGACTGCGAGGATACGGAATAATTAAGGTGGATATGTGTCTTAAACAGGGCTAATTTTGATATGTTTGCGGCTTATCATAATTTTGATTATGTATTGTTTACTTTCTGGACCCTATGATTTTTATCTGTGTGTTGATTATTATATCGATTGTTATTTGGACTACGGTATATTCGGGTGCAGTAATTCAAGATTATTCTGATTATGTATTATTTACTTCCCGAATTGTACGATTATTTATGTGGTAATTATTATTTCAATTGTATTGATAATTATTTTTGGACTTTAGAATTACCTCCGAATTTCACGTTATTTTGTTTTTCAAATCAGTTTATTAGGGTTATTATGTTTATTACATGTTTCTTAGTTTGTTTTTGAGCAGTATCATTGAATACTCCTCTTTCACGTAATATACGACATAAGATTTAGTTATTGTTTCTGTAAGGCAAACTGATTTTGAATAAAGAATTAAAAAAGAAAAAAATATTGTAGATTAAAATAGTCAAAATATATAAAGTTTATACAATCATTTATATAGTCAAAATTAGTAAATCATAATAGTATTCAAGAAAATAGATGAAAATTAACTCTTTAAATATTAACTCTTAATGACATTATTCAATTTTAACAAATTTCATATAGAAACGTCTAGTTTAAGTTAGAAAAACTTCAGAACAAGATGTCTAATCGATTTCAATAATATAAATACAAAAGAAGTCTTTCGGTTACTATTCTGATACAGTCTCATATCTGTATTTAGGAGGCGCACAAGAAATTAACAGATTTTAACGACCCATCGAATCAGATTTAATTATTTACAATAAAATTAATAAAAAACACTATTTTAGACAGTATCCGTACAATTATTTTGAATAGCTTTTAAAAGTTAGATTACTTACATCAGAAAAAACATCTAACCGTTACCAGACAGGAGTCAAAATTTTCATGAAATCGAGGACAGTAATTTCAGATGGTTGATATCAATATATATATATATATATATATACACACGAAGATATATATATTTATATATATAAATACACGTTAAGTAAACATTTACTTTAAATTTCATACCAGTGTATGAGAAATAAATCGATGGGTTTGAATATTCATAATTTGTGTATTTTACAAACTTTTTTTTTACCAAGCTATGTCTGCCGAAATAAATTTAACTAGTTCTCCAAATCGGAAGTTACTCTTGAAACTAGACGAGTTCTCAAAACAAGTGGAAACCTGTTGAAACTGTTCGCCCCAACTATTCTTGGGGACTGACTTTTTAATAATGCTACTGACGTTTTTTCTAATAAACATAAAACAGTAGAAATATTTTTTAAATTTATATAGGATTAAGATAATGAGTTAATAGAAAATTACATAATTATTTTTTTTAAATACAGTATTATTAACCTTCCTTCATCTAAATTATGGATAAGTACATATTAAAAGGGAAAATAGACAGTAATTTTGATGAGAGAGAGAGAGAGAGAGAGAGAGAGAGAGAGAGAGAGAGAGAGAGAGGACATTGTTTAAATTAATGAAGGTCCTATTAAGAGAGTGAGTTACAATATATTTTTACGTTTTAACAATTTAAAAGTAAAATAAAACTGTTCTTAGAACAAGAAACTTAGAAATGACTTGCCAACTTTCTAAGGATCATATTAATTTTATTAAATTTCAGTTTGTTGATATCTGATCTGTTTTCGAGGGAAACATGCAGGTTAACTTCATGTACATAAACACTATACACCAGTGTAATGTTTAGATAAACTTGAACTGTGTTAACAAATGCTCAACTCAACTCTTTGGGACCGGTCAAAATTCCATATATATTTTAATTGAGATGGTGAGGTCAGTGTCAATGAATATTATTTTATAACCGACTAATAAAGAAAAAAGAAGTTCAGTTTCTATTCTGCTTGAAACCGGTTTCTTGTTCTTAGTAGTTGTTCTATTACGCTATTTAATAAAAATGGAATTGCCAAGCTTGTGAATAACTTATTTTAGTATTAGTAGTTATTTTCCGACTACCCTATAATTTATACTATAACTCTAATATAAATTTCTACATGCTTAATTAAAAGTATAATGTACTTATTTTTATTTTTTTAACCTAAAAACATCCAATTATCCTTAATTTACGATTATAATATTTTCTTACATTCCGAATGGATTGTTTCTAACTAGAGACAGTTAGAAACAGTATTTTATTAAAATTTGATATACCTGATCGACTAATAATTAAACTTTATTATTACCAATAGAATATTTCACATTCTACAAAAATTCTTTTTATTTCGTATAAAAAAATATTTTTAATGTTTTCTTTTTTCTTTTTTTTTTTTTTTTAAATAGCGTAATCTTATGATTCCTACAAGGGAAAATATGTTATTCTTTTAACTACGTACAGAAAAAAATCAATATTTGTATATAAAAGATTATTTTTAAATAATTTTATTCATAGTCGCATCAACAACTAAAATCAACGACTTATCAACAATTAGCGACTTACCAGTGTAATGTAATTGTACCGGTAAATGTGTAATCTTGAACAAACTCAGACCAACCATCCCTCAGACGTGTGGTTAATTGAAAACCAACCACCAAAGAATACCGCCTTCCAAGATCTAGTATTCAAATCCGAATAAAAGCAACAGCCTTTGCTAGGATTTGAACCTGAGAACTCTCGAATTTTAAATCAGCAGATTTACGATGTCGAGTTTACCATTAGACCAACCCATTTTTAAATTAGTTTAGTAACTATTTTTAAATTAACCTATTTTTGACGATTTCCAATTTTTTTAAATTTATCCTACGTACAATGTTACAGTAATGCTTGAATATATATTGTTTAATTTCGTACTACAACTAAACTCAAAACGTTTTTGTTTGTTTGCATAATCATTCTAAAACTTATATTATCCCCTTCTGCTTAAGGACAATTATAATTTTGAGAAAGTAAATTCAAGAGATCATTGTCCGGATTGATACATGTTCTATTAGGTATTTGTTATGATACAATATTTTTTGTTAAATTAAAAGTATAATAACGTCTGCATCTTATAGTAATTTCAATTAAATTTGCAAGAAAAAATTTAATTCATTAATATTCAATTAAATAAATTAGGAAACATAAACTACCTCGTATGCATGTAGATATGTTTAGTAGGTAATTATTTTATAAAAACATTAACAAATCTGTTACAAAAATAATTCATAATAAGATTAAATAATTTCTGGCCTATAATCTAAAAAAAGACTGTTGTTACCAAATGATCCCTCTCGAATTTCACGCGTCAAAAGTTAAAATTTCAAGTAAATTTTCAGGAAAATTTTTCGATAAAAATTACGATTTACTTTTTTATTAATTACTAATTTTTACAAAGTTTTAGTACATACTAGTAGTTATAACTAATTTAACAAAAATCAAAATTTTTTTTAAATTTTTGAGTAATTGTAAATATAGTAAAATATTTTTAGCTTTAGATCTTAAACATCGTATAGGTTTTTGTAATCTACTAAAGGTCACCAGATAGTTGACTACTCTTTTTCAGTTATTATTTATATTTTTAATATAATCATATCAATAAAATTAAAATGATTGTCTGTATGGTAAACTAGATCAAATGATGGCTAAGGAGTTTCACTCATATTTTTTGTCATTGTGTGTCAGAAAACTATTCTATTTGTTGATTAAAATAATTAAAATGTCACAAGAAACTTTAAACCTCATATGTTACATCAATTTTTTTTATAGACAGTTTGAAAATGAATATTTTTTTCTAAAAAGTAGATATATTCTATAAATTTGATCAAATAAATATTGAATTTTACTCCAAATGCTTCCAATATTGCAAATTCATTACTTTTATATGCATACAATTCATCCGACATTAATCTTCACAGATTTAGCTTAAATAATCATACTCTTTAGTAAGTATATTATTATATATATATTTTTAAATTTCAGTTAATTTGAATTGATGACTTATTTGTAAATTAGTATATGTGTTCAACTGATTATTTTTCTAAAAATTAAAAAGATCAAAACATATTATTTATCATATTAGAAAATTGATATTAAATTCTATTTAATATTTTTAATGAACGTAAAAATTAAATTTCTTAAAGTATATAGTATGAGAGAGCTTCTGCTCGAAAAACACAGAATTTTTTCAAGTTTAACTTTTTTTAAATTTTGTAATCGTTTTTATTATGATCGTATTCTGAGCAAGATAGATTGAAAATCACTCTTTATTTGCAATGCTTTAAAACAAATTCTAAAATATAATAGAAGAACTTTTAGATTGATGTTTTTTTTTTGTCTTCAGTCATTTGACTGGTTTGATGCAGCTCTCCAAGATTCCCTATCTAGTGCTAGTCATTTCATTTCAGTATACCCTCTACATTCTACATCCCTAACAATTTGTTTTACATATTCCAAACGTGGCCTGCCTACACAATTTTTCCCTTCTACCTGTCCTTCCAATATTAAAGCGACTATTCCAGGATGCCTTAGTATGTGGTCATAAGTCTGTCTCTTCTTTTAACTATATTTTTCCAAAAGCTTCTTTCTTCATCTATTTGCCGCAATACCTCTTCATTTGTCACTTTATCCACCCATCTGATTTTTAACATTCTCCTATAGCACCACATTTCAAAAGTTTCTAATCTTTTCTTCTCAGATACTCCGATCGTCCAAGTTTCACTTCCATATAAAGCGACACTCCAAACATACACTTTCAAAAATCTTTTCCTGAGATTGAAATTAATTTTTGATGTAAACAAATTATATTTCTTACTGAAGGCTCGTTCAGCTTGTGCTATTCGGCATTTTATATCGCTCCTGCTTCGTCCATCTTTAGTAATTCTACTTCCCAAATAACAAAATTCTTCTACCTCCATAATCTTTTCTCCTCCTATTTTCACATTCAGTGGTCCATCTTTGTTATTTCTACTACATTTCATTACTTTTGTTTTGTTCTTGTTTATTTTCATGCGATACTTCTTGCGTAGGACTTCATCTATGCCGTTCATTGTTTCTTCTAAATCCTTTTTACTCTCGGCTAGAATTACTATATCATCAGCAAATCGTAGCATCTTTATCTTTTCACCTTGTACTGTTATTCCGAATCTAAATTGTTCTTTAACATCATTAACTGCTAGTTCCATGTAAAGATTAAAAAGTACTGGAGATAGGGAACATCCTTGTCGGACTCCCTTTCTTATTACGGCTTCTTTCTTATGTTCTTCAATTGTTACTGTTGCTGTTTGGTTCCTGTACATGTTAGCAATTGTTCTTCTATCTCTGTATTTGAACCCTAATTTTTTTAAAATGCTGAACATTTTATTCCAGTCTACGTTATCGAATGCCTTTTCTAGGTCTATAAACGCCAATTATGTTGGTTTGTTTTTCTTTAATCTTCCTTCTACTATTAATCTGAGGCCTAAAATTGCTTCCCTTGTCCCTATACTTTTCCTGAAACCAAATTGGTCTTCTCCTAACACTTCCTCCACTCTCCTCTCAATTCTTCTGTATAGAATTCTAGTTAAGATTTTTGATGCATGACTAGTTAAACTAATTGTTCTGTATTCTTAACATTTATCTGCCCCTGCTTTCTTTGGTATCACTACTATAACACTTTTTTTGAAGTCTGACGGAAATTCCCCTTTTTCATAAATATTACACACCAGTTTGTATAATCAATCGCTTCCTCACCTGCACTGCGCAGTAATTCTACAGGTATTCCGTCTATTCCAGGAGCCTTTCTGCCATTTAAATCTTTTAATGCTCTCTTAAATTCAGATCTCATTATTGTTTCTCCCATTTCATCCTCCTCAACTTCCTCTTCTTCCTCTATAACACGATTTTCTAATTCATTTCCTCCGTATAACTCTTCAATATATTCCACCCATCTATCGACTTTACCTTTCGTATTATATATTGGTGTACCATCTTTGTTTAACACATTATTAGATTTTAATTTATGTACCCCAAAATTTTCCTTAACTTTCCTGTATGCTCCGTCTCTTTTACCGATGTTCATTTCTCTTTCCACTTCTGAACACTTTTCTTTAATCCACTCTTCTTTCGCCAGTTTGCACTTCCTGTTTATAGCATTTCTTAATTGCCGATAGTTCCTTTTACTTTCTTCATCACTAGCATTCTTATATTTTCTACGTTCATCCATCAGCTTCAATATATCGTCTGAAACCCAAGGTTTTCTACCAGTTCTCTTTATTCCGCCTAAGTTTGCTTCTGCTGATTTAAGAATTTCCTTTTTAACATTCTCCCATTCTTCTTCTACATTTTCTACCTAATCTTTTTTACTCATACCTCTTGCGATGTCCTCCTCAAAAATCTTCTTTACCTCCTCTTCCTCAAGCTTCTCTAAATTCCACTGATTCATCTAACACCTTTTCTTCAGGTTTTTAAACCACAATCTACATTTTATTATCACCAAATTTTGGCTGCTATCAATGTCTGCTCCAGGGTAAGTCTTGCAGTCAACGAGTTGATTTCTAAATCTTTGCTTAACCATGATATAATCTATCTGACACCTTGCAGTATCGCCTGGCTTTTTCCAAGTGTATATTCTTCTATTATGATTTTTAAATTGGGTGTTGACAATTACTAAATTATACTTTGTGCAAAAATGTATAAGTCGGTTCCCTCTTTCATTCCTTTTGCCCAGCCCGTATTCACCCACTATATTTCCTTCCTTGCCTTTCCCAATGCTTGAATTCCAATCTCCGACTACTATTAAATTTTCATCTCCTTTTACGTGTTTAATTGCTTCATCAATCTCTTCGTATACACACTCTACCTCATCATCATCATGGGCGCTAGTAGGCATATAGACGTTAACAATCGTTGTCGGTTTAGGTTTTGATTTTATCCTTATTACAATGATTCTATCGCTATGCGTCTTGAAATACTCCACTCTCCTCCCTATCTTCTTGTTCATCACCAAACCTACTCCTGCCTGCCCATTATTTGACGCTGAGTTAATTATTCTAAAATCACCTGACCAAAAGTCGCCTTCCTCTTGCCACCGAACCTCACTAATTCCTACTATATCCACATTTACCCTATCCATTTCCCTTTTTTAAATTTTCTACCCTACCAACCGTTTTTAAGCTTCTAACATTCCACACTTCGACTCGTAGAATGTTATTTTTCAATTTTCTGGTGACCTCTTCCTTAGTAGTCCCCACCCGGAGATCCGAACAGGGGACTATTTTACCTCCGGAATATTTTACCAAGGAAGGCGCCTCCATTATTGTTATGTGAAAATGCAGAGAGCCACATTTTCTTGGATAAAAAAACAGCTGTAGTTTTCCATTGCTTTCAGCTGCGCAGTACTCAGAGGAGTGAGTGGTGTTGATATGGCCGTTTAAGTCATTGTGACTCACGCCCCTAACAACTACTGAAAGAGCTGCTGCCCTCTTTCAGGAATCATTCCTTAGTCTGGCTCTCAACAGATACCTCTCCGATATGGTTGCACCTTCGGTCCAGCTACTCTGTATCCCTGAGCACTCAAGCCCCCTCACACACGGCAAGGTCTCATGATTAATAGAGGAGATTGATGTTAATATATATTATTACTTTGTCGTATTATTGTATTTTTATTTAATTAAAGTACACAATTAATTATTTTAATTATGTGTTATTACGAATTAATATTTTTGGTAATAAGTAATTTTTTAACTTTTCTAAAGTCTTGCGTACAATCCGCCAAAAGTTCCTCATCTATTACTTAATTTATCAATTTTTTAAAATGATATAAATTTGAAAACTCAAAATACTATACAGTTCTAAATTTTTTATAATCTTTATTATCAATCATCAAAAGAACGTCGAAAACAATATTCTTTATTTTATAACGAAGTTTCCTTTAAAAAATCTCATTTAACTATCTTAGCTAAATTAAATTAATTTTTCAAAAGTAATTATTAGAGTAACTATTTTTAGTTCATTTTTTATCTCATATAAGTGGCCCATCTGCGTTGAGTTCTCGAAATTAAATTAAATTTTATGGGGCTGTTCTGAGATTCTTATTAACAAAGTTATGCACAATTTTCAGATCCGTCAGACAAAATTATTCTACGAAATGTAAATTATGTGGAAATAATCATGCTGCAGCAGCAGCAGGAGCAGGTTATTACTGCCTTGTATGAAGTAAAGGAAATAATAACCTGGAAATATTAAAGGAAGTAATATCGAGAAAAATCTCGGTTTTCAGATTTCAACGGAGATATCCATTATTACCATCCCTGAATCCATTTTTAATAGTTTCGGCGTGACGTTTGTAGTATATACGTATGTATCTCTAAAAACTGAAAAACGATTAGCCGTAGTGTTGAAATTTTTGCTTTAGGACTGTTGTAACATCTAGTTGTGCACCTCCCCTTGTGATTGCAATCCACGGCAGCAAAAGTGTCCATTTGGATTTTGGACTTTTTCTTAACTGCAGTAATAAGTCCTCATCGAGAGCTTTTCAACAATATATCATAAGTGGTACTTATTTTCATTGGTTCCATAGTTATAGTCAAATAAAATTTTAATTAATGAAATATTTGGATCATACCAGGGGGAGGCCGGTTCGAATCCGACTTCATTTCCTTTTGTTTTTTTTTAATTGAAATATATTGATTTATTAATAATTATTGACCTCTGATTGTAAACAATATTACAATAAATAATAATTCAATAATAACAATAAAACAAAAAAATATGAAAAAAAATCAGGAGTTATTACTGAAATAAAATTTTATGTATCTTTCATTTTAAAAAGATCTGTACATTGTAATAGTCGTACAAGGAAGTCATGTGGTGTCCACATCACATTTTTTTATTATTCAATTTTCACAACCAAAAAGGCTAATGAATTTTTCAAATAATTATTGTTACAAACACTGCTCTGTTATTAATATAGCAGTATTTTAATTCGCTTGAATACATCTTCATTATAAATTACGTATTAAAACAATCCCTAATGATGAGTTACCAATTAGTTCGTCGTGGAATGAAACTCGGCTGTTGTGGGAAAGGTTTGTGTTATAGTTGTTGCTTTCTTTTCCCTGGTTACAATTATTAATGCACTAGAATAATTGAAAAGTATCTCAATGCTGTATATATTTTAGAAATTCACTGCATTCGCGTTTATTACACGATTAATAATAAATCACACGTTAATTATTTTATTCAGAATGCCATTTCACATAGAGGTTATACAGTTATACGATCTGTTTTCCAACTAATTATTAATTTCCCATACGTTAGAGAAATTTTAATTATGTATATTCGAAGACATTTTTATAGATAGTAAAGCTAGTAAAAATATTTATTATGTGACTTAATGAAAATGTTCTACGTTTATACCGTAATGCCTACTTTCTTGTTAATAAATTCATTTAGACGGGTAATTTGCATCATATTTATAAACATTAATGTTTTATAAATGATTATACATTATTTAGCTTCTGTAATATCGTTATAATAAATATGCTCTTATATTATACTGTAATATATACTGACTTCCATTACCAATAATAGATTTTTACAATTTGAACTAGATGTTCACCTCAGATAAAACGGTTAGAGAATAAAATTACTGACTAAATTTACTGGAGAAAACCATTAAAGGGTGTGTTTAACATTCAGATTGTTCACCCAAGAGGAGGACGATTTATTGATTTTGAGAAAACAGACTGCAGTTTTCCGTTGCTTTCAACCGAGAAATTATCTCTGGTGTTTAATGTTACAAATATGATTGATTTTATTGATCAGCCTAATTTCTAACTGAGATAGTACATTTCAATTTTTACCTTGATGAGGCGTAAATGTAGCGTAAACGTATTAGGAAATTAGGATGTCTTTATTTTGTTGACTAATTTAATAATATGATGCATATAACTGCAAAACTAACGTAATATTTTGATTTCCGTTTTTCAATAAGTACTAACTAATTTAATTTGTATGTGTGTGCGCGCGCGCCCGTATTTGTTTGTAACAAGAAAAACCTTGTTAGGCATAATTAGTCTTATTATTCAAATAGAAAACCGAGATTGCAGTCTATTTCTACGCGTATAGGTTGTGAATGATTTAAATTCATTCCTTTAAAGTTTTTACTACAAAAAGAATTTTTTCTTAATGATTATTTAAACTATTTATTTAGTTGTTTAGTACTTAATGTTTAATTGTAATGGAATACAAATTTGATGATTTTGAAGGCAGAAATTATTCCTGCTGAGTAGAGTGTCCCATATAAAACGCAACCCATTAATCACTCATCCATGAAATTTCAAAAGACAAGCTTACTCCCCTACTCGTTACTGAAATGGACTCGTCCAACATCTGAACCTCGCGGCGACACAGTAGAACACTACCGATAGTAACAACAATGCAATCATAACGTTCAGTGTATTGCTAGAGACAAGATGGGGTTTTCGCTAGATGAACGTGTTTTCATTGTTGAGTCGTACTTCAGTACGAAATCAGTGGTTGCAGTGCAAGATTTGTTTCGCCATAAGTACCCAGATAAACCAGCTCCTAACAAAACATCAGTATTAAGTTTAGTTGCAAAATTTAGAGAGACTGGTTCTGTTAATAACAAGGAACACAAAAGATCTGCGTCAGTGTTTAATACAGATACAGTCACGGAAATCAAAGACTGATTACTCGCCTCGCCAAATAAATCGATCAGAAGTTTGTCTGCTGAAATTAATTTGTCTAAATCAACTGTTCATCGGGCGACCTAACAATTACAATTACGACCTTATCGCATTCAAACGGTTCATCAACTTCTTGAGCCCGACAGAGAAAAACGGCTACAATATTGTCAATGGTTCCGTCGATTTCTGCGCGAGGGAATTAATGTTACGGATTCGTTATTTTTCACAGATGAAGCACGGTTTCATTTGGATGACTACGTAAACAGCCAAAACAGTAGAATTTGGAGTGCTGAAAATCCCCACGTTTATCACGAAAAACAATTACACCCGCAGAAGTTGGGCGTGTGGTGCGCGATATCGCGGAAGAAAATAATCGGTCCTATTTTTTTCGAGTACACCATTAATGCAGAACGATATCAGGATATTTTATTTCAGATCATCGCACTCTTGGAAGAGGAAGACAGACACTGCTGGTTACAACATGACGGTGCGACATCGCACTACACAGATTCAACTTCTGATTTCGTTGAGGAATTCTTTGGTAATCGTGTTATCGGTCGAGGCTTGTGGCCACCAAGATCTCCAGATTTGACTGCGGGGGATTTTTTTCTATGAGGTTACCTCAAAGATAAAGCCTGCAGCAACAAACCACGAACACTTGAACAATTGAAAGTCAATATTGAACAAGCTGTATTAAATATCCAGCCACAAACTTTGAAAAAAGTTGCAAGAAACGCTGTAAAAAGAATTGAAGCTTGTATTCAAGAAGATGGCGGCCACTTCCAACATTTACTCTAAATGTAAGGTAATGGATGGTAATAATAAAAATTACATTTACATTTACACATGCCTTTTTATTATTTCAATACCTACCAATATAAGGTTGGGTTGCGTTTTATATGGGACATTCTGTATTTGATCGAAATATTGTCCTTCAAGTATAAAAAATTCAAGTATATGAAAACTGAGTCGCTGTGAAATGAAAATATTCTGATGAAATATCATCGAATAATTTGGGAGTTACCTGTCATGATGAACTTTCTCAAGTAATTACTGTTAATAATGTTGTCGAGTTTTCTTTAGTTGATGACAGCTTGTCAGGCCGCTTACCACAAACGCCCCAACATGGAATTACACTTCTATAGACTAAAACTGATGATGATGTTGATGATGAAGAATAAAACTAACTTCGAAAAGAAACCTGACATTTCTAATGACTGGAATCTCTTATCTGCACCAAAATGAAAGGAAAATATGTGTTTGGGCATTTTTGAATGGACCTTAACTTTACGTGGACTGTTTTTATTGGACCAAATATCCGGGAAGCGGCAGCTACTTTAACCATTTTAACAAGCGAAATTTTTTAAGAGATGTTAGTTGCGTTGAAGTAGGAGGAAGGGAAACAATAAACAATTTCTTGTCAAATTGATGTAAACGATAGCTAAAAAGCTCGGTCAAGATGACCGATCCTTTAATTCTTCAATATAAAAGCTAAAATATAAACATCATGTTCTGCATTAGTTGAACCAGCTCTTTCTTGACCACTACGTCTTTTCACCTTTAAAAATAAACATAGGACCGTGGAAATTAGCACTGCAACTCGATACCGAGTGTTAATAATGTGTTAGCAACACATTTTTTTAAACCGGGTAAGAAAAAATTGATTTGAAAGTGTATTTAATTTCGATTACGCGCGCGTTAATCCTTAACAATTCGCGTACGCGCATACACACAGACACACACACACACACACGCGCGCACTATTAAGCATTTATACTGTACTTGTAATTATTTTAATAACGACCAGAATAAACCAGAGTTGCGCATTATGGGGAAAAAGTAAAGTAAGTCTTATGAATGTCAATAGAATGAAGCTAGTCATGTATTAAATGAACCTAGGACTAAAGTTCTGATTGGAATTTGAGAAAACTAACTGACGGGTTGCTATTTCTTTGACTTCATTTTTCATATAATAAAGCTGTATATAATGAAGGATCTCCACATTTTTACTTTTGTAGTGAGGGACTTTCTAAATAAGAAATTTTCTCTTGGATCGTCGTTCGATGACGAGAACATATAAAGGCCATCAGGCTTACTGACGTCACAGTTCTAGATTCTTTCCTAAGGAGTTGTTATAGTTTATTGTCTACGAGATATCTAAGAAATTTTTAGTGGGTTAAACAAATGAATCATATCCAAAAAAAAACAGCAAAGGAAACATTTCAGAATCATGCTATAGTATAAAGTGATTTTATAAGTTGAAGGAGAATGTTTGAATGAACATACCATTTCACAAGTAATTAACTAATACGTAATAGAATAATTTTAATAATAAAGCATATTTATTTTACTTTTACATATACTTTGGATCTATTTATTTACTATAATTGAATACGTACGGAAATTTACCATTTCACCCAAGTGTAGCCGTGTTAATCATTTTAAATTAGATATTTAATGATTTAAATAAATTTTATCGTGAAAATTTTGTTAGGTTAGTTTTATTTTTAATAATTTTTCCTTGTACATATAATCTGTCAGTATAATAAAATATTTTTTCGTATTTAAAATCAGTTAATTTATAATAATGCATAATTATAAAATGCATTACGTACGTTATATTATCTTACTTTTCATATATATATATATATATATATATATATAGGTGCTACAATCTTACGGTTGGAGGTGACTTAATAAAAAAACCACTCTACAAAATATGATCGTATCACAAAAATTAAAAAAAAAAAAACATGAATCCCGTGTCAGGAATAATTAGGAAAGTGATGAGTGAAGAAATTTTTTCGGAATAAATAAATAAAGTAAATGAATGAATGAACTAATGACGAAGTAACGACAAATTGAATGGAAAACTAAAAATCTAAGGCAGATGGATCTTAATCTTTGTTACTGGATGTTGCGTTTTTAACTGTATATGGCACTGATTATGGTATACGTTAGAGGAATTTAATAGAAATAATATTTTTATGCTACATAAGCTTATAGGTAAGTTAAATTTCCTGATTTAAAATTCCAATAATCACTCAGTAATAATCGCTGATTATCACTATCAACCCAAAATTGTATCTAAATATTACACAACTTTTCTAACTGTGATTTGGGTATTGATTTCAAATATGCTACTGAAATTGTGTTATCACGTAAAGGTTTTACGTAAATCGTAAATTTGTAAAACGTTTTCATAATAAACTCATATTGATCAACTGCTGGTTACAATTAAGAATAGTTTCTGCATTTTAACTTTTAAACAATATGCATTCACGCCTAACAAAGAAAAAATAAATAACTATATACACCGCATCATAAGAATCAAACACGTACAGTCATGTTCGTACGATGATGTCATATAGATATCTGTTGTTGCCTACTGCAGATCTTAAACTCTTACTGAGTTTTCACTGTGTGTTGTGTTTCACAGAATTATTAGTGTTTTTCCATATTTTCATCAATTCCTTGTAATAAAAAGTAATTTTTCTCGTTCTTCTGTAAACGTTCGTGGAAGCTCAAATCATCCACACAAATTTTGTTATGTCTGTGGTAAATTTACGCCTGAATATCAAAGAAAGTCTATTTTTGAATTGGTAAAAACAAATTTTAAAATTTATTTTGATTGATCAAAATAAAGATCAAGATAAGATCTGGGTACCTCATGTTATTTGCATATCGTATTCAGTAACACTAACTGAATGGTTGAAGAGGAGCCGACGAGCCACGCTATTTGCTGTACCGATGGTTTGGCGTGAACCTAAGGACCACTTCGCCGACTTCTACTTTTGAAAAACTTATCTGGATTTTCCTTCAAAAGTAGAAAGTTCATAAAATATGCAGATGTATCCTCAACTCTAAAGCCGGAACCACACGGAGAGGAGTTACCTGTACCTCTTCTACCACCTAATCCGAAATTTCTAGAAGAACAATCTGAAATGAAGCAGATGATGTAGAGGATGTTGAAGAATTTCTTCCTGTATTTGATGAAAAATCTCCTCATTTAATTTACCAACATAAACTTAATGATTTAGTTGGCAATTTAAAATGATCAAAGCAGTAAGCTGGACATCTGAAGCAATAAAATACAAAAAGCGTATGTGGCAAGTTTGCAGTGATCTGAAAGTTGTTGCGTTACTTCTTGGTTTACAATGTGGGCTTATGAAATATTGACGAGTCATTACCGTGTAAATAAGTGGCCATTGCGACAGAACTTTGGGCTAGGGAAAAAATGTAAAGCATTTATAATTAATTGAAAGCGGTAAAATTATAAATCACTTCACATAAAACTCGGACTCAAGAAAAATTTTGGAAACGCACTAGACAAAGATTGACCAGGATTTAATTATTTAAAAATAATTTTTCCTAAATTGAGCTAGGGCAAGCTCAAGGAGGTAATATTTATCGGTCCGCCAATCAAAAAAACTGCTTAAGGACTCAAATTTTAACGATAAATTTAACGAATGTAAACCAACGTCATGGAATCCCTTCAAAGACGTTTTTGGTGGTTTTTTAGGCAACAGAAAAGATGAAAAGTATGTTTTCTTGGTTAGTAGGCTGTCAGAAACGTACAAATGTTTAGGATGTAGGATGTCATTAAAAATTCATTTCCTACACTTCCACCTAGGCGTTTTTTTTAATATTTATCTTTTAACTATTCGTTTTTTACTATTTATTAACATTATACAAGCGAAAGGGCTTTTCAACATATTTTAAAAATTAAAGGTATTGTATTTCAATTTACCTGAGTTTGAATAAATAAAAATTTAGCTCATTTACAAAAATTTTAAACGAATACACATAAAAAATAATTTTTTTTTAAATATTGATTTCATAGTGATTTTTCATTTATTAGTAAATAAATCGTATGTATCTAAAAAACGTGACGTACACACAAATTCTGATAACAATTTTCAATTTTGCACCCTAAAATTAGTTAAAATCACTATGTACAATTCCAGAAACGAAAAACTTTTTTTTTGTAATTTTAATCTATATATATAAAAATGAATGTTTGTATGTCTCTTATGCTTTCCTAAACAATGCATCCGATAGCGATGAAACTTTGGGGAATGGTTGGACGCACGCCAGGGAAGGTTTCTGAATTAGTTTGGACCCGCTAGGTGGCGCTGGCGTCGAGTTATTTCGAAAAATTTTATTTATGGTCCGATTTGCCTCATATTCAGAATACATGTTACTTACATGGAAAGAATTATCTCTGTAAAAAATGAACCCGCTAGATGGCGCTGGGGTTGAGATATTTAGAAAAATTATATTTATGGACCGATTTAGTTCATATTCAGAATATGAATATTAGTTACGTGAAAAGAAATATTTTTGCAAAACCTATACCCGCGAGGTGGGGCCGGTGTCGAGATATTTACGAAACAAACAAATATACAAACAGACTTTTTTATTCTATATACGTATATATATATATATATATATATATATATATATATATATATAATAAAACTAATGGACCGATTTACGCACGGGAAAAAGGGGAAAATTGAAAACGGAGAAAAGGGGAAAACGGGAAAGGGTAAAAAGGAAACTGGGAGAGGGCTGAGGGAGAAGGGTGAAAGGGAGAAGTTGGAAAGGGAAAAGGGGAAGGAGAATAGTGAAAGGTAAAATTTGTGAAGTTCAGTTTTTTAATTTTTTTTATCAAATTTTAAATTGTATTCATTTATACTCTCTCTCTCCCACTCCCTCGCTCTCTCTCTCTCTCTATAGCAATAGCGAAGCATTGCCGGGTCTGCTAGTTACATTATCATTTTTAATTTGATCTATATTTTCATGTTTCACTAGTAACATGAAGTTATTTAAACGTCGTTATTATAGAACTCATAGAGTTCCCATTTGATCAACCTACAAGTTGACAATAATTTATTACTTCCGGTATCTAGTTTGGCACAGTTACTGAGGATATGATTACACTAAATGCTTTGTTGAAAAAATAGAACTTTTTTAATTTTATTAAACATAGATGTAAACATCAAACTAGTCTAGAGTATGTCTGTGGACTTTTCTTTCTACGGCTATTTGTGAAAATAGTATTATATAAGGAAATAGTTAATTTACGAATTAAATAGTAATTAATTTTTTTACGTCTTATCATTGTTATTTACTTTTTAAATTGTAACTAGTTTTACTATTTTATCCATAAACATATTCATTTATAGCTATATAAATTTTTATCAGATTTTTTTTCATTCCATTTCATCTGTTATTAATAATAAATTATTCATTATTGTCCAAATAAAAGATACTTTTTGAAGTTCCAGAAGGTGAAGTTTAATATACATACTAACATTGTTTCAAACTGTCAAAATTATTCTGATGTTTAATAAAAAGGCCTAAAATTTAAGAGTACTTAAAAATTTAAAACGTTTTGATTTGAATATATTTCGTATTCCAGAAGTTCAAAATTTTCTTGTATGTTTGAAATTAATTCTAAAAATCTTGTAATGAACCATTATAATTTAAAATTTTATTAATTCTATTATAATTTATTCTATTATTATATAAAATTCTATTTTTGTATTAAGAATACAAAATAATTTACATATTATCTGAGTAATAAACTATAATATTTCATTTCTTTTTAATTAATTCTATTTCTGTCACAGAATATTTCTACGCGGGAACCCAATTTTAATAATGAAAGTGAACTATAACTCAATATTTTGTATTGTTATATTTAATGGAAATCATAAATTGTGTGAATAATGAGTAGTAATTAAATAAGTACCTTTTGTCTTTTACTAGATTAATTTTTGTGATTAATTCATGTTATTATACTCACGGTATTAAAAGAGCCTTTTACTTTATTCATGTTTTCCTTCTCAGATCTCTGATGTATTGGTAGATTAAATTTTACCAATATTCTTATGTTCAGCAAGTTTTAGACCGCCATGTTTATAATTGGATGGTTTTTGTACGACTTTGAACTAAAGGCGCTTTTCGAATTGTATTTTTTAACAGTTTATATTTTTAAAAAGAATCTTTCTGGGAAGAAGAAATAAAAGTTTATCAATAGAATTATTTTGAGTGACTAATCGACGGACAAGTGTATAAAAAAGTAATTTGTTTGGATTGCAAACCGAGTCACCATTAAAACGAATGCTCTCAAAATACAAGAGTGAAATTTTTTGTAGAGTATTTATAATAATGGATCAACTGTACAGCATAGTTTAAGTGGTATTCTGGAATCGAAATCAATAGAAACTCAATTTCTTACAGTTCATGTAGATAACCTCATTAAAAATTCATTCATTCATTCAATTCATTTGAATAAAAATTCGAGTTTATGACACGAGATTATTGGAGAAAATTATTAAACAAATCAAAAATTTGGAATTGAAATCGTAAGAGAAAGTAATCTATCATTGGATGAATATTTATCATTGAATTTTGAATAATTTTCTACTAATGAACTCACAAGTTATACGTATACTAAAGACTCTGTTGCTCCGCAGCGTTCTGGTGCCATTACAAAGTAATATTACATATTTAAAATATCGGCTCTATTATCCCATTTACAACACGTCTAATCCTCAAACTCCTTGTTTTCTCTTTTATGTTCTACCAGAAATAAAGTGTGTTTTCAAAATCTACTTTCCGTCCGTCCAGACGTACTACTGGACAGATCGGGATATTTTTTTAAATTCTGCTTGATAGACCTTCAAAGCGATTGTTTTTTTGTTAGTAATAACCTTGGAGTGTTCGGAATAAATGATAATTTTTGAGAAATCTTCTGATGAGACTCAAGTTTGGGGCCTGATAACGCTTGATGACATATCTGTGGGTCATACCGAACTGAATAGAAAAAAAAAAATATGTCCGTTCCGTCTAGTAGCCCAACAGACTGGAAATATTTTTTCAGCCCAATTTTTTAAATATATATGATTAAGCTTAACTTCTGAGTTTTAATGTTCTGAATCAGTATAATATCTGTTGTAATTTATTCTACAGTTATTATTTATTTTCCTTTAAATTAAAACTTTAATAAATGAGTACAGCAATCGAACTTTTAAAACAAGTAATGTAAGTTCTGTTCCAAAATAATATCATGAATAAGAAATATAAATACTAATAATAATAGTTTGGCTGATGGTAAAGGTCTCTCATTATTTCCTCCTTCTTTCTCAGTACGATTTCAAATCCGAGTGAGATTAACAGAGAAAGAGAAGAAGATAAGCAGGATAAAACAGTTAGAACGGTAGAAATACTTTAGATTGATGTTAGAACTTTACTCGTGTCACTATCTGTAGCCGTGTCCTCAGAAATACCGACCATTGCCGAGAGAAAGTCAGTCATTTCATTACATACAACGTTCACTTGCCAGATGTCCTCCCGGAATCCATTCGTTTACAGACCTCATTAGTCATTTACGTTTAATGTAGGCTAAACGACGTTCAAAATTCTTCAATTATTTGACAGTGATCATTAAAAATTCGAGTTTATGACATACATTATTATTGGGGAAGATTATTAAATTAATTAAACATTTTGAATAAACTTTTTTTTAATTTAATTCATTGTAGAATATTTTGAGAAAAAAGTATAACACGTACATAATTTTAGAAAAATAAACAGGTTATAATAAAAAAAGTTTCCCAAATGTAAAATGGATAATTGTTTACAATAAATTGAATGGAAGGTATTAGTATTTTACATTTAATTTTAATTTAGATAATGTCAATGAATCAATAAAATATGTGATTAAATAATTAAAATTATAATTACATTATCATTGTTTTTTAATTATTATTATAAATTTATAATTAATTATTATTAAAAATTTATTTAATTATTATTTATTTAATTATTATAAATTATTATTATTATTATAAAATTTTTTAATGTCATTAATTTCAGACAAAAATAGCTACACTTTTCCGTTTACGGAAAGAGTTTCAAATAAAACAATTCATAATGAAGTAAGAATAATTTCCGTAAATTACATTTGTGCAAAATTATACCAACAGTTTTAGGACAAACTAACTGATCACATCTTCAATTTTGTAGACCTTTATCGTCTATTATTTACACCATAATACCTTTTTTTCATTTGTTAACGTTGTTGCGGAGAAATAGCATTTACGTACCCTCCACAAGTGGGGGAGTGTCGGACTCGCACGGGTTCAGCTAGATGTTGATAAGAGCCTATGTGTGCCCGCACCCTACCGACAAAAACTCCTGTTTCACCGTTCCTCCCCACCCAAAGTTGTATCCGCAGTTAAGCAATACGCGTCCCCGAAGGTGCGTTTGAGCTCGAAGGTCAAGAGTCCCCGTGCCTCATCACCATCACCCATCCACGCAAGCGCGGACGAATGACGGCTCCGCAGAGGGCTGTCTATCATCCCTTCGCTCTCCGGTCAGTTCTTCACCTGTATTTAGGGCTTCATTTTTTAAAATTATCTTTTACCTTTTTCTCTTCTCCGTTTTCTCTCCTACTCCTCTATTTTCTTATTACATCAATTTATGACTTTGACATGTTCTCAGGACTTCTTTCTCTTTCCTCTCTTCTCTCATTTTTCTGTTCGCTCGTTTCTATCACCTCTTCTTTCTCTTAGTACATTAGTTTACACCTTTAATGGTGCCTGCATCGGTATTCTATTTTAGTTTAAATCTCACCCTAACGGACCCATGGAGTCCCCGACCGCCCATTGGAACCGACACATCTAGGCATGCCGGTCCTCACTACCGGGGCTGTCCATCCTGCCCTATTCTAAACCCCTTGAGCGGCCCTCTGCGTTCTTAGCGCGTATTACCGCCTTACAAAACACGTTAAACGTCCTCAACCATTATTCCTCAGACAATATGTGCTGAACCAAGTTATCAATATTCAAACCAGACAAACCATGTTTATTCAGCAGACAATTCCACACGCAAAAAGAGTATGTGCCGCCGTATCACGGCGGAACGGCGCTTTTGGACGAAGAATGCTGAATGTACTTTTGTTCAGGCATTAAACTGTACAAAATGCAACGCAGCACTGTCAATCTTGCAGTTGCTTACATAAAGTCAATAATATTCGCAGAAGGTCAAGCATACTTAGCCCTCAACAAAATAAAATCATTAGAAGTATCACGGATTGGAGAAGACGAAAAATCACCGGCATAAAGCCTCATAATAATGATGCGTTGACAAAAATAGAAAGAATGAGCTCACACCATCAAAATTAGAAGATCTAATAAATATTAAAATTATAAAAATAAATGTTTATTCGAAGTAAGAGATACTTTATTAGTTGAAAATAAAATTAATTAAAAAAAAAATTAAATCCGTTTTATTAAAAAAAATAAAAAATGAACTGCAAAGGAAAAAATCTCTAAAATATCGCAATAAGTTAAAATTTAATATCATTTAAGTAAATCAATAATTACTAATTTCAGGATTCTTTGCATTATTATTATCCTCAAAAAAGACAAATTAATCTTCAATAACCATAGAAAACAAGCCCCTATTATTGGTACTTACATTAAAATAATTTCAGATTTAATATCACTCATAACTTTTTCCCCCTAATAACAACATATATTAACCGAGAATCACTAACTGCAAACTGCGATACTCATCGGAAGTAGAAGACTAATATTCGACTTGTTAAGAATACAGCAAAACCAAAATTTTATATAACAAAATGGATCTGTAAACTTTTTAAATACTTTAAACATTACGAAAAATAGACTGCGTTCTTTCAGAGGTGTAAGACGTTGAATAGACATAGTCTCAAACTGCCACAACTGGGAATGAAATGTGATATTAAGACGTTCTGATGAGCTCTACCTACTCTACAGTTTTTCTAAGTATAAGGGCCGTGGCGTTCAACATCAATTCTTGTATTGTTTTGCAAACGTGTTTCCGGGAATTTTGTTCAAGATTATCTAAGATTAATTTGCTTGAGATCTCCTATAATAATCGACACGAACTGCGTTCTAAGTTCCCTCATTCTGCTCAGATCTTCCGGTTTCGATGTTGAACTTCTTTTCTGGCGCTTTCTTGCTAGATTAATGTCATGTGATATGCTGACGTGTATAAGTAGGCAGTGTCACTCTCAAAAATCTTTAATAGTCAAATCAGGCTTATTAGGACTGATTGTTCTGTCAGCGATTACAGGTAAGAAGAGTACGTTATCGTGTATCGTTCAATGCTTTTTATTGATTCTATTCGATACATATACCACTTATCAGCTTGGGTGGGTATTCCCGGGCCTTTATATAATGAGAAGCGTAAGCAATTATACACGTATGTCTCATTAGATATTCATACTATGAAAGTATCGAACATTGCTGAACGCTTTAATCAGGGCCTCCGTTTCTACTTTCAGATTCCCTCTTGTGATCATTCATGGGTCTTGCATCCGGTGAAGTCATCCCTACTGCGTATCTTCCGCGTTATCTCTTCTATTTTCCTAAATGTTATTTTTATCCGTGAGCTTTGTACTAAGAATCGGTTTTCGCCCATACCGAGGCACTTACAGGATTTTTGTGGAGCGAGTAGGATGATAACTCGATCATCCTTTTTGTTAGCACTATTTACATTCTACTGTGAACCCCAATAGCTTTAATAACTTGAATTTTAGTTCATTTCTGAAGACAAACTGCATGTTCATTTCCTTACTAAAGTTAGCGACCATTGCGATCAGCCATTTCAGCAGTTCTATTTCTTCCATTTAATTTTAAATCATTTATGTACAAAATGTGTGAAATGTAGGAACCAGATTTATATAGAGCAAATACCCCCTTCACTGTGTTGGAGTTGAGGCGGTGGGAATAGGACTTCAAAAAACCAGTAGCGGCGAAAGAGAATCCTCCTAAAGATACCTTTTTGAACGGGTATCCACTTTGATGTTTGCATCTTACCTCCAACATAGTAATTTTGCAGCGTTTTCCATTCTCCATGGTTTTGTCATCTTGATTATTATACGACTGACTTATAACAACTTCAGAGATTTGATAATCTACCTATCAGGTAAGCTGTCAAACGCTTTATGAGGCATACCCATAAATACTCAAGCTATTGAAAGGTTTTTCCTTAAAAAAATCATCTTTAAGTATAGTATTGTCTAATATCAGAAGTTCTTTACATCTTAATGAGGCTCTGTGTCTATCATTCTTTCTGTAGGGGATAATTGGTTTGTATTTAAGTGGTTATGTATTTATTTGATATTATTGGATAGCTTTGTAAAAGACCGGTAAGAATAGATAGACCTATAATTTTCTGGTAATGATGCATTGTCACTTTAGGCATCAAATATATCACACCTTGTCATCTATTTAAGTAAATTTTCGGTTCCCAGGAATAGTCTCATGTATGAGATTACACTAAAGGGATGAATGGCGTTCAATCGTTTTACTTAGAAGTTTTATATTTTGTCGATTCCGGGAGCTTTCTAATTACTGTTTTAGCTCTCCTCATCTAGATATCCTTTCTTAAAATTTAAATTTCATCGGCTATTTCTGAAAAACGACATGCACCACTTTTTTCGCTTCAATTCATGGCGCCTCAGCTTAATAGCTTTATATCCCGCTGGTTGTTCCCATATGGATTCCCAATAATCGGTTTAGTGTTGTATAGAACTGAAATTAGTTTTCAAGGAATTCCTTTAACCTGATCATTGATAGAACCGTTTCATATCATGAAAGAAGGTGAGATTTTCTTTTCTAAAGAAATACGTTTTTATATCTTCTTATAAACTCTGCTTTAGTTTGTATTATTTGATCTTAATTCCTCTTTGTCATAAGCAATATGATATTTTTGCTTCAGGGCATGTATAGAATTCTTAGTTTTGGCCCTGCCCTTTTTTTGCACTTGCACCTGTTACAATTAACATAGAAAGTTCTACTCTGAGTTGATCTATCTTTTTCTTAATGCGATGTATCAATGGAGTCTCCGATGACGGCCGATTTATACTTTTATTTTTTCCCTTATCTGGTGGACTAACACTATTAGTAATCATTGAAGCTGCGCCATACATTAAAAAATTCAAATCTGTGATGCTATAACCAATGAGAGTTCGGAGAATATCTTCGATTGCTTGACTGGCTAGTCGGATTAGTTCCCTGGTCTTATCTTTATCAAGTAATTTTGGATCTTCAGATTCTCAGAATACTTTAACATCAGTTTTAATTATTGTTTTCATATCAATAGAACTCTGGAGTTGAAGATGAACCTACGAGGGCTATTTCCTTTTCAGAAGAGGGCTAAATGCTGGTCTATTAGGGTTTTGGTTGATTGCTAAAAAGTTTGGATGGCTGTGCACATTATTATTCGTATTTTTAAGATATCCGTTTTATCTTGTCTGGTCTTCCTAATTTGTGCTTCTGAAAGCTTTTGTCTTCTTTCTGTGTGTGGTTGCTAGTTTGCGAACTTTCTAGAGTTTATATTCGGTCTGCTACCCGGGTTGCCGTGGCACCTTAAATCGTGCACCTTTTCCTCACTACTACTTTCTCTATGTATCGAATATCAGTAGCACCACAAGATTTCATATAATATTCTTTCAAAGGAATTTTCGTAGATGTATTAATTTTGGATTCCAGATTCCTTTGGTTAGTTGTAGGGAAAGATGTTCCCAAAATACTCTTCATCGTAGGATCATCAACATTATCTACGATAGTTTATCCGATGATCAACGCGTTCTTGTTCCCTGTTTTATCGGTCCGGTTCTTATTTTTCATAGAGTTGAAAGCTGCCACTTCCTCAGACACCTCAACAACCATCAATAAATTATAGCAGTTTCGAAGAGTGCCAGCCCTCACCTCCCTCCCACCATAGCTTTGAAAATTTAATTCGCTATTTGACTGCATTATGAAAGAATGGATACACATAAGTTTTGCGAACAGGCCTCCAACCACTTAGTTTATGTCTTCGTTTTGGTCCGCGGGTGATGCTTGATTATTTCCTACCTATGTTATATATCTGTAGAATAGGCGGGAACGCAACCTGGGAATGCATCCAATGGTAAAATGAAAGCTCTACTTGAGTTATTGTTATATTATTAAACGACTAAATCATTATGAGAAACCACGTTCAGCTCTCATTTCAAGAAGGTGATGTTTACTTATTATTATTTACACTCCACTTGTGAATAAATTAATCTCTCAGCCCCACAGTCACACAATCCATGTCTTCAGCTGGATTCCCTTACTTGTTTGCCAGAGTTGTCGGTTACATATCTTCGTACCAGGCTACAGGTGTTCAAAATAAGAGTGGTTATTATATTCAAGTATCATCACATAGACGATATAGCCCTAAGTTATAGTTGGGTCTTTTATTATATGTTTTCTATAATTACGTGTGCCTATCTGCCGGTCCTGAACAAGCAGACCTTGCAAAAGCCAGACCTTCAGTCACAGCTAATAAATTCCTGTCTTGTAACCATGAAAAAAAGGAAAAAAAATTGCGAGTAGTCTAAAACGGATGTAATGTAGCTCCCATGGAGTTCCTTCGCTCGTCCCATGGAGTTCCTTAATTTTTTTATCGTCCTAGGAACGCCTTGTAGTTGTTTGTAATCTATGTTCAATGGAACCATATGTATGTGTCCTATCATTAGGTGATGTTTTCGAACAAAGACTTATCGTTTTTAGAAAAATCATTATAGTTATCAGTATAGTTATGAAAAACTTACTCTTGAATTAAATAATAAACTTATAAAATAGTTTACATAATCTATAATAATTATAGTTTTTAAGAATTAATAAAAGTTAATAGGCACACAAAAATAAAAGTTGAATAATATCTCCTACTACTACTACTACTACTACTACTACTACTACTACTACTTAAATACCAGTAATAAAGTTTTTATTATATTATTTTTTTAGACAGTTTAATTTTATATATTCATTATAATAAACATTTGCGTGGGAATTTTATATAAAAACCTTGTAACATACGAAAGATGACATGTTTAACTGGGATTAGACTCCGAAACCTTTTAGATGGAAGATTCTTCATTTCGCCACAGAGAACATCGACGTATACTGTTTCAGTACCATTTCAATAATGATTTGACCGGAAATTTAATGAATTTTTTATTCAAACCGTACAAGTTATTAGAGAAGCAACATTTTTTACAGAAATAAATAACAATTTTCTGAATTTCTATATGAAGTCGATTCTTGTTATGCAAATTAAATATATCACTTTATAAATTACGTGTTAGTAATAAAAATGAGTAAGGAGATAAACGTGTTTTGTCAAAAAAAATGCGGTCAACCTGTAATATGATTAATAATACGAGTGGAGTGAATAAATGATCGAGAATCAATTTCTCTACATTATCTATTTCAGTGGTAATTGTTCAACCTTTTTATTATTCATCGTCTCGTTTCTTTAATTTTTGTTATTGTTATTATTATATTTTTTAATGAACTATAAAAAACTTTTCTGGCTTAATACGAAGGCGGTTTAAGGATGTTCTCAAAATATCTGTTTCCGTAAATCATTTATATATATATAGTTCTCTCAAATTTCAGTCGTAAAAAATTTAAAGAAAAAGGAATTTAACTTGTAGTAGTATTATAATACCAATTTATGGATGGGTTGTGAGTAAGTAATTTGTAACAGTTTAAAAGCGATTACGATGTAATTATTCGTTTCAAAAGTAAATTAAAAGTTAAAATGAAATTATTAGGGAACTTATAGCAGCAGCTGCGCCACTGTAAAGTACTGTACATTCTCATAATACCAGGCTCTACGGGAGGTACAGCCACTGCGTACTCAACAAATTTATAAAATAAAATTCGCTTAATTTTCTTTTTGTATAAACGTTAAAAATATTTCTTTTCGCTTTTTTTGGATTTCTGATTTCTTATACTGTTCTGATATACTTATATTATGCTACAAATAAGCGTATAAAGTAAAATGAAAATATTTTCAGGAAAAATAAAGCAATAATGTAGGTAACACCAAAAGACATTTTATAATTAATATTTTCAAATTTATAGTGATTTTGAATCTTTTATCCTTACGCACATAAATCGATTATTTTATACGATTATGAAAATCTAAGTTAAAATAAAACTCGCGCGTGCGCCCATACACACACACACATAATAATGAAAAACGTAAGAATTAGGCATGCGTTCTTTTAGGAGCTATTTAGCGTTACTTAATAAATAATTTATGAAAATTTGATTTCATTTGTCGTACATTATTTTGCAACTTAGTTTTCTACAGAATTATAATCTAACATCGTTTTATAACTGATTTTGTAGGAAATTGTCGAAAACAGTGAAGTATTTTCAACTGAATATGTTTTTTTTTCTTGAATTTTTACGGGCATCGACTACTAAGGTCTCGCACGTTCTTAAAAAATAAATTAGTATCACCATCACCATCGTCATATGTAAGGGTGTAAAGGGCCCTTACATTATATTTAAAAGCACAAACTACACAGAACATTAAAACACAAATAACAAAGACAAGCACAACACTTACGGGGTGTAAAGGGCCCCGATATTAAAATTTGAGATAAGGTTCTCAAAAAACCATGAAATTAAAAATACAAGTTATCAATACCATTATCTTCTTCTACCTGTATCGATTATTTGTTAATTTTAGCACCCTCGGGGCGACCAGAACCGCCGTCAAGCAGAATATCAGTCGCGCCAGGATGCCGTGGCAGTTGACTCTCCATATAAACAGGCTACAGGCATGAATTGCGCCCACCCATAGCCTCGCGCCCTCAGTCCACTTTTGAGGGTCCCCCATGCCATCATTGGTCACACCTCGACTCACTGCTCTTGAATGCAGACAAGCCAGGGTGGCCTAGGCAAGAGGGCTACCTCCCGTCACTATACGTGCCACGCTTCGAGACTCCCATGTATGGATGAAACTACCTCTTAGAGACTCTTTAACACAGTTTTAAAATTTCCATTTTTATAGACTTTTAAGAAGTCCACTGGCGTGTAAATATGCAACTATTTTTCTTTCATTTCCATTAGCTAAATCAGCAGTAATATCATTTCTTAGACGGAACCTCTTTCTGAGGTCCTCATATATTGTACACTCTTCTATTAGATGCTTAATTGTAAGTGTTTTATTGCAAACACCGCACATTGGTCTCTCATCGCCGGTTAACAAATATGAATTTGTTAATCGCGTGTGACCGATTCTAAGTCTGGTCACAGCTACTTGTTCTCGGCGCGTCAACTTCACGTCGCTTTTCCATTTATGTGGAGAAGTTTTTACTGAGTTTAATTTTGTATTTAAACTCCTCCATTCAGTATTCCACTTGTTTTTTACTACGTTAGACAATTTTTAACATCTGCCACTCTTACAGGAAATGCATCCAAATCATCGCAGACTGTTGCCTTTCTGGCAGCTTCGTCTGCGCTCTCACTATCTGTAATACCAGCATGCCCTGGAGTCCATACAAATATACATCACTGTCCTCGTTGATTTAAAACGTATAAAATGGACAGGATATTTGAAATTAAGATATCCTTAATGATTTTGTTTCAAATTGCAACAAGTGCACTTAATGAATCGGAACAAATTAGCACTCTCTCTTCGCAATAATGTTATGTGAAGCGAAGAGCTTGCTGAATGGCAGTAAGTTCTGCCGTATAAAAACCTGGCCATATACGGCAGTTTCCAACAATGGGCTTCTTCATTTACATATATGAAGCATCCAACACCATGTTCAGTTTTAGAGCCGTCAGTAAAATTCTGATATATTCTTCATAGTTACTGACGGTGGCTAAAAATTCCTGTTGGATGATCACTGCTGGCTTCTTTTTTATTTCTCCCTGAAATAGATCCAACCTTGTATTTACCGCCGACAAGAGCCATGGCGGTATTTCTCTTGTGGAAATTGCTAGTGTCTCAGTAATAGCAATTTCATGTTTTCTTCTTAATTCGAGGTACCTAATTCCGGCTGGTCTCGAATAGGTAGCACGACGTTCGTATAATGCAGCCATAGAATGATTCGTAAAAAGTTTGTGATTTACATGGGCAGGAAAAGCCCATACGTTTACTGCATATCTTAGTAAAAGGATCT
Source organism: Lycorma delicatula (assembly GCF_047948215.1). Classification (NCBI taxonomy): domain Eukaryota; kingdom Metazoa; phylum Arthropoda; class Insecta; order Hemiptera; family Fulgoridae; genus Lycorma; species Lycorma delicatula. Next base: position 252,205,054 of record NC_134455.1, read on the forward strand.
CTCTTCTATAATGTAGTGGCATTATTCCGGCTTCGGTTATTAGACTAGTCGCCGGACTTGTGCTGAAAGCGCCTGCCGCATATATTATTCCGCTATTATGAATAACGTCTAACTTTCTTAGATGCGACTTCCTAGCGGATGAATATACAATACATTCGTAGTCTAGTTTCGATTGAACCAATGGCTTATACAATCTCAATAATATCTCTTTATCTGAGCCCCAATTAATGTTGGATAAACATTTGATAATTTTAGGACTTTTTTGCATCTAACACTCAAGTCCTGTATGTGTAATCCCCAGTTAAGGGATTTATCCAATACTAGTCCTAAAAATCTCACATTATCCTTACATTGTATTGGATTATTGCCGATTGTCAACGTAGGACTTTGATGAGGAATTCTCTTCCTACAGAAGTGTACACAGCACGTTTTTTCTGGTGAAAATTGGAATCCATTATTCCTTGCAACTTCATTTAGAGCGTTAATCGCTTGTTGCAATTTGTATTTCACCATAGCAGTCTTGTTGGTGGCATACACAATTGCCAAATCATCAACATAGACGCTTTTGCTGATTTCTACTGGAATGGCTAATATCAATTTATTAATGGCGATCATAAACAAGGTACCGCTCAACGGCGAACCTTGTGGTACGCCATTTTCCAAGATTTTTATAGATTAATATTCATTGTTGACACATATTTGGCAAGTACGGTCATTGATAAAGTTGCTGAGTAATACTGGCAGATTGCCACGAATGCCGGATTCATGTATCTGGAGCATTATACCATGACGCGAGGTCATATCGAAAGCCTTCTGAAGACCAAAGAAGACTCCGGCACAATGTTTCCTTGTAATAAAGCTGTTATATATAATGTTCTCTAAGTTGATCATTTGATCGGTGGTAGAATGGTATTGTCGAAAACCAGCTTGATATGGTGATATCAGATTTTCTTTTTCTAAAACCCAAACGAGTCGATTATTAATCATTTTTTCGAGTATTTTTTCCATAGCGCACGTCAAGGAAATGGTACGATAGCTACTGGGATCTGTTAAATTTTTCTTTTTCTTTGGAACTGGAACAACATGAGCTTTTTTCCACTGCTGCGGGTACGTTCCATCCCGCCATATTTTATTATAAAGTTCTAATAATCTACACTTTGCATTGGTATTCAGCTGCCTGATCATATTATAATGGATTTCATCCGGACCAGCAGCTGTGTTGCCTGCTTTCTCCAACGCTTTCATGAATTCTTCCATTTTAAATGGTACATTATATTAGTAATTATACTCAGTTCTGAAGTTTAGTAGACCTTCAAGTTCTTCTTTTTTTGTCCGAAAATCTTCTTCGTAGTTGGCCGTTTTGCTGGCCTTTTCGAAGTGATTGAATAATAGCTCTGCAATTTCATTTGGAGTGACTTTAATTTCATTTTCATCTTGAAGGCTAGTTATGGGAGCAAAATTTTTACGCCCACAAATCGCCTTCACTTTCCTCCAAACGTCTGATGCATTAGTGGTTCTGTCGGTGGATGACACGTATTTCTGCCAGGATCGTTTCTTAGAATCTATCATGAGACGTTTTGCATACGCCCTGTATTTCTTAAAGAAAATAAGATTTTCTGTGGTAGGACGTTTCTTAAAGGCGTTATACGCTCTTTTCTTTCTTTTTATATCTTCACTTATTTCATTGTTCCACCATGGAACGGGTTTCTTCGTAAGTTTCCCAGATGTTTTGGGAATGAATCTCGATGCCGACTCAAGTATCGCATTTGTTATAGCGTCAACATCATCCCCGATAACTCCAGTTGTTTCAGGGAGTATCGTTCTAGCTGTGAAGCTCGTTCAATCTGCCTTTTCAAACAACCATCTTTTAGAGAGACGGGATATATTTTTCTTGTAACATCAGTTACAATTTGCACCGGGAAATGATCGTTTGTTAATGATTGCATTCTCATCAACAGCAACTGGAGCAGGAGCAGGAACAGCAGCCCCAGCCTGAGCATAGGTTGTTGTTGCTCTAGGTCTGCGGACATTTACAATCTTCTTTGCTTCGAAGTAGCTGACCTTTTGCAGGGTTTTTACTTCCTGCACAGCTACTTCGTCTTTGTACAGAGGACAGTTTCTGGATCTACAAGAATGCTGTCCTTTGCAATTAATACAAGTAGGAGGCTCTCCTTCATGTACTTCATCACCGCACACGCATAGCTGTGGTCTCTCATACCTAACAGCGGTGTATCCAAAGCGTTGACACTTAAAACATCGCATTGGTTGCGGGACAAATGCTCGCACGTCTAATCGATGTATGCCCCTCTTATCTTCTCCGGCAAAGTTGGCCGGTTAATAGTAAGTACATGAGAGGCTGAAGGTAGGAATCGCCATTCCTTCTCATGTTCAACCTCCGACACTCTAGTACTCCTTGCGGTGCTAATTCTTCCACAATTTCCTGCTCCGTGCAGTTAAGAAGATCCCGACAGACCACAGCACCCCTTGAAGTGTTGAGCGTACAGTGGGGATCGACGTGTACAGCAAAATATCCTATCTTTTGGAGCCCTAGGATCTTCTGAGACTGTGCATCATTTACAGTCTCCACATGAAGTCCAGTAAACATTTTTCTTATTTATTTCACAGGGCCTCCAGCGCATTTAGTTACCTCCCGAGCAATTAGAAAAGGACTCACTCTCGAGAAATTACCATCCTCCTTTGTAATGACCAGATACTTAGGTTTTGGAACATTACTATTCTTAAAAAAAGCTTTTTGTAAGCTTTTTCTAGCCTCACCTTCAATTTTCTTGAACTCCACACTCTTTCTCCGTTTTGCCTCAGGCGAAACGGCCGGTTCTAGACGAGGGTGTTTACGTGAACCCTCTGCCACATTTATTTTTTGATCAGTTTGCATGATCGTTGATCCCTTCTGTAGTAAGGCTAGCCGCCGGGGTACATCCCCACTCCAGGGCTACCAACCCTGGGGGTTCTCCGGTGGAACCGGCATATGTCTTGGCAGAGAGCGGATACGCAGTCTCTGCACTGATTCCAGGCCCCTACACATCGAGGTTTTCAGGGCTCTCATGCCCCGAAAAAATGAGCACCTTAACTACATGCTTGTCATCGTGGGGGGCATGTGGACAACGAAAGGCCTCCGTTATACCTGCAAATAACTTCGACCGTGGCCGCCACATCGCCAGCTGTAAAGGTGGTATCAATCAATGTCCATAATCGTTAAAAGTTTCGTACCTGCAGGTGGCCGCGAAATCCAGTCCTAAAATTCGACCTGTAGATGAAATTCGGCCGAAAAATAAGCATATCCGAGAACAACACTCGGAACCCCGTTAGCCAGCCATATGTAATGTGTACGTAAGTACAGCTGTTGCCGCCCTGAACGTGGAACGTAGATGTTGTGTTCCGGATGTGGGGATTACCTACCTCAGGGCTAAATATGTTTTTAAATTCTTCTTTATATAAATTATATTCTGCTTGTTGAAAATATATTCAGAACTGAATATAATTTCTAAATGTTGGAATTAATCTTTGAAAAGTGTTAATATTTAAAATAGAGTGTTACCACAAACATGTACGTTATTTTGATCGAAGAATCCAACTGTTTTATCATTATGTTTATTTCAGATTCTATTGCCCGACCAGTAGCTAAGATATTATCAATTTATTTTTTTAAAGATATCGCTCAGAAAAATCCGTAACACATGAAATCAGGATAAATTACACGATAAAACACCCTGATAATTTCATTGGGAATCGAAATCAGAATCTAACGATGTGGAGATGAGTACCATAAATTTATTTATTTTTGCTATATATATATATATATATATATATATATATATATATAATCTTCAGGATATTTTATTACGGTATTGATTACTATTATAAAAATACGTTTTAGTCTTTGTTACATAGAAAGCAATCCACTAAAATAAATACACCATAAAAGTTAATGTATAAATTCCGAATGAATGTATATAAAAGGAAATTTTTTTATACAATCTATTCACCAATAATAACGTTCTTCAGCCAGATAATTTCTTTCTAACCTCGTAATTTTAATACCCATAATATTTACTGTAATAGACTAACGTAAATTAATAATTACGGATGAGTGAGTAAGTAAACATATAAAATCAAGAATGTAAAATCTAACTAATTAGCTTATAAAACATTTACATGTAGTTTTATGATCGAAGTAAACTACGCCTATAAATATATTCAGTTACCGAGTTATTTGGCTAAAAATGTTAAGTAAGAATCTTTGCGATGCGAAATCTCGGTTAAGCTACACATAGATGCTGCATTCATCACTGATGATCCTTAATTTATTTATATATATATATAAATATGTGTGTGTGTGTGTGTGTGTGTGTGTGTGTGTGTGTGTATACACACTCATACAAACCACAGTTTTGTCATTTTAATTTGATTACATATTAAAAGCATTAGTTCTAGGAGTAGCTATTATTTACGATAGATGGATTACGATGGGTCGACCGAGGTACGAAATTTCTGTTTTGTTTGACCCGATGACCGACCTCCAATACTGTACGGTCGGTCAAGGATACTAGGATAACGGGATGCAAGTTTAATCCCCACCTAGAAATCCATTCGTTTTAATATCTTATCGGCCTGGAGCTATATACCGAATCTAAACCTTATTAAAAACATTCACTTCTTTGTTCCATACTGTGAACAAATTTGTTTAATAGTTATATATAAAATAAAAATAAAAAAATATTACAATTTTAATTGAACAGGTTGGTTTTATCATTTTTTTTAATAATTTTTATTTAAAAAGTAAATCATATATGTAATTTATGATAAATCTAATAGCATTTGATTGAGCTTTGATACATACGTATAACATCAATCATAGTTTCTAAATTCACGCTTCATGTTTTTATATATAACAAATCATCTTTCTTCTTCACAGACACACTCACGCAAACACTCTTAAAACACAAATAAAACATATGTTCTCTTTCCTTTCGTTCTCCTTTTACTGTGACAGTTTTGAATTAAAAATAAAACAGTTTAAAAATTGTAGGTGATATACTTTCTTTTAATAAAAGAAATTCATGACAACTCTCTAATGAATTTAATATCCCTTTTTCATGGAAGAACCTCATTTTTACTTCCTTTTACGAAGTAAAGGAAGTAATGTGATCGCAAAAACTTTCGGTTTTTAAATTTCAACAGAAATATCCATTTTGACCATCCCTGAATCAATTTTGACCAGTTTCGGCGTGACGTCTGTACGTACCTATGTGTCTCGCTTAACTAAAAAATGATTGATAGAATGTTGAAATTTTGGATTTATGACTGTTATAATATCTAGCTGTCCATCTCACCTTCTGATTGCAATCGACTAAACTAAAAGTGTCCAAAAATGCCCGAAATTCAAAAAATTTGATTTTGGACTTTTTGGTAGCTGCGGTAATAAGCCCTCATTGAGAGCTTTTCAATGATATATCATACATAAGTGCTAATTATTTTCATTGGTTCCAAAGTTATAGCCAAATAAAATTTTATGTACTTTTCATCTAAAAAAATGTATATATGTAATTTAATAGGAGTACAAGAAAGTCATGTGATGTTCACATCAGATTTATAATATAAAAAATCCGGTAAATATAAGGTTTAACAAACTTTTATAGGTAGCGATTTAAAAAAAAAACACTGCTACATTAAAGATTTACAGTAACATATTTGTTAAAAACAACATACCGTATAACTCTTATAAAGTAATCTAAGTCAAAGTAATGTATTTTGATAATAAATCACATTATATACAACTAATTAAAATGTTAGCAGGTACTAAATTTTGTGAAGATAATACATAGAAAAACAATACAAAGGAAGAACTAAACAGTAAATCAAATGTGACTGAAAACCTAACAACAACAAGATGAATATCATATAAGCGATTAATCCAAATGTTGAAGGCTTTTGATATTCAGGTAGAAAAACTGCTAATCAAAATTAAGTTACAAAGACATAAAAAGAATATTATTAAATCAAAATAAGGTTTTATGGAGAATGGAGGTAGTAGCTAATAAAAGTTTAGAAATACGATTTTTGTTTGTTTAAATTTTGAAGGATTAATTGTTACATGTGAACTATTAAAGGAAATCTATAACGAAAATAGTTTCAGTCACTTGAAGTGTATCGGTTAAGAATATTGACCACGTGATAAATTGTAGAGTCACTTTTATACGGATTTGAATACATCGTGGATACCGGTATTCTTTGGTGGTTAGGTTTCAATTAACCACGCATCTCAGGAATGTCCGACCTGAGACTGTACAAGACTACATACACTTCATTTACATTTATACATTTCATCTTCACTCATCCTCTGAATTAATACCTTACGGTGGTTCCGGCGGATAAAACAGAAAAATTAGAGAGTTACTGTAAACCTGTAGTCCTATAATTCCGGGTTGTTTGATCATTTTTGGTCTTATATTCATAATTTAAAAACTTTTCTTAATACCATAAACATATTTGCAATACGTTTCATTCTTGAAAACATACAGGCATGAATCTTTCTCCAAAAAATAAAAAGGCTTATTATTATTATTATTGGATTAATTAAACGCTAGAAAAGAAAAAAATAAAAACAATTTTTCATTAAAAGAAGGAATAGAGATGTATTTCACAAAATTAAAAAAAAAAAAATGGAAGACGAATAAAGACAAATGAGAGATGTTGAAAAGTGAATATTTATTTTATTTTCCATTAAGTTTGTGATAGGAAAAAATAAGGGGAAGATTAAAATATCCATTTTTCATCTAGAGAGGGGTAGAATTCTGGGTCTAGATATTATAGATTATTCTAAATAAACTACGTTCAAAATTTTATTAGGTAAATTTTTTGTTCAAAACAAAATAGCAAACAGTTGTCAACTAAAAGAAGAGCTTTCAGACACAACATTGAAATTCTATGCGAACTTCAAATCCCTCTCATGATTAAAGTTCATTTAATAAAAGTCAAAAATGAATATGTTCCTAATATAAAGCAGCAATAAACAAACAGAATGATGGATAACAAATTTTAAACCGATTGAAATAATGTTAAAAAAACGCTTAAGGTTTGAAATTAAGAAAACGTTAACTGGAATTTACTTTTTATACATATCTATATTTATGCTGCACTTATCAATAGACGTTTTTTCATTAAATAAACGACTAAATTATCTGACACTTTCTGTAAAATACTTTAAAATTTAGATGAGATAATCCTACATATTAAGATACTCTTGCTACATTATTTGTAAACACACCCATTAAATTAATAGTAATTTTAAATTAGAAATATAAAAACTAATAATTTTTTTACAGTAACACTAAATAAGAATTTTTTGAAAAATTTTAATCTATTCTTATTATAAGATATACAATATAGTTTTTTTAATAAAAACGTTACAAAAATAAAACTGAAAAATGATTTATTAGTATATATTTACAAAACTTAATCTATAACATATTTAGAAAGCTAAATCTATTAAAACCTATAAGTTAAATAAAACGTACTGCATCTTCTTAACTTTTTATATAGCTTATTACTATCGTCCACTAGATTTGGCACCATATGGGGGTTCAAATTATCGTTTCGTTAAGTCGTTCACATTTTTTAATACCTTCTTTAATTTCTTGCGTTGCTAAATTAAGTCAAACGTCGTTATATTTAAATTAATTTATAATTTTAACGGTATCTTTAGATTTGTCCTTAGATATTTTGTTTGAAATTTTTATTTAAATTTCAATATTAAAGTTGCCCCAAAGTTTAGTTTATGTACCCTAAAGTTGAACCTATATGACCCGACAGGTTTTAAAACTAACTTATATTCAGCAGCTTTAAATTTTCTTGAGAGTTCAGACGGTTTTCTTACCAGTCGTTACGTATTTCTCATCTTTAAATCGAGTTGTTCCTTTTTAATTTTAAATGATTCTTCTATATGAGACTATGATTCAATGTATTCGCAAATACTTAAAATCCTGTGACAATCCTACAATTTAGCGTCATAGGTAGATGAGTTCCTTTAAGAACTGTGAATCTACTCGTATTATGAAGAAATTTGTTTTCTTTAACCTTAATCTTCCATTTCTTTTGTCACTCGTATAAAGTTATAAGATGGTCCAGTTAATAAGGTGAAGCTAGTGCTGATCCCTTATCCACTGTCAGAATAACCATACCATCATTAAAAGGCACTGTGTAGAGTGATAGGTAAATAAGCATTATACGAGACAAATAGTTGAAGCCCCAAGAACACTTCCTAGCGATACACACGAATTGATTTTGCACAGCTGAGAAAGATCATGCTGAATTTAATTTGAAAGAGTATGTGTTTCAATTACTACTTTTGTGCGATAAACGTTGTATAGTTTCAAGGCTTTAATTTTATAAAATAACCCCTTATACCAAAATTTAAAATAAAGACTGAGGTACATCTTAAAAATAAGATAAATAGTGTTTGTTAATTCCTGAATGTTTATGGATTAAATTTATAGCTGGTAAATCTGTTTGTTTATATTATGTTGGCTTTGAAACTGATAAGTTTGAGAGACAAGGATTTAGTTTTCAGTAGAAGCTTTTCAAATAATTTAGAAGAAATAAATAGAAGGCTTGGTCTATAAAGATTTATACTTGCAGATCCTGGTCGAAGAACAATAAAACTCTTCCATTGACCAAGACCAATCTTAGTAATCTTCCATTGATCTTGTATATAGCTGAATCTTAATCACATTAAAGTATTTTTTCTTTTTTTTTTTAATTTCCGGGACCACGTTAGATATTGCTTCAGAGGTTGAGATGAATAATTTTTAGCATGTGAAAATGCCACGCCTGACCGTGATTCAAACCGAGGACCTCCAGATCAAAGGCCGAATCACTACCACTATCGCCACTGAGACCGGTAGTCACGTTAAAGATGGCAGTTATTAACATAACGGCTTTTAGGAGGTAAACTTTTTATAAGACTATTATGCTCGGCATCAAGAAAAAGATTTTCTGTATTCGGTTTGATCTCTTTCACAATAAACCAGACTTTTGAAACGGAACGTCTAGATAATCTCTAATCTCTTCTTCTTCTTCTGCATTTGCAATTGATGGTTGAAATACTTGTGCAAGATGTTCTAAAAATAAATGGCCTTTTCCTGACCAGTCCGAGTCCAATCAGTTTTATGAAACAGCAGATTTGTTAAGTTCGTTTGAAGTTTTTATAGCTCACCACGGAAAGTTTCCTCCATCTTTAATTGACAGAAAATTCTACATATAAGGTTCTTATAGTACCAAATAAGCTGTTTAAATTCTTGTCATAAGTGATTCAATTTTTTTTATCTTTTGGATATCTGTTCTTATCTCATCGATTGAAGCCTTCGTTTTTCCAGTAACTGGTCTGGAATAAATTAATGGATGCTGTATAGAGTTTGGTGGTACATAATCATGACTTGGAGCGACAGTTCTTACAGAAGTTTGAATAGATTCTATCAAGGCGTAAACAACTTCATTAATTTCATTTTCTAATTTCAAATTTACATCTGAAGTAATTATTTTCATCTAAACACTGTCTGTTTATTTGTGTACTTATAAGATAGTGTTCACTATGACACATATGACATATGACACCTGACACGTATGATTACGTTCTACTAATTACTAAAATTACTGAAGTTGGTCTGAAAAATCAAATAAGAATCTATTTGTAAAAAAAAGAAAAAAAACCACTTTTTTTATATATCATAAGAAATAAAAACGTCTCAAGATTGTTCAAATCAGACGGCCAGTAAAATGGTCCATTTGCGATAAAATTTCTAGTGCGGTTGAAAACCCACCTATGAAGTTGCTTGTTTTGTCAGTCTAGAGCCGGAGTAAATATTTTTGACTTTCGAAAATCCTTTAACAACAAAACCCATGTCGTAAGTAGGAAATAATGGCCGATATATAAAAAAAAACATTTCAGTTTCCTATTTTGATAGTGGTTTCCTGAAGAAATCTTGAACCGTAATTTTAAATTCTGAAATGCTTTACCCAATATTTAGTTACATTTATTTTATTATAGTTTGGCCTGAAAATTTCCAGAAGTGTGATTTAAAGAGATGCAATTAAAAAAAAATTACTCTGTAAATTCCTATCAAATAAATTATGACGGACTGTTAACAGTCCTAGTCATAAATTACTACTAGTAAAAAATAACATATTCTGGAAGTTTAAACGGTTGAATCAACCAAAAAAAATAAAACTTGGAGCCGAGATAAATTACTTTCAGAAATCATTACCTATGTATCTGTTGTAAAACTGTCATAACCAAATAAACATAACCATTTAGATCAGACATTTATTAAACGAAGAGGAAGATGATTCCTTGATTTGATACAAAAAATTTATTTTATTCATTTATTTTTGAATATTACTGATCATACAAGAATCGTAGACTGTACATATTAAGTAATTTTTCATGTTTATGTTAATTGCTGTAGATTAAAAATACCAAAAAGTAAAGTAAAAATTTGGAATACGTAGTAGTAAGAGTTCTCTGACACAGATTTCATATCTATGATGACTTTCATAAAAAAATATTGGTTGAGTTTAAATTAACTGTAACACGACAAAATTACAGTAACATAATTACAACACAGAAATGTTGTCCCTAGATATTTAATTTTAGTTACACGCGAGAATCCTATTCCAATTTTTGTCTTGAGCAACTTGGGTATTAATTTATTCTCTATCTGAACTAAAATACGGGTGAAATAATATAGTTTTTACTTGCTTTCCATAATTGAATTGTTGGATAAATTCTAGACGTACAACTGTATTCATTAAAAACAATAAAATATATATTTGTTTTCATTCTATACTGAATTCTTGAACTATAAATATTAATATTACGTAGTATACGTATTAGGACTACAACATATTTATCATAAAAAATTCACACTAAGAATGATTAGTAAATTTACTACAAAAAAAAAAAAAATACCGAAAGGAACTAAACAGCAATTTCCTGCAAGGACTAAGGAAAGCCGTGGAAAACCTTTAACCGGAGCACCAATTAATTACAAAATAGAAATATTAACCAAGAAAGTCTAAGTTGATAGAAAGTAAAATATCCCAATGTGCTAAAAAAAGGTTTAATGTGTGCCGAAGTTACATTTAGAAAAAAATTATTATAATTAGTATTTTCTATAAATTCATATTTCTTTTATTATATTTAGGTAAGAAGAAATTATCTATAAAAACTAAATTTCTCTTTCGTCAGATTTCTAATCTTTTTTCATCTGAAAGAGCCCTTTATTTAAAAAATCTGTAACCGTGCTTATTTACAACAAATATTTATGTTTGCCATTCTAAACGGAATAAATAAATTACGGGTTTCAGACCCAAAAAAATTATTATAATTAGTATTTTCTATAAATTCATATTTCTTTTATTATATTTAGGTAAGAAGAAATTATCTATAAAAACTAAATTTCTCTTTCGTCAGATTTCTAATCTTTTTTCATCTGAAAGAGCCCTTTATTTAAAAAATCTGTAACCGTGCTTATTTACAACAAATATTTATGTTTGCCATTCTAAACGGAATAAATAAATTACGGGTTTCAGACCCCATCGTCACTTATGATGGACCAAACCTTTTCATAGCTTAACTCGTGTAACAATCGTTTATTTATAATTATGTTTTACATTTATTTATATAAAAAAATAGCGGTATTTTGCTCACATTATTGAAGAAATATATTATTTTTGTTAAGGTGCCATATAATAAGTTTTAATTCATTTATTATGAGTTTTATGAATTCGTTCCTGCTATCACTTTAGGCAGAATCGCAAATTGAGAAATGTGATCGTGACAGAAACGCTTTTAGTCTGTTTGTGAATAATGTAAATGAATTAAATTTTATTCCTTTAAAAATTGAATGGAAACGTCAGAACTTAGATTTCAATATAATTTTTATTGAAACATCAGTGTATTGATTAAACTATATTTTTCTCTGCATTTCATTATCAGACACGATACCTCTTACAAAAAAAAAAAAATAATAATAATATTTGGTTACAGACAAAATTGATAATATAAAATCATTACTTAAATGTCAATAAATATTTTGGAAAAATTAAGGCAACGGAATAGCTTCTAAGTATGCTAAGTTTATCGTGAACGAAAGTTTAAAAAAAAAAAAGATAATTTATGTATTAATAATGAATGTCCAATCAAAGATAATCAAGACTTATTGCAATGAGAAAGAAGGAAAGGTTTACTTGTATCTTCAATTTTTAAAAATTTAAAAAAATTTTTAAAATTGCAGTTAAATTATCCTATTTATTTTCTTAACTGGAGGAAGAAAAAAGGCTAAGTTTTTTTGCAATATTAGATATGAATATGATTTTATATTGTAAAAATCCTACAAATGTATTTTACAAAAAATAATTACTGAGAATATCAAAGAAGTGACTTGGAACTCCAAACAAAACTTATCAGCGAATATTAATAAGTTTTATTCTGTTGAAACTGATTTTGAAATTGATTTCGTATTATTGACTTACATTAAACATTATTGATTTAACGCTAACTTGATAACATTTTAAAATTGTGTGTTTTTTAGATTACTGTTGACCTTTATACCAGTAAATTAATAAATAGTTCTTAAAGAAAATCTGTTGATTAATTTCTCAAGTCCATTTAAAATCATTTATAAGTGAATCACCGGCCAAAAAATATTTCTAAATTAATTTTTGACTTTTTGCTGAGGAAAAATTTAACTAAATTAAAATAGGTTAATTTACGAATAAACAAATTTATTAGCTAATTATTTTCATAGAAAATAAACTGCTTTCTCAAAGTAGTTAAATACTTTTAATTCTACTCTCGTGCAATGTAGCTGTTAATATTTAAAAAAGATACAAAATAATACTAATTCCCGCTATTAAATTTGTTTTCAAAAAGTGAACGCAGATGGAAATTATTTCATACAATAATTATCGTTTTAATTACATCCTTTTTTCTATGATGAAGGATTTTGTAGAGAATGGTAAAAAATGGCTTAGTTTTCAATTAAAATTTTACAAAATACTAATTTTTTGGGTGTGTAAAAATACGATTATGTTGTACACATATTACCCAAAAATGTACGCTCTAATCCTACGTTAAATAATAAAAAAAAATATTAATAATTATTGCTTAAAATGAGATTAATTTATTTAATTTCATCTTTCTCATAAAAAAGGATCACGCGTGGGTTTTTTGTAAATTTTTTTTGTCGTATGTGCTCACATTTTTAGTTTAGCTGCTATTGGCGCAGAAAAGACCAGTGGTAGTGCGCCGGGCATTTGCGGACGGCGACTCTTTCCCGCTAGAAGCAGTCCGTTGTCAATTAATTTACAGATTATTTTATTTAATTTCTAAGCGTAGATTATTATAATTTTACATTTTTATTTTTATCTACTTATTATTATTTATTAATATTATTCATTTAATTTTATTAATAAAAGAAAGGGATTTTTTAGTTAATATTTAGCAGAAAAAAAATATTTTTATTTAGCAGGAGTGAGTTGTTGGCTCACATCCGGCCGGCGCATCACGTGAGCCCCTCTCCACCAATAGCAGCAGCTGGACTGGCAACTAAACAACCTCACACGAACACAAACAAGACTAAACAGCGTTCCCAAGCCAACTTTCTGTTATCATTGGCTAGCGTTAAACATTATATTTCTATTAAAAATTATTAAATTCTATATCTGCCCACTCCTTAAGTCTATGTTAAATATAAAACCATCAAAATGTGCCTCGGGGCAAGTGAAGCGAACCCTGTCCACTTAGTATTAAATAATTTCTTTCCCATAAAAAAGGATGGTATGTGGGTTTGTTTGATGTATGCGCTCACATTTTTATTTTAGCTGCTATTGTCACAGAGTGGAGTTACAGGGAACCTATGTATCTTTTTTCCAGCTGAAATTAGGTAAGAGTCCACCAACTTTACTCCTTAATTTGGATTACAAAAATTACATTAGGTCTTCTTTTTATTAGAAAAGCTGAAATTCGTACGAAATCTTTCGCTAGCCGTAACTCGAAATAAAATGTTTTCAGACCTATGTTTATATGAACTTTTTTCATTATTTTCACCAATAAAACATGTCCTGAAAGTTTCTCCCTTTCTTCATGGGACACTCTGCATATGTAATTAAATGTGTTATAATCAAAGTTTACATACTGTTTTTCATTACTTTCGCGATAGAAAGTAGTAGAGGAAAAAAGAACGGAAAAATAAGTTGATGATTTGGTGTAAGATTCTTTTAGAAAATCTGTGGTAGTTTAATAAACTCAATTGTTTTTTATTGTTAAAACTATACTATTCTACCAACTAATATATTATTATTGTGTGCTAAACTATGCAATCAATAATTTTTTCCATTGTTTACATAACTTTTTTCCACTTATTATTACTGAAAAATACTGATTATATCAGTTGCAGCTTGTATTTATCTCTAAGCTTTTATTTTATGTTAATCAAGATTTTTTTAAAATTTACTATCATTTATTAAAATTATAACGTAAACAAAGAAAACGTAACAATACTCAGTAACAAATAAATGTCTAATTTACATAATACTCCTTATTAATGAATTGTTTATTTTTTTGGTTTATACGACTTAAAATAAATAAAACAAATTACAAAAGATTGGAAAAAATCTTTTCTTTCTTTAGAGTCTTGAATTTTTACTATGAAAAATTGGATATATTGTAGAAATTGTATGGTTTAAATTAGTGCTCGTTTATTAAACTATAGATTAATAATAAATAGATGGTATAATATACCTAATTACAAATTAAAAAAAAATGCATATTTGAAACGTTACTACCATAAATTCTGTAGTTAAAATTTTTCTTGTTCGTAATATTTTGTAAAGATATTTTATCGAGTCATTTTCCTTTTGACTACAAAAGTTAAAAGGAACTTATGATTAAAATATTACGAACAAGAAAAATTTTAACTACAGAATTTATGGTAGTAACGTTTCAAATATGCATTTTTTTAAAATTTGTAATTAGAATTCATTCAATTACTCCACTTATGTAATTTCACGCAGACAGCATATAATAATAAATCACTGATTTTTAATTATTAACTCAGAATTTAGAATATTTTATATTGAGCTTAAGTAATTTAATAAATAATAATGAAAAATTTTTTAACCACCTTACCAGCAAACAAACAAATGATATATGTTCTCAAGATCTTTCGGTTTTTTCAAACCATCATCAGGGGATTAAAAATATTATAATAAGTCAAAAATTAAAATGAGTACACCGTTATGACTGTTTGAATGTCAATAGTTTATTAAATATTGAGTATACATGAGTATATTATTGACATTCAAACAGTCATAACTGTTGACATTCAAACAATCATGTGTGCTTATTTTAATTTTTGACTTATTATAATAGTTTTCATCTCCTGATGATGGTTTGAAAAAACCGAAAGATCTTCAGAACAAATATCTTTTTTACTGGTAAGGTGGTTAAAAAAAATTTAATTATTTTTTATTATTAAAATATATCTGCGGAAACCATGTTTAAAAAGTTTAAAAAAATTAATTTTAAATTATATATTATTTATTTTTAAATTAAAAAAAAAATAAAAGATTTACCAACTTGTGTTATTTAGTGATCCTTTACATTAATGATTTACTATTTATAAAAGAATAACGAATCATTAGATTTTAATTTCTACTTGATTACTAATAAAAATTATTAACAATAAAATTAATAGGAATTATAAGCCGATTAATTAAATTTAATTATGATAAAGAATTACATGTTATATTTTAATGATAATTAAAATAATTTCTACGCGCATAATATTTATAGTTTTTTTTAAAAAAACTATATATTTATAGTATTTCCTTCTTTGCAATAAGTAAAGTACTATCATTAACCAAAAGCAGTAAATAAATTAAGGGTAATATTATTATTCATGTAGTTGTAGAGCGAGTATGGACTGTATTTGGTTGAAATGATGGTTGAGATGATGAAATGAACTAAAACATATTCTTCTTAAATAATTAAATTTAATCTGTCACATTAGACATTTTTTGAATATCGAAAATACAAGTCACATTAGACTGATGAATAAATGACACATTAGTCAAAATTATACAATTGAACATTATCAATAAACACTATAAGCCACATTAGACTTTAGACTACAAAATAAAACTATTCTGTGCTAGAATGAAATGTTACATTAAACAAATCATGATCGCTTCAAGCGGGATCCGACTCTCGAATGGTCACATTAGACTAATTCGCCGGCCAGCGGTAGTAGATGCAAGAATACAGCACCAACGACTCAACATGGAACGGAACACACCGCCCACCAATTATACTTTCATTAAATTATAATTTTAAGATACATTATAATGGAATGAAACTTAATATACAAAAATGAAAAGTAATACATACGAAAATAGTTGCATAAACCTTGAAAGAACGTAAAAAATTGAAGTTACTTTTATACAATGTTGCCAAAGGCAAAAAACTGACTACAAAGCAAATAACTTAAAATTAAACAAATACATGAAAGTGACGTTAAAGAAATTTCATTAATTACATTCAGCATCACTAAGGTCATTACCAACGTCTGAATTTGGAAGAAAAATTAATTTATTAATAGTTGTTTTTACTATTGTATTGTTAGTTTTTACATCAACTAATCTAATTAATCCATCATTACCTGGATATACTTACACAATTATTCCCAATTTCCACATCAGTGGAGGGGGATTAATTTCTTTTATTATAACTACATTACCAACACAAATTTTATTATTTGAAATTTTACACTTGTTCCTCTGCTGCAAGGAATGTAAATAATCGATAGACCATGCTTTCCAAAAGTCTTTCAATATTCTTTGTATAAACTGCCACCTAGTAAGCTTATTTATATTAATGCCTGAGAAATCAAGATCAGGTAAGGAAGTTAATGGAGCGAAGGTTAGAAAATGTCCCGGAGTAGGTGGAGCTGGTATGGAGTAGATGGAATACAATGATCTGGAG
The DNA here is from genome assembly GCF_047948215.1 of Lycorma delicatula. NCBI lineage: Eukaryota > Metazoa > Arthropoda > Insecta > Hemiptera > Fulgoridae > Lycorma > Lycorma delicatula. The sequence goes on from NC_134455.1 coordinate 252,222,113, forward strand.
TTTAAACATGCTTCTATCTGGATTAACAAAATGGATAATCTCTTCGTAATTTAGAACGCAATTCCCCATGACTCTTCGTAGGTGAAACTTCATGTTCTTTACAGCAGCTTCCCACAAACCACCCCAACTAGAAGAGTAAAGAGGAATGAAAGACCACTTTATGTTGTTTGAGGTGCAGAAAGGTTTAATTTTGGAACTAGCAGTATCGGTTTTAAGAAAATCATACATTTTTTGAAGATAACGATTTGCACCGCAGAAGTTTTTTCCATTATCAGAAAAAATATGAGAAGACAATCCTCAGCGTTCTACAAATCTTCGTAGGGCAGCTATAAAACTTTCTGTAGATAAATCAATTAAAAGTACAAGGTGTACTGCCTTGGTGCTGAGACATACGAACAATGCGATGTAAGCCTTAATTGTCAAATGATTAATAGATCGAGTACGCCGCCCACCATGTCGGATAAGTATTGGGCCAGCATAATCAGTACCAGTTGACTGGAATGGTCTGGAAATTGTGACTCTTTCTTTTGGCAGTTGACCAAGTAACTGACTCTAAGGCTGAGCTCTAAAACGAAAACAAGTTAAACATTTATGAAGGACAGAGCGAATTTTACAGACAGAGTGATTTTAGAGTTGATAATCCAATATTTCTGTCAAAGTGGCGAATGAATTAACTGTAATCCTCCATGAGATATTCTTAAATGTTCATGAGAAATAATCCAGTAGATAACTACGAGGACTTAAAACTACAGGATGTTTAGCATTTAAAGACAAGTTTGAAAAACTTAAACGACCTCTGACGCGAATGATACCATTTTGATCCAAAAATGGTATCATAAGTGGGATCCGACTCTCGAATGTTCAAATTTGACTAACTCACCGGCCAGCGCTAGTAGATGCAAGAGTGCAGCACCAACCGACTCAACATGGTATGTAACAGTTATCAGATCACCAATCACAATAATATGCATTATTAAAATCCACAAATACTTTTTTCAAATTTTCTGCCGCCTATTATCGTTGTAATCTCTTAAAAATCGGAAGATAAAGAAGTTCCTTTGAAAAAAGTATGGTTTATTGAACGTTAGAAAAGTTAAGGAAATCTTTTTTAAATCCCGTCCACCTGTATATGAAACCTTTTTTGATCTCTTAGCCACTGAAGTTTCTTTTATAAAAAGCTTAAGCCAACAAAACTAAAAATTAAGAAGATTTGGTACAATTTATTTTTTTTACATCTTGAAAGAAAAACCGCACTATTTGGGGGAAAATATCTCTTCTATTAAACCAGAAATCATTTTAGGATTGAATTAAAGGGAAAGCGAATTAAAAGGAAAAATTCAAAAAAATCAATTTTTAATCCTTCTTTCTGAAAATATTGTTAGTGGTAATCTATGTTTCAGGAGTATCTTGGAAAACTAATATTTATCTATTTAATTTTTTAAATTAAACTGTCAAGATGAAATCAGCCACTGAAAACATTTTTAAATTAGGCCTGGTAAAATATAAAATAATTCTATATTACTATAAGGTAATTAAAAGTCTGGAAACCTCTAGCGATATGTGTTTTAAAGGTATGAATATTCAAATAAATTGTAAAGTCGTTGATTTCAGAACAAAATAATATAGATTTTATGAAACATATTCTCTACTTTATCAATTTTTATAGATAAATTTAACGTATTCTTGGTATTCTTGTAGTTACATTAAAGGCCGGATTCTTTCCTAATAAGTATTTTTGTCACAAAACTACAGGGAGAATTTTTTTGTACATATGTGAATTATACATGAATTTAAAGTCAATATCACCAGTGAATAACTATACGATAATTCTTTTTGAATTGAGTCTGTACAAGACTATACTTCATTTACATTTATACATATCATCCTCTGAAGTAATACTGAGCGGTAATTCCCAGAAGCTAAACAAGAAAAACAATAATCTTTAGAAGTATACGTTTTATTGCCAAATTAAAATAAAATATTTTACAAACGACTGTTTTATTATAAAGGTTCTACTTCCAACATATCCAAAAAAGAGATAATGGAAAGTTTTCTGATATATATATATATATATATATATATATATATATATATATATATATATATACTGACAAGGGAAATAATATGCTGATGAAATTGTGAATGGGTCCTTGCAGTTTTTTCTAAAAATGTTGGTGGATTGCTAATAAGTCTTTGAGTTTTGTTCATAGTATTTAATGTTATTTTGTTGAAACTTCTGCAGCCTAGTCATTACCTGAGCCGGCTGGCTGTTTATTGTTATTGATGGTACAACCTGAACAGAGACTGGAACTTCCGTCAGTGAAATGACTTCGGATATCAGAATAAGTACATATTTATTTTGTGAATTCAAAAAAAAAAAAAATATTGAATTGTCAGTGTTTTTCGGTCAAAAATTATTTTTCTAAAAAGCATTTGTTTTTCTGGATAAAAGTAATCTGAGTAACAAATCTAAATGTGGACAGTTATCAAAAGTGAAAGCATATTTGGAAGTAATACAGGTCAGATAACTTCACAAAATGTACAAAAGCACTTAACTTCTGTGCTACTCATGTTGCAGAGAAATATAATAAATTCGTTTCTAACAATTCAAAAAAAACAATAGTTTTGATTAATTCAAACAAGTTTATTCTCCTGAACGCAATTTGAAGGCATCCAGATGATTGATGCTAACGGAGTTATTGTCACACGAGTATTTTAAAGAATTCTTAGGTCTATCATTGTCCTTCACAAATTTAATTAACCAGTCATTTAACAAACGATATTTCCCATTTGCCTTAATAACTCAGTTGTTATGACCATCCTGAAGAAAGTTCGTCATTTAATTTATAAAATCACATTCCATTTTCATTATTGTTGGTAATTTCTAAGTATTCGAAAAATTTACGGAAAATAAACTTTTAATATTTCTTGAAAAATCATGGCGTACAGACAAATTATAGCATAATTTAGTAAATAATTGTCTACCTGCTCAGCCATTTCACAGTTTTAGAAAAAAAATTAAATTGCAGGTAATAAAGTGATTCAAATTAATTCCACATTTTTCGCATGAAAAATTTACTACCTATGGTATGAGGTAAGCTAAGGGGTAAACTTTGATGAGGTTGGTCGTTACCAACCTTAAATAGATAATTGAAATTTCATCTTTTGATGAAAGATGAAATCTTCATACATAAAATGTAAACTATTTCGTTTTGAGGTATCTTAATAAAATTCTAAGCTTGTCATCATTATTAAATATTTATTGTACTTAAATATATTGCTGTCTTAAGTACAATATTACAAAAGTCAGAATGTGTTTTCATAATCCAAAAGTAAGCTGTCAAATCACTCCTTAGCGCCGGTAAGTAGGAATCCTATAAAAAAATTTTTTTGTTAAATGTTTTATTTACAATCGGTTTCCTAGAAAAAATTTCAAAACTGTAAGTAAATCGAATGAGGAGATATGACAAGAATGAAGATCATCCAATGATAGCTCTCGTTAGGTACAAACATCACAGTATGTATCAAACCTCATAGACAGCATTAGATAAAATTTTAACAATAGTACAGACGATAGCAGTAAGAATAAAAGAAATAAAATAATAACATAAGATTAAAGTTTAGGGGCTATTAAGGGAACAAAACGGTAATAATAAATGAGTCAACAAGTAATGATAATAATAAGAGTAATAAGTTCTCACAATCAATATTAGATTGGTAGAATATCAGAGTAGTACCAATTTCAACAGATAACCTTCTTAGAATCTATAATAGTAAAAAACGTCAATAGACACATTACACACGGCACGACAGAGTATAAATAATGAGCTACTATAATGCATAACTTGCATTATCAAACGTAATTTATATGGTGAGCCTTGTCAATAATCACTCAGGTCCAAGTGAGGTAGCTGAAGCCTCTTTGTCCATCTAACATCCCCATTATTATACAACAGGTTTATAACTAAATAGCTATCATGTGTATTTAGCCGTGGAATTTAATTCCTGCTTAATTTTGTAGTCTTGAATCTCGTTATTTGTTGCCAACCTCGTTGCCTTGTTAAAGTTCTCAGTACCGTGTTTTGAGATTGTTGGGTCACCCTAATGTTACTAACACAAATTATTCCCTGCGATTGTGCCGTAGTTCAAGTTGGTTTTAGGAATATCTTGTTTATCAATAATGTATTTGACAGGCAAGTTAGAAGTCCTACCCAGCAGCCAGTGCAACCGCATAAACCTCACTTTCAGTTGTTTCTTTTTTTTTATATGATCTCTTCAGATTAATCAACAATCAATTAATCAACTTACCTAGGTATCCCATCATGCTTACAGCAGGGATATCGGTACTGGCTAGATGGGATCGTGGGAATTCGGCTCTCTTTATGGTGATGTTACGTAATTCGACTTAGTTAGTTCACCCTATCTTTCACCTGTACAGCCATTCATCTATAAGGTCCAGAGCAGATTTACTCTTCCCGGAGATTTGGGCCACATAACTGTCAACCGCCAAGATTGCTGTATCCACAAAGGACGTAACTGTCTGAAATGGGAAAGACCTTAATAATTATCAAATACAAAATGGGACCCGGACTGAACCTTCAGGGACTCTGACTGAATGTCGAAAAGGACAGCTACTTCACTTGAGCAAAACAACCATTTAGGTAGTTTCGCAGAAACAATAAAATATCTGCGGCAGGCTGCACTTTAATTTGTAGGAGGCTTTCTGAACGTTTAAGAAAGCTACTTTTTGAGCAGGGGTACCTAGTTTTAAGATCATAGATAATTGTGATATCTTCTAATCCGTCGGGTACCTATTTGTTCAAAGGATTGAAGAAGCAAGTTATGTAGACTAGCGCTGAAGGGGGCCGAATGAATAACATCTTTCCAGTGATAGACCCAAATACCGTAGCCTTCTTTGTGTACTTCATCCTTTTAAACTTATTTAATACTTCAAAATTTGACGTAGATTTCAATGGGAAACGTAGTGAAATGGTGCTTTAGAGGAATTAAAAACTTTCTTTCTTTGTTAGCCCCTCTTATGTCGTGAGGTTTGAATTCTGTGCGTAGGTGCGACGCAAGTAAATCAACCTTCCGGCTATCGGTACAGGCACAACCGCACGAAGATCTTAAAGAAGGAGACAATCGTGGAGGACTCATTAACTTCCTCCTAGCTTTCCATAAGGAATAGTCATTTCTACCAAGGGGAAAGACACGTTCAAATATGGATTCTAAATGCCGTTTTTGACTGATCTTAGTAGTTTCTGAACCCAGCGGACTGCCATATAAAGGGATGTTTATATTGTGGGTTCCTGTAGTATTGCAATCTTCTTTGAATTCTCCTTTTAGCCGAAATAATTTCCACGATCTTCTTTGGATAGTTTTTGCCACCTCTGCTTTCAGGAGCAAAAAACCCGTTTAATTTATTTTACTCAGCTTGAGTTGAGTGCCAACCTCCCTCCCATATGATCGAGGTCAAACACTCCGTTTCGTCATCAACATCCTTTCCACATTTCAGTGGCTTACCCGTTGGAAGCCTATTCTCCTAACAGTGTTATTCTGTCGATGAATGTTTAAATAATGCTAATTGAAAAATAAAAAAAGCCCTAAATATTCTGCATATCCGTTTAACGTGCACATAAGTATACGTAAAAAGTTCTATTAACCTCTTCCAAATTATGAATTATTTTGTTCTCAGAATTAATGGGTTCAGGATGCTGAAACAACCGCTTCAGTATCAATCGCTTGGAACATGAGACCGGAACGCACTGTGAGAAAATAAAGAGATTTTTAAAGATCAGAACAGACAGCACCGCCCAAATAGTGGAAAGCAAAAGAAGAAAAAATGTACTCTTCTTATGGCTCAAAATTAATTAAAAAAAAACTGAGTTAAGTTATCATGTCTTTATGTGATATATTTTACTTCCGGGTAAACAGGTAAAAGTTTGTGTAGCTCGAAGTTATGTTGGAACGTACTAAGTGAGTACAACTAAAGATTTACAGAAAATATTACTCAGCGTGTAAAACTAAATGTTATTATACATTCCTTCTAATTTTAATTATTTTCCCAGTAAAATGTAATATCGGGAACAAATTTGAAAGACAAACTTGTATTGGAGTATATATGTGCGCGTGTGTGAAAGAGAGAGCTCGCGATGTAGTACACGCTTACACTCACACATTCGTGCTTAAGTTTGTAGTTTTGCTTACCCTTGTGTACTTATTTTTTACTAAACTACCTACTGAAACATATTTACCTGTGGTTGCTTGACGTTGAAAAATAAACTATCAAGTTCAAAGACCTGTTTGTTGCGTGTCAAAGTGCTTGTGTCTGACAAATTACGTAGAATTTTGTAAAGAAAATCAAGTGTTCTACATTTTTAATCATTAAGCTAACTAATAAGTAAACTAAACGGGTTTTTTTGTTTATTTAATAGTGCAATTTTATATGTTGCCTAGCGTTACTTTGTTGAGATGGACAACCAGTGAAAGATAGATTTTATCTACTTTGTTAAAAGGTTCATAATTTATGAGTACTAAAACAGTATATGAATACTAGACAACATTTTCAAAAAAGAATGAAGGTTCTCAGAACTTCGCAAAATTTTTCGAAATGATTTGAAGTTCTGGAGGTCTAACATTGAATAAAAAAAATTTAGTTTAAAATCCATCGATGAGTGCTACAAAGTACTTTGGAAACAGAGAGTTTTTTAAACAGTAAGAGTAGAAAGCAATTTATTATTTTTTTTCTCTGAAAAATCTAAATTTCTGCGTATTGAAAATACTTTTTATGAAAATAATTTAAAGAATTGAATTCATATCTTATAAAGGGATGAAGAATTAAGTTTTACTTTATCCGATTTTTTACAGTTTTTTAAGCGAATTAGACACTAGTAGGATGTTTAATTAAAATCATTTTAAAAAAGATTCTTCAAAACAGTAGATTTGATCAGATTTAGAATTTTATCATTTTTTATTATAAAATAAAGTATGGATGAGAATAGATAAAAAAAATTCTTCCGCAATAATACCCAAGAAAACCGAATTGTTGTTATTTGTATAAATGTATAAGTAATATAAAGTTAGAATACATTTTTTTACTTGCCCCGTTTAAATTTTTTTGACCTCAAATTCAGCTTAGCTCAAAAACATCTCAACTAATTTTAATTAAATTTTCACATGTAAAACTTCAGATACAGTAATGCAGCATATCTAAATTTCAGTGAAAATGATACAGTAGTTTTCGGAGATTTCTTATATATATAAGAAAACCTCGCCTTAAGTAAATGGATTTTTCGTACTCCTCATAACTCAAAAGGTAAAAAAAAAATCATTTTTCCCGCCACCATGCTACCCAAAGTAATACCGTAATTTTTTTCGGTAAAAAAAAGGTTTATTAAGTATGTGAATAGTGTAGAATGTCGAGTAACGAATAACTTCAAGCGTGAATTGATTTGTATTCTCTCATCTTAGTTAAGATAGAGTAATGGATGCAATAATGTTTAGTCAGTATTTCTTTTTGTGAATTATTTTTTCCATAGTTAATATAGTAAATAGATTTTAGTCTGATTCGTGTTTATTTTATAAAGTTCAATCAATTTATGTCATTTAAGTAAATGCCTTAACCTCGTCAGTAACTTAACCTCGTCTGGTCATAGCCAGACGTATATGTCACCTTTCGTTTGGAAGTAAATATACTCTTCTGCCTATGCTGAGCAGAAGAGCATAAAATTTACCGGCAGATAGTTGTTTACCCTGATAAAAGTTTTGTATATATAGATGATTATGCCATAATTTAAATTTCTATTATGATAAATTATTTCCCAGAGTTGAATATACGTATTCGCTATTGTTCTTGGTTCATGAATGAAACGAAACTGAAATGTCATAGCTAAATTCTTTTACGTCTGTTCATTTTTCACTTTGCATTAAGTTATTGTTCCTTGAAAATTTCGCTATCAAACTTAGTTTCCATCTGAAGTAAAAGTTTTTTTTTCTAAAATTCAACTGTTATTCTCGGAACAAATTTAATATGAAAATATTCAAAATTCATTAAAAAAATTTACTTAATATCTAAAAACATTATTATTCATTTTTGGACCGAACGTTTTGTCAACGGTACTTACCGCAGAAGTTTAATTAAATTGACTGAAGAACAAATTTTACACTTCTTTGTTTCTGATACAGTGCCGGCTTCCGTGGAGCGAGTGATAGCGTCTCTGCCTTTCATATGGAGGTCCCGTGTTCGAATCCCGGTCAGGCATGGCATTTTCACACGCTACTTTACATTCATCTCATCCTCTGAAGCAATACCTAACGGTGATATCGGAGATTACAAAAAAAGATTAGTGTTTCTGATACAGTGAGAGACTTACATCCTATAGCCGGTTTCTTTACTTTATGCACTCAAAACAACTTAATTTAAGTTAATCTTTTTAAAATTGTCAACTTTTTAAAATATTTTTATAATTTACTATAGATTAAATGTAGTCTGTTAAAAGCTACGTATCATCTTTTTTTATAACTGTAATTTTACATAACCATAAATAAATAATATAAAAAAGAAAAGAAAGGTTTAATCAACTACTTTAGATTAGTGTTTATGATTTTTTCTACCAAGAAAACCATTAATCATTCTTTTCAACTCCTCCTGATGTTTAATATCGCCCTCACATCTTCCTCTCTTTGGAAAATATCTTCATTAGCATGAGTGCCGTAGAATTCTCTGAAAATAACAAGCTGAACTATCATTTGCTTCATTTATTAAGAACTTAGTATTTCAGTGGATTCTTTGTGATCACATAATAAAAAAAAAATTATTATGAAAACTCCAAATGGAAAATAAAGCTTATCACTTAGTTTTATCACGATTTTTAGAATTAACTTTCTAATGAGTTGTTACAGAACTTTACAAAAATGTTGATAAATGACGCAGCTTTATGATTAAAAGCTGTTGGCCTAGTATAGAACATCCGCATTTATCTGTCTAAATAAATCGGCAGTTGGAAAATTAGTAAACAACACAGTCTTAAGGTCATCGAATCAGAATCCATGAATGTATCGGAATATAATGGTATGCTTTTTATAATTTGACCTACTAAAAAAAATTTTGGTGTCATATACAAAGAATAAAAAAAGAAACCGTAAGTAAGTAAACTATTTACTTCTGATAATTGTCGTACATTATCAGATGGCATTCCTAGCCGGTCACGTTTTTTCCATTAAAATAATAGAATGAATATCAGAATAAAATTGCTACAGAATGACCTTGAATAGTGAAAAATAAATTACAAATGAACTTAGAAATTTTTAGCAAAGGATAATTATTACTTGTTTATTTTCATTTCGCTTCTAATTTACCGCGGTAGATTGAAGTAAATTATTCGATTTATTATGTCCAATAAAATATTTACACCATTCTATACAGCAAAAGTTGTATTGATAACATTAATTTAACATGAAATTTCTTTGCAGCAGTGAAAACATATTTTCAAGTAATCGTTTAATCCCTGTTTATTATAAGAAATAAAAATGCAAACAAATTAAAATTAAACCCAAACAAATAAAAAAATTATAATTTAACTTTTAATAAAAAGTAAGAAAATTTTTACGTTGACTGTGCTTATTTGACTTAACGGATATGTAAACTCTTACCTCAAACTGTTCTACCGACATTTAAATTTAAAATTAAAACCGGTTTTAAAGTTATTCCTATATAATATAAAAAATTATATTAAAACCATACGAATAATAAGTGGAAAAATTGCTAGTTTAAAACATTAATATATGTGGTAATTGACTAGAAAATTAAAATTAATCCTTAACGTCGTCGGTTCCAACGAACGCGGTTCTTCGTTAAACCAGTTCTAGGTTCGATTTCCTATCTGAGGACAGGTAAAGGAAGAAGTATCTTTTCTTTTCAAAATAAGATTTCGGTATCGTATCAAAAATCTCAGTTTTCTCCATCTAAATTAATTGACAATGAAAACGTAATATACAAGAAAACGTTTTGTTCGATGTTCGACTTAGGAAAATGCGGATAATTAATTTAAATTATCCAAAAATGTAAAATTTTAATTTTAATATATTTGAAGGTGCACATACATTTCATTACCTACCAGAAAATTTTAAGGGAATTATAATAATTAGTTTTTATTTCAGTGTCTTTGAAAGCAAACTTGTAACTCTTTAATTGAAAATTTTTATTTATAAAAAAAAATTTTTTTGATGAAATAAAGATCTCTGTAAAAGTACTCAAACAATAAAAGCAGTACCGTATTAGAAATAACTGAAAATTATTCTAAAGAAAATAGTTTAATACTTCTGTGTAATAATAATATACAGAACGACATTTTTTATCGTGTTTATCTTTTGTATAAGAGCTAGTTCAAAGAAAAAAACAACTTATTATCGTTAAGACGTATAATCTGCTAACTGGACGCTACTTTGCAGGTTTGATATAAACTGGTTCAAAATGTTATAATCACTTTTGATGATTTTTTTTAAGGAAATATTACGGAAAGGAATATCAAGGCCTATATTTAATAAAAAAATACTAATTGCAAAATCAATTAATTACCTATCAAATCAAACTAAATAGAATTAAAAAAAACAGTAAATTAAAAATTTCAATCCAAAATAAAATTAATTAAAAAACTTTGTCGTTTGGTTTTAATCTTAATAAGTTTTAATAAAGTCTTATAAGCTACTACCCAGAGCTCAAATTTTGGTTTTATCTATTGCTATAAATAAATAAAAAAGTGATATTACTATATTAAAAAATTATATTTTATAAGTCTACGTGCAAAGCTCTGTACAGAGAAATAAAAGTGTTGATATGAGATAGATCCATTAATACCAAGAATTGTTCTCTTAGGTAACAAAGCTTAATTTTTGTTTATATTACTGCTCATTTTACGTTTATTATGATGTAAAAACGACCACAATTGAAAAAATTTATTGTAATTATTACATTTTAGTAAAAAAAAAGAAAGTAATTTTACATAAAAATACGTACATTTAAATAAAAATATTTTATTAACGACTAAATAACTTAGCGTGATTTTTAGCTTAAACATGTTCTTATTATTTGAAAAACTGAGCCATAATATATTATCAAATCGTAAAATCAAGGTGTATTGATCGAGTATAATAATATGGTTATGGTATGTACTGACCAATGTAGGCTGCTTTTGAATTTGTTGGATAATAAGGTCAATAACAATAATAAGTAATTTATAATTTTGTTACTCCAGGCTAATGTGGAATGTGGAGCGGTGAGTAAGAAACCGTCTGTCCAATGATGGATTAACGCCACTCATCTTTTAAGATGCATCGTGACTCAGGTTAAGGAAGCTGTAGCAATGTGGCACACAGACAAACCAGCTTTATGTACTCTGTACTGGACTGGGCTACTTTCACGTCCCGTTTTAATTTTTTTATTTGTTTATAAAAACACACACTGAAAGCAAAAGTTTATTTATCTTTCTTTTTTAATGCGAAGGACAATAATGGATGTGTGTTTTTAATTTTTAGATTTCATCCACAACTTTCTTATTTTTTCTAACTTATTATTTAAATTTCGTAATTATAACAGTAATGTTAGTAATTACAGTAATAATTAAAAAATTATTATTAAAATACTATGGTTTTTATTACTTATTAAAAATGTAACACTTTTCCAGCAAACATATTTTAAACCCGTAAAAAACGAGGATTGTTCACACTGCTTATGTTTATTCTTGTATCCAAGGGTTTAGAAATATATTAAAAAATGTCCCACTGTCCGAATACAATAAAGCAATTTTTACATACGTGACGTTTTAAGAATAATTATTTAATTATGTTTACTAAAATATTAACGTAAGTAATAAAGGTTATGTATGAGATATGATTCTTTACTTAACTCATATTACTGATTACGATAGCCGCCATTAAAGATGTCCGGAATGTACTTTATAAGGACTTAATCAAAGTAGCTCAAACTTTAGTATCATTTATTGGTGTCGAGTAGGGTATACATCCTTATAAATTGAATCACTGTACACAGCTATCCACTCAAAACGTTAAAATGTGTATATACCTACCCCAGAATTATGCATCTCTCCCTTAATATTAGTAGTTAAAACAGATCTTTTAATAAAAGTGAAATTCAGGATTTTTTTATTTTTTTACCAAATACAAAAAAAGGAGGAGGATCTTATTTTGGTCAGCGTTTTAACTTTTGTTGTTTCTCTTTTCATTATAGTTACTACGTACACGTACGTACACGTTACAACAAGCAGTAATTAGACATGAACTTGTGAAACTGCTAAATCTCCTTTTTTTCTAAGAAATTAATTTTATTAAAGCCTGATCGGGTTTCAAACCAAAAATATTTCAGATAAAGGAGAGCATGCTACCACTTTGCTACAAAGTTGGAGAAATAACTTCTGATTTTTGTAAGCCTTTCCATATTTAAAATAAAAAATTAAATAAAATAAGTTTAACAAATAACAAAATTGACTTTTAGAGCTACTTACTAAGAAATAAAAAAATAATACAATGAAATTCTTTAAATTTCTACTTCTTGTAGAACCGCCAACCAAATTAAGGGATTTTAATTAGTAATTTTTAATTTGGTCTGAATTAAAAATCGATAATTTTATGTACAATTAAATAGTATTGTGTATGACCTTTTAGTAACTTTTTGAATTCAGCTTTATTTATTTACTTATTATTTTAAATTTAATTTATTTAATATTCCATTGAAATACCTTTCCAATTGTTTTCTCCAAGAAAAAATACTCAAAAGCTACTATTGTAAAATATTCTATATTCACATCAAGCTTTATGGAATTGTAAAGAAATATAATGCAAGATTATAAATTACGTTTTAAAATAACTGAAAGATTTAACAAAGTTTATATTTTTAGATTTTACGTGAAGTAGTTTTATAAACTTTGGCGTTTTTACTTATACCTTTGCACCAATGAAAGCCTGACAAAAAAGATTTAAATTTTTCCCAGTTCTTTTTAAATTGTAAAGCTTTACCCGTAAAAGGTTTACCAGGTTAAAAAACAAACATCACTTGTTTGTTATGAGTATCTATTCATCGGCACAGGTGAATAGATACTCATAATTTTTATCAATCTTATGTCCAACAAATACTCTTATAAACTTACAGGAATAAAATAATTAATGTGTTAACAAAATAAAATTTTTATTCTCTAAGAAGAAAAAAATATTTTTATTTTAATAACGGTTATTCCTGCTAATAGCAGATGTTCCAGCTAATATAATAGATGCTATTAAAAATTATAACTTTACAGTAATTGTGATCTGAAGTAGTGTTTTAATCGATAATGAAAGTAACCGCTTTTAAACGAACATCAAACAGATTTTTAACAACGAAACAATTATTAAACATTTTCTATTTTGAAAATTATTTTGATTCTATAAAAAGACGAATTAAACAAACAGTATAGAATTCGATCAAATTTTTTGTTTTCACATCATAGAATAGTAAACAAACATTATTTATTACTACTAATAACTAGAGCGTTTTGAATTTTCTACTACTTATTTGGCTTAAATATTCTATGTAATTATGTTTTGATAGAAAAACAATTAATGTCAACTAAAGAAATATTTTCTACTATAATACTGCTCCTCAGTGCAATTCAATTTACAAATTTAATTATTTAAATTAATACTGGCAGATTTTTACACGATCCAATTTCAGTGATCATACTGAAAGCAGATGATAGGTAAATATTGCGAGTGAAATTTTATAATTACATGTTATATATTTACATTTTAAGACTGTCTTTTTTATTTATGGCAACTTGAACGTTGTTAGAATAAAAATTCGGCTCATGCAACCAACAAATGTCCATTATTATTTTAAAAATGTTAACATGGAAAAAGTATATCATGTTAGCATATTATTATTTTTTTTCTTGTTTTTCTTATCAGCAATCAATTGGTTTGGCGCTAAAATTTTGTTCTGCTGTGTGTTCATTTCAAAATGTCAAAGTATTCATTATATCCTATATCTTAGTTCTTTCTATATTTTCCCTACTTGTAATCAAACTTCTATTCCCCTTTGCAAGTCGTAATATTTTTTTTAATATTCCGTTTTCATTTTTTTTTATTTAAAAATTAAAAAAAAATCACAATTGAAATCAGTAGTGCGCCTGCGCCAAATGAAGGACTACGGAGAACGAAAACGTTTTCCGTGTTTGTCGTCGCAGTTTTATTTTAAACCTTCGTAAAATAGCAAAACTAATACTTTCCAAAATCAACTTTTATAACTACATAAAATTCACTTTAATATTAGCACATTGATGGTGCTATATTTAAGTATTTCTAACTTTTATACGCTGTAAACCAGTTTCATTCTTTTAATATATTTCTAAGTTTCAGTTTCTACGAGTAAAAAAATAAAGTAATTTGTAAAGACTATTGCGTTTTGAATTCCGGGTAAAAACGCAGCTAATTTAGAGTAGTAGGGCTATAAGAATCAGTTTTTATACAACAGCAATTCTTTTCAGACAAATGCACTTAAGAGATATTATAATATTAAAGATTGTATTAAGATAAGTACCGTTAAAAATGATTGTTTAATATTAAATTTCAAGTGAAAAAATAACAACAGTTTTATTCGCCTGAATGACAAAGTCCTATATCTTTTTTAATTGGCTGAAAATACTTAATTTAAGATTAATTATCCTAGTATTCTAGCACACGTTATCTAAATCTGATCGGTTAAAACACACCGAGTAGGTAAATACAGCACAATCAATGGGCCAAAATTAAAGTGAATTTAACGTGTTTATAAAAGTTAATTTTGAAAAGCATTAGTTTGCTGTTTTACGGAAGATTAATTAAAATCAAACTGCTACTGCTGTTTCGTATTCTCCGTAATCCTTCATCTAGTGCACTTCTGATTTTAACACGATAAACCTAGATTTTATTTCATAGATACATTGGGATTTATTATAATAATTTTGATTGTTTTATTGAACGAAAAATTTGTTTATCCAGTTTTAAATTTTTTAACAGGAATGATATTTCATAACGAAACACGCTTGTTTAATTTCTGCTTAATATTCATTATGTTTCAAAAATTTATGATAATTTTATATACTTTCAATTTTTTTCTAATTTTTCTTCAAACTCTAAACATTGTTATTCATGCTGTTTCTCTTTTTTGCATGAAGAAAAACAAAATTTGAGTTACGCACAAAAATAATAACAATACATTTTTTAAATACATTTAATATCCAGTTATCAGTAAATTCTGTTCTACAGAATGAAATTTCGCACAACACAATAGCATAATATAGAAATAAATAAATGCTGGATCCGTCTGAAAGACATTTCGTTAACCGGGTCTTCTTTTATCGACAGCCTTATTAGTACATTTTTCGTTTGGTCATCGGTTAAAATATTGTTTCTGATAAGGTTAATGTAATTAATTAATTTCTTTTAAGTTATAGAGATTTTAGAATTGAAGTAATTGCTACATCTGTAAAATAAATTTCAACAGTTATTTAATAGTTTATTTCAACTGTTTAAAATAAACAGTTATTTTACGTCATATATTGTATAGAATCGGACACAATGTTTTTTTTTTGTACGATAGGAAGCTTGTTACTGTACTTATAATGCATCTTAACGTTATAAACTTGTTCACATATTAAGATTATTATTATTATTATTATTTTCAATGAAATTCATTGAAGCAAATATTTTGATTTCATATTTTGCTGGTTTTTAACCTAATGTTTCGGTAGACAATTACTCATAAATAATTCTAAATTTCTATCTACTAAACTGTTTTGGTCAACAAAGTAACACATTTTACATCATCTCTCCACAAACTTCGTAAATAATTCTCAAACTAGTGCCAATTTATTCAATTTTCTTCTAGGTCTACTTTTTTATCCTCACATCTAATCAAAGGTTTGAATCGCTTTATGGATATACCTTAATGAAATATTCAAATTCTCATTCCTTTGTGGACGATAAATATTGTAGCTGACATCTGATATTTAAAAAAAATCAAAACAGGTATAAAAAATTCAAAAATCCTTTTAATCAGTTTGGCGTCACGTTAACTTTATGTATATTAGTTAAAATTTTACTATCACTTAAGTGTATTACGAAAAGGTTTAACATCTCATCCCGAGACGTTAATATATTTTACTCCTTTTCTAGTTCCTATTAATGCTGATAATTTTATTACAATATTGTCGGGCAGCTTTCTTACTCTTGGATGGAATGTAAATTTTCTTCACTGAGGAATTTTTTCTTTATCTCTTAATATCCTCAGTTTCAACTTCATCATTACTTTGCGTACAAATACAAATTATACAGACCACAATAATAATAAAATGTATATATATATATATATATATATATATATATATATATATATTTATATGTATAATATATTGTCAAGATATTTTTCAAGTATTTTGACAATATGTCAAAATACTTGAAAAATTAACACGAAAATAACTCATTAACGACTAAAAATGCAAACATAAAAAGAGTACACGATTGGATGCCTTTATATCTGATAGATAAAAAAAAACAGAACTCGTGCATTGTTTGAGGTCTAAATCAAGTACCAAGGCTTATTAGCTGTATGACTGTATTTATAGATTACAAACATTGGGGAAAGTAGTATTAAATGACATAATGCAGAAGTTTTATCGAAAAATTAAGCGAAATATATTTTGCACTTACCTGTTTTCATCAAGCACGTCTGATGGATGTGTATACCGAAGAAAACATTTTGAGAATAGGCCGGTCCCAGCTGATTTAAATTCATAATTTCAGCCATAGTTAATATAAACTGAAACTACAGGCTTCGACGTTTTTTCGGCTGAATTTGGAAAAATATACTGACAAGAATAACGTAATGAATTATTTTGCTACAACTTAGCATAAAACGCAAGATATGACAAATTAAACGTAAATATTTGTGTTTAAATATCCTCATTGCAAGTTAGTTTTTCCGTGTTTTTTTATAGTTTTCCGTTATTTTATTTAATAAAATAAAAGTTCAAATTTCCGTTGTAAATTTCACTTTGAATAATGCCGTTGTCACTAAAATAATGATATCTTAAGAATTAAAAATATTATTATATCAAAAATAATTATTTAAATAAAAATATTGTCGTTTGATACAGAATAAACTATTCAATCAGTTCTAAAATTAAAGTTATTAAATTTTTCAAACTAGTGTACTTATTTTTTAATTTTACACTAGCTACAGAGGTCATGCCTCTGTAGCTAGGGCTTCCGGGCGGGTTATCCTTCCGGGCGGCGTCTCGGAAGGGGATTATTAGGTATCCAAAACTGATTACCTCTTGTGTAGAAGTATTTTTATTTGAATGATGAAAATTTATATAGCGAAAGTTAAATTAGAATTTTAACTCTAGAAATTGATACTAATGAATCGGTATTTTCCGCTAGTGATCGGTACATTCCCGTGGCTACGTTTTGGTTATTGTTCATTATTTTATGAAGAAAACATTCACATAAATAAAAAAAATATATTATTGATATATAGTTGTATATATATATATATATATATATTGATTTATAATAATATAACAGGTATACCCCTGACCACCACGAGACATGAACTAACGAATCAGGATTTTCCGCTAGTGGTCGGTACATTCCTGTGCTAAGCTAAGGGGGAAGGACCACACACACACACACACACACACACACACACACACACACACACACATATATATATATATATATATATATATATATATAGAGAGAGAGAGAGAGAGAGAGAGAGAGAGAGAGAGAGAGAGAGAGACATATATATAAATGCTCTTTAATAGGGTAGGATAATACCTAATTTCATTTTTTTTTTAAATGTGATCATGTAATGTGTGATTTTACAGTACACAGTTTTTTTTTACTGTTACATTTTACATTACGCAGAATTTTATGCCCGATGGAGAGTAAATTTTACTCGGGCGGGGATTTCATTTGTTTTTTTTTTCACACGAGTGTAATATGTAACGGGTAGTTACCCGATGGCGAGTAAATTTTACTGCTAATAATTAGAAGGTTTACGTAGCAGTAGGTTAGTCACATAGTTAGTATTTCGACAATAATTTTAAAGAATTTTCTACATTTCTATAACATGTTTCATTTCAAATATTTTTTATAAAAAGATACTTTACTTACGTAAAGTTAAAATAATTGTTATACTCTAAGTGAAAAATATATTCATCAAAATTAATCCTTTCTTTTGGTGTCGGTGATGATCTGTCATCATCAGAATTAATTTTTTAATGCAAAAGCATTTCATTACTCAGCTTCATTTTGTTTCTTATACTTTAATTGAGAAATACATTCACTCGAACTTAAATTGCAAACCAGTTATTTTGGCTTTTCCTGTTACTGTTTTGTTAGAGCGAGTAAAATTTCGAGAAAGAACATATTAGGACCGGATGAAATGATTTTAAGTAAATTCTATCAATATCTATATGAAATCTACTTCACGACGTCCTGTAAAATATTTTGAACATCGAACCTACCCTCTTAGATTATATAAGAATTTCCATATCCTTCTAGTTTCATTTCTTCACCAACTTCCTTTTACTATTTTTATATTTATAAGTGGAACAACAATCTAATTTCTCTTAAGAAAAATAAAATATGGATGAGATTCACACGTCTAGCCCGGACTGGATTCACAAACTACAAGAGATAATTTTAAAAAGAATTTTTGACAACACTGTTCAACTAAAATTGGAGTTGGGTATGTTTTAAATTTATATGAAGCATATTTTTAGCTATACAATTTTAAAAGATAGTTTATATTGTTTCAAGTCTGAAAAAAAATAAATTTTAACAAAGATAAGAAAGGAAGACAATCTAAAGCTATTATTACGTTAAACCTACAGAAGAATGATTTGAAAATGATTAAAATCATAAAATCACTTGATCAACCCGCAGCAGGTTGTTCATGACAATAAGCTGCTCATTGATACTATGATGCTCACAATCTTTGGTAGTGAGTATAGGAGAGAGTGCTCCGATACTCAAAAAAAAAAAAACTAATTTGTTTGATGATACCAAATTATTGTTTAAAAAATATATATTTATATCTACAACTAAATTCTAGCTTTTACTTTCACAGGCGATTTGATTTAGTGTGGTTTACTTAGACGAGGTCCTTACACTGTCATTTAAGTAATTTTTTTTTTTAATTTGTAACTTTTCCGTTTCTTTCATGAATTTTTTTATTTAATACTATTTACCAATGATCAAATTTTACATATTTTCTTAAGGCAGGCTTTTGTGAATATAGTTGATTTTCGTATTCCGGTGACAGTAACTGTCATAGAATTTTGCCCATCCAAAGTAAAAAGAAAGATTCAATTTTTGATTGGAGATATTCTTTCATCTCTTAACCATCTGAACTATTACAAAGTTTAACAAAGTTGATTGAGCTAAGAAAATTTCTCGTCGATTAATTATTTAAGCTTTTGGAAGATTAATCAAATTATCTATTTCCTGAAATATAGAGGCAAATTCATTACTTTCTCTTTAAGAAATCGTTACCGGTGTTAACTTTATTATTTACAAAATCTTCAAACGCTCTCGAGAATTATGTTTTTTTTCTTAATATAGGTAGTTGTCTTTCCTTTTTGGATTTTGTCTTAATAAATTCGAAACCTGTGTATTTTTTAATAATGGTCATAAATCTTATTTTGTGTAGATTACTTTACGTGGTTTTGCATAGAGGTTAAACGATTGCCTTTCTATACGAAAAGCCGGGCAGATTGAATTCTCGTACCGTAAATTAATACGTAATTTTTAACGGGTTGTCTTTCTTTTTTTCATTTACTCTCGAGTTTTAATTTTTTTATAAGCTCCCGTGAGTTAATGCAGTTTATTTTACTACTTAGTATTCTTTATCGATATAAATATTTATTACGAGTACTTTTTTATGAAAATGACACTTCTGATTAATTTACGAGTTTACCGTAAAAATCTTTATTCATTTACTCGAATTTGTTTTTTTTAATCGTTCTAATAAAAATATATATATATTTTTTTCTAATAAATTTTTGAGAAAGTTACTTAAAAACTTGCCTCTCATTAATATTTAGATATTAATGGGTGGATATCACCTGACCAGTTTACGACAAAGAATTCATTCCGGAACGATGAGAAAATACGGAATTGAAACGTCAGTTCCGATTTAATTCACAATCAACAAATTGCATAGAGATGTTGTTCAACTGGTCTTTTTATTGTTTGTGCATCTGGGTTGTGCAGTGCGGCGAATTATGCAATTGGGTCAAATATTAATACGGACTGAGGAACCAGTTGCTGATGCGGCCGGCCGGTCTGTTCAACGACCTAACCTGTCTTGGACTAGGCGCACTAACTTCTGTTTACTACTATCGTACTCCGCTCTGGGCGTGCCACTGCCCGACAGGCATATGTGTAGTAGGGCATGGGAAGCGGAAACACTTGTTAACTGTATAAAAATGGGATAGTAATAATAATAATAATAATATTTTACAAGGAGAAAGTACCAATGAAAACAATACGAGTGATACAGTACCTAAATCTTTTAAAATATTCAGTTGATCGTCGAATAATTTCATACGTAAGGCACAAATTGACGCGTTCTTTCAATGAAAATTAGTACCATCCGGGAGAGACTAAAACTGCTGCCATACAGCTTGTGATCACTTATAAAATTGCTTTCTAAAGTGTAATAATTACAGTTACATTAAACTATTACAATTTTAATAGAAAAATAAAATACTGTGTATATTTATCTAAAGATACAAGTTGTATTACCTTTTTAAAACTCTTTCGACTTTTCCTCATAATCTAAATTACAATATATTTTTTAACATAAATGTTAAGATCAGCGAGATAATTAAAACAAGTATTTGCGAATTTGCTTAAACTGCTTTTGGAAATAAATTCTTCGACTGGAAGTTGTTCGATAAATTTAGACGCGTCAAAAGTTAACATAATTTAAGAGTGAATTACGGAAGCATCCAAAAATTTAAATGACGTAACTTTGAATTTCTTCTACTTGTTAGAATTTCTGATTGCTGGAGGGAGAATTTTGCAATACAGAAACTAGCTAAAGCAAATTTTCTTAATATACTCCAGAATAATAAAACATTATTAAAACACTTTTTTTTTGATTTAGTACACTTGGGTAATCATAAAAAAGTTAAATTTTTATTTGCATATATACGAATATATATATATATACAAATATTACTGTGTTTAAATTATTGTATATAATTGTAAAAAGTAGAATATATGTGTTTGTGTGAGTACAACTTTCAAAACCCTTATCAAAATTGGCTATTTTATTATTCCATATATTATATTCCATATATATTCCATAAAGCTTGCCCACACAAGCTTTTTCTAATCATTCTGGCTTATGTTTTCAATTAAAGTATCCGGGAAAAAATTTACTGATGAATTAGCATTTCTATTTATATAACCTCTTTGGAAATGTACCATGAAGAATTTCAGAATGGTACTTTTAGAATTAATGTGTTACAGCAATTTTTCTTGATACTTATAACACGTAGGATGAAAACTGTTTACAATCCTTTTTTTTTCTTGAAAGGTTTTAAGGAAATAGCTTATAAAATAAGTATTAATAAGTTTGGTGGAATTGATTTGTTATCATCAATAATTCTACGAGAAAATTAAAAAAAAATTGTTTAGTGTATTCGTGTTAGTAATTTTTCTTTCTGCCGACTAAAAAGTCAGTAAACCAGTAAAAAAATACTTTAAACAGTAAAATGTCTTGAGCGAGTGCTTATGTCACTCATCATAGTATCAGCTTTTGAATACCCACTTTTGATACTTGATCGCAATTGAATCATCTGACCATTTAGAAGATACTAACTTATTAAAATAATTAAGAATCTCTACCATATGAAACGTTTGAAATATGTCTTTAGGGATCTGACAGAACGGTTTCAAAATTCACTTAATCTTGATAACATTTCCTTTAGCAGCAAGGAAAATAGAAAGGTACGTGTTTTCACTGATTGCACAGTTAATAAGAAAACTAAATTAAACAAGAATAATAAGGTAAACAAGGAGCTATTTTTCCATCCAATAACAGACATTAAATGGGTACGCTATATCCGATGTAGATATGAGAAACTTTTGCAACTTTAAAATTAAAATTTGATTGATGTAGAATAAATTGATTTTTTTCATTTTCTTATCTTTTTATTTTTCAAAATATGAAAACTAAGTGAATATCAAAATGAGTTTAAGAAATATATAACAGTGGACAAAAAAAAATTGTTTTTGTAAAAAAATGTTAATTGCTGAATCTTACAGTATTTGACACCAATTTCAAAAATGTAACCATTGCCGACAGGAAACCCATCGGCAATGGTTCTTTTTTTCTAATTACCATTTTTTTATTGTAAGAAAAACGCATTGTGACGGTAGTATAACAATATTATACATGCCTAAAATTTGCTGCTTTTGGATTTTCTACATTTGTAGACAAATGCGTGTACATTTGTCGAAGAACTTCCAGTCGAAGAATTTATTTCCAAAAGCAGTTTAAGCAAATTCGCAAATACTTGTTTTAATTATCTCGCTGATCTTAACATTTATGTTAAAAAATATATTGTAATTTGGATTATGAGGAAAAGTCGAAAGAGTTTTAAAAAGGTTTTAAGATTCCAGCAGTAGTCAGCCAGAATTATTGGGTTCCATTTTTCCTGGTAGCGTGTTTCCAGGTGGATATGACCTTGTGAAAGCGTTCTTCATGTTCGTCACATAAAACTCCAAGATTGGTAGGAAAAAAATCCAAATGAGAATCTAAGAAGCGGATCTTTAGTGACATTTTGCATGCAAGTGCTTTATAGTTTTTAAAAAGCTCAATTATTAGTTCTTTATGTTTATCTGCCTTATGATTTCCAAGGAAATTGTTTACTATCATTTTAAAACATTTCCACGCAGCATCCTTTCAATCATTCAAACTGTCTTAAAATTTAATATCATTCATTGATTTTCTTATTTGCTTTCCAAAAAATATACCTTCCTTTATCTTGGCATCACTTATATTAGGGAAATTGTTTTTTTAAAAAGTGGAATCCATACGATCCATTGATTTACGAAGTTTTTTATTGATGTGTATTGGAGGAAGGTAAAATTTTTCGGGTATTATTTACTAGCGCTTGTCTAACAATGTTCTTCTCTCCTACAGTCAGCGTTTCTCTTTCTTGCGACTCTTTTTAACATAAAGAATCATCCTATTTCTGCTTTCCCATTTACCCAAAAAGAAAAAAGACTTAATACACCTAAGTTGTAAACTAAGTAACAGTGTTGTCACTTTCAGCTCTAAAAAAATGCCACGAATTTTTTTCACACTTAGTCATAACCAGTACATGTTACATATATTCATATGACTCCTTCACGTGAGCTGCATGAGGTAAAGGGTATTAGGCTGCATGAGGTAATATGAAGTATTATTTGCCACCTGAAGAATGACTGCTTTCAGACTACGCTTTGAGGTGTCTATAAAAAGACGCCATTCATCAAGATAGTGGGTAAGCCCAAAGCATCTAATAAAGATTCCACATCATTACAGTAAACTAATCCTGGTAGAAACTCAAATTCACACTACTGTGACCAAAATCACTTATTTTAATGCTCTGTTGTAAAAAAATTCCATCCTTTCAGTTGTGATGCGAGAATTTCTGATTGATAAATTTAGATCACAAACGAGGTTATTTAATTCTGACTGATTAGATAAGTGTGGTTCATTATTTGTATTTTCTAAAACGTCTGAGTCTCCCCTTTTTTTATCACCCGGTAACTCTGCACAACCTTCAATATCAGCAGCTTCATTTTCGTCTAACTACTATACTTTTGGTGCTACTGGGGTTATTTAACAGTATGTCTAGTCTTAGATCTTATCCATGATATTTTTGTTATACAAAAATAACAGTCCGTGAAGTGATCCATGCGTACTCTCTAAAACATTGGAATTTCAATGCCATGTGACGAGTTTAACCGGTAAACAGCGTTACACATGAATTGCAGAAAATATGAGGAGTTCAGGATCTGTTCTGATCATTTACTTTACGTCAAAAATGTAATTCATGATTTTTTTATCGAAGAGTCCTTTTTTTATTCTCTGAAACTTTAATGTTACTTATTACAAATGTTGCAGAAACTGTTTAGATGGTAAATGCAACTGCATGGCACTTTTTTTAAAAGTTCACTGCATTATACTCGTACTTAATAACACTACAAGAAAGGCAGTCTTTTTGCAGAAAAGGTTTTTTTTTGTATAAAGTAGATTTAGAAACTAGAAAAAACATATTTAACAAAAATTGTGTGGAATGTCGTACTTTATATTAATAAAACTGGACAGCAGCAGCTAAGCAAGGAAGGCAAAGAATAAGCACATTTTAAATATTATTTTTAGAAAAAAGGTGAAAAAGTTTATTTGATTTATGTGAAAAAGTTTGAAATGAAAAGATTTTAAAAAGTACATGAGTGAATTAAACATCTTAAAGATCCACTTGCTTCCAAGTTATTTCCAACCACTGAGAACACAAAATCTTGTTGCACTTTATTCCAGATTCCGAAAAAATTCATAAATTATTTTAAATATAGATTTCTTGATGTTGAACTCGCTATTTTCGTGTCATTCACACTAATTTATACGGATAGGTTTTTTTTTTTATAGCCCACAAATCTGAATTACTCCTTGATAACAAAATTATCGCTTAAAAAAAGAAGAAGAAATTAATTAATTGTATTATTAAAATTATGTAGCAAATATACAAAATTGTATTTTACTGTGAATATACCTATCTTACTATTACTGTTATTATTATTATTATTTTTGCGGTTTTATATATGCTTTTGTTTTCCCATTATTCAGTTTGGAACTGTGTTCTAAAGTATAAAATACTTCCATTACTACAGTTCATTGGAGAACTTTATCATATAATATTTTCCGTTTGAATCCTACGCAAAAGATTAGCTTTATTTTTCAGATCGAGCACAGCCTGCGTAATATTGCGATTTATACCAAACATTTACAATCGCTTAATTTTAAAATAAATAAAATATAGCGTCAATCGACGGTAAACAGGAGTTATTCTATAATTGTAGTCTGATGAAAGGAAAAACTTGTGAATACTTTAACGATGAAATTTTTATCATCATATAAGCAAAATCCCGTTCAGAGAACTTACCAATCCTGGTTGACCATTAATGAGATGTGTGGTTAATTGAAACCCAACCACTAAAGAACACCGGTAAAACTGAATAAAAGTAACTGCATTTACTAGGATTTGAAGCTTAGAACTCTCCACTTCGAAATCAGCTGATTTGCGGTGACGAGTTCACTAGTCCATCACTAGTGCAACCGGATGGGTTAGAACTCACTTTGCGTAAATTAAAGCCAACAGAATAAAAATGAGAAATAGCTGGTTGCGAGTAGCTGCCTTATTAATACGAACATTTTTTTATGTTAATGTTAAGTTAAATTTCAGGTGGCTTTGATTAGCTGTTTATTTATCTATAAGTCGCTCCTCATTAAAGTCAATTATTTCAATTACTTTTTTTTTGTGTATTAGTTTGAGTTTACTTTGTTCTGTAAGTTGTATTGTAGCTAGGCTACACAAACTACGGTCGCGGCGTTGCTATGGACCAGTTTCTAGCTGTTCGGCATAGCAACCGCTCAGCGGACGGCAGATTCAAGGTAGTAAATAACACGCTGGTAAATAGAAAACGTGGCTTATTGAATTACTTCAACCGGCATCCATGGAAGTTGTCACGAAGAAAATTAATAAGGGATGAGATCGTTGAAAATATGAGTGGATCTTCGGGTAGTAGCAGTGATCCTGGTGTTACGGATCGATTCCGTTCCCTCCGCCATGGTAAACGGTGCCGGTAGCTAACACGACTGCTGGGATTGACATACCTCTCTCGAATAGATTTGATGGACTGTGGGTGGAGGAGACTTCCGGTGCTGTTCCACAAAAGGAAGAGGTTAAGCCGCCTCTGATAGTATTGTATGGTATATCGGATATCACGAAGCTGTGTGAGTTGTTGGAATCGGTGGTGAAAAATGTAGAATACAGCGTCAGAATAATAAACATTAAGCAACTTCGGCTGCTGTCAAAGGATATTGATAGCTACAAAAAAATGATTCGTGTTGTTTGCGAAAATAGGGGAAACCTTCACGAGGCGTGATGAGAGGGGATTTCGGGTGGTGCTTAAGAATCGTCACCATTAGATCTCAGTTGCAGTCATATAGCAGGAGATTGAGAGTACCTCAATCTCCTGCTATAGATAGAGAACATAGATTGAGAACCTCGTTGCAGGGGCACGAGGTTCGGGGCATCGTAAACACACGCCATCGAGTAACGAAGGAACCGTTGGCAACTTTTTTCGTAAATCTGGAACCTAAGGATAATAATAATAAGGAGGTATTCGAAATAAAGTATACAGCAAACTGTTGTGTTAGGTTTGAAACACAAAGAGAACTCCTTGGTTAGTGCAATGCATGAGGTGTCAACAGTACGGTCACACTAAAAATAATTGCACGAGGCCAGATCGCTGTGTGAAGTGTGCAAGGGGACACTGGACCGCCGATTGCTAGAAGGTAGATAGGAACACACCGGCAATTTGTGCTTTATGACATGAAGATCATCCTACAAATTTAAAGTTTGCAGTGTCTATAAGGAGATCCTTGAAAGGAAAGAGAAGAGGAGGATGAGTTATGCTCTGAAGCATGCTACTGCAACGTCCGAGAGTCTGAGAGGCAAATTGTACGACCTAGGCCATGATTTCCCGTCTTAAGGTCAACTGACCAGTAGGAATGCGGATAATAGTAACTGTGACACTGGCAATATTCATTGGACTCCGCATCCCAGATCCTACGCTGAGGCAGTGGTGGGAACCAATAATAAGTCTTCGGTTACTTTGAATAGATTTTAGAAGCTAGCAAGTAACATTGCGTTCTTGGTTCAACTTATTGGGAACATCCTGGGTCTGCTGACAAAAGTGATTTCGAAACTTTGTTGAAGAGACCTAAAACTCGCTGTGTGAAACATCAATGGTGTAATGAGTCGCAGGGAGGAACTGGAGACGTTGATCATCTGCAAGCTGCTAGATATCGTTCTTATTTAGAAAACTCATTTTACTGAAAGGAACTATTTGAGTATTAGGGGCTGTTCAGTATACACAAGCAACAACTCTGATGGAATGGCCCATGGGGGTACTGCGATTTTGGTAAGAAATGGGCTACAGCACAATTTTGGACTGGTTAGGGCCTCTAAAACTATAAGCAATCTAGTGTCCCCCTCGTCGCGCCATAGCCAGTGACAGGTTTTGTGAGTGTTTTGACACACTTGGGTGCCGATTCATTGCGGGAGGAGACTGGAACGCGAACAGCGTATTCTGGGGATCTCGGACGACTACACCTGGAAGGTAGGAAGGTAGGTACCTAAAGGTGTCTGTTAAATTGATGCGGCTACACGTTATCTCTGGACTTCAATCAAGCTACTGGCAGCGCAAGCTCCCCTGCAGTGAAAAGAAGATTTGCTACAGTCTGGCTCCTTATACTGGCTTAGACACTCACTGGCTCTATGTCCCTGATCTCAACAGTGAAAAAACCTAGGGACCTCCAACATCATGAGTACTCGACAGGAATGCCAACCTACCCGGGGTCTACCTCTATCAACCAGAAAATTGGCCATTCACCGAGAAAGGACCACAGTCGTATTCTGCGGCTGCCCGAAAACCGGCTGCAGGGAAGTCACCCTGATATCCCGGTGATCCTCCCGCAGTAGGATCACTGGAAAATCAGGGATCACTGAGTCACACTGCAACCTTCATGTCCATTCTTCACGTCGATTTGACTGTAACACTATGGAGAGTCTAGTGGATCTTTTGGAAAAGGGCCTGTGTCTCATCAGCCCCCCGCAATTTTCACCTCGGGGGTATCATCTCGGCCCCGCCTGGCGGAGATCACTGCACCAGTGGCCGCCTCCTCCGCCCCAGCCTTAACATCCCTCAATAGCTGGGCATAGGACAGGTCCTCCTAGTTGACAGTATCCGCTTAGAAGCAACCGCAACCGCGGCCGACCGCCTCACCACTCGCTCTTCCTTAATCATGTGCAGAATTTTCTTCCTACCATCTCTTCGAGCAAGGTACTTTAGCAGGCGCTTAGTCTTCTGCGCCGATCTCACTGTCACTACGCCCAAAGGAATCAGCGCTGAGATGACTACCTCGACCAAACACAATTCTGCGACGAGATGCTCTGCAACTACAGCTTCCTCCAATTCTGAATCAATAACCAGGATAAAAACTCCCCCCCCGCCCTCATCTTCCTCCGCCGCCCACAGTAGGACCTCTGCACGGAAGCATCAAGGAGTATACTGCTTGGGGTCACCTTTCCTTCATTCAGCATCCTGTAGAGCCGGGGTCCCTGTTACAGACAACTGTGTCTTTTATGTGTCATTGTGTGGAAACTTTAAACTAGTGGCTAAGATACGAAGTACCTTAGGTAACAATGTATCGATATTGTCTAATGTCCTCATAAGGCTGTACATCTGGATTAAAAAATTTGATTAATACTACAATATGTTTTTATAATAATTTATTATAGTAATTTTGTGTGAGGGCCTAATATCGGACACTTCGTTGTACGGCCAGGAAAAAATTAAATAATTTTCACCACCGTCATTCATAGAAAAATACAACCTTCTTAATAGATTATAAGAATTATTACTTTAATTTACATTGTTTGATAAAAATGTATTATTCATATGGCTAATAACATCGTTAGTTTATTTCCATTCTTATTGGGATATTTTTACGCTCTTTAAGGATCAACTTGATTTCCAATGCTTCCAATTTCTTACGCTGTCGGCAACTTCTCATCTACTGAATCGTTAATTTTTCTTTTCAAGTTATAATTATAAACATGTATTACTTTTAGATATTCAATTAATATTTTATTTTAATAGCCGTTATTTATTTATTATATATCTTAACTGGAGAGTTGACTTATTAATTAAGTAAATATAAAAGTATGTATATATTAATAAATCTAGTGTTGTTTGAAATGAAAAAAAATGTAAAAAAACTAAAAAAACTATTATATTAGACAAAAATGAGGTAATATTTAAAAAGAAAAAAACGGAAAACAAAATTTAAAAACCTACAACAAACAATTGTTTTTCAATTAAAAAATGTTAACATTAACTTTTTTTGGCTGAATTCCTTTATTTATTTAAAATCAGCTTCTACAATGAAGCTATAAGCAAGTCGTATGACTGATCATCACGTGTAAGAGGACCACCCAATGATAATCCTTAAGTAATACAAGAACAATAGCATAACATAACAAAAACAATAGTATAACGTAAATAATATAACATTTGATAGTGCCTTTTAATGTCCAGTCAACATAAACATTAAAACAATAAAATAAATAACAACTTTAAATAGAACAGTAAACGAAACAGTAACTTTGAAACACCCAAGAAATAGTAAATGTGAGCACAAAGCCGCCAAACCGGATCATCATAACGGGCCATCAACAAGATCAAGCACTCGGAGGCTTTTTAGTCTCCTAACGTCCATGCTGTTAGATCCATGCTAGAAGATTCAAAGCGAGATGGTTAATATGCTTATCCGAACTGGGCACATACCTTGAAACTAGACGTCCAACTTTCTCTCGAACGTATGGAATGCCTACGTAATCGTGGATCTCAGCATTCCTCGCGAACCACGGCGCGTGGGTTATGTTCCGTACAAGTTGTTCTAAAACCGTTGAATGACTTCCAAGTTGCTGTTACTGGCAGTTCCCCGTAGTTCAATCCCGTACATCCATGTTGGTTTCAAGAAAGCCTTGTAAAGCGAACCTTGTTGCACAAAGAAAGTTAAGATCTCTTACCTAACACCCAGTACATCTTCTTAAGTTTAATTTCAAGCAACTTCCTCTTGTAACTAATATGACCCTTACACGTCAAACGGCGATCACGGTAAAAGCCCAGATACTATACCGTATTGACTTGAGGTATCCTGATCATATGATCAGCGAGGTGTATGTATATGCTGAACCGCAGGCTATTCTCCCCTCCGCATCGTGAACGTTACGTAGCTGGACTTCGACAGTTTAACCATTCCTCCATATACTCAACCAAACGCTGATGGCATCTACTGCAGATTTCAATTTCTCCGAGGGAGTAGTCGGGTTATCGTCAACCGCCAAGATCGTCGTGTCATCCGCGTACGACGGAACCGTAACATTGGCTGGGTTGGCTAGGTAGGCAGGTCAGAAGTGTAGATAAGGAACAGAACTGGCCCCAGAACTCCCCTACGGAATCCCCGAGTTATTACCGAAAAACTCCGACATCTCTTGATTGTAATTAACGCGCAAGAAGGGATCATCTAGATAGCTGCATAGAATTAAAATGTACGGTTGTGGTAGGCGCGATTTCAATTTGAAAAGAAGATCTAGTATCCAACCGCCGAAGAGTACTGTTTCTCTTCCAGACACCTTACGATAACAGTAATTCTATGGGCTTCTTCCACAGTCGAGTGACCACCTGTAAAGCCGGACTGCATTAAAGAGGCCCCGTATGTAAAAACAGCCCGAGACGGTAGTGAAGATATCATCATATGCGCAATGCAGTCAAGCCTGGAACCTTCCGTACGCATCCAAATCTTTTCACCTCTTGTGCAATCTCCACTTTCGAGAAGGGTCTCGAAAGGTCATTTTCGAGCGACCTGCAAAGAAGTTGCTTGATGTGTGAAGTGTGGCTTGGAGGGTCGCAGGCTTGGGAGCTCGGCGTGCTGTGTGGTCAAAGCTACATCATGAAGATACTCTACCTCAATGCAAACAGAAGTGGGTTGGCCGACGACCTTCTGTGAGAGGCTTCTTCTGCTAGGACTGGTGACTTCATTCTGGTATCGAAGCCCAATCTATGCATCTTTAGGGATGATGGATGGATAACTGATTCCAGGGAGGACGTGGCCATCCGGAACTTGAAGGGAGGATTTGCCCTTTCTAATCTGCCGGGTTTGCTCGGATGCGAGTGGGCAGAATTTATATCTACTGCTGCTATATCTCCCCAACTCTACTTGGGAGCGGTTGCTCGAGTTTCTGAAGATATTGTGTGACGATGTCTGGGAGATTGCATGCCCTGTTCTTTTTGGTGATTTCAATGCCAAGATAGTGGTGGTTGGAGGTGTAGAGATGAACTGTAGTGGCTAGTTTCCTCCGTTTGTTTGCCCTGAGCAGAACAGTCGAAGGGATATTAGTAACGTAGTACCACGGGTGACTAGGGGCTGCTTGGGTAGTTGATTGGCTAGTGGTAGGGCCACGTTTAGTTAGAAATTGTTGTTGTGATTAGTAGCATACTTGCTGTCGGAGGGATGACGACTGAACTACGTAAGATATAGATCCCTACCTAGCGACGACGACTGCACTAGGGTATGATTATTCATGCAGCCGAGAGGTGCAGCGCCGTTTTGACGACAGTAGTTCATGAATAAGTAAAGTATCGCTGTCAGCGGTATGGTGACAGAACTGCCGAAGCCATGGTTTTCCACGCAGCCGTGATGTGTAACACCATCTCGAAGATGGTAATTTTTTGTAATAAAGTAAATGTCACGCAGGACTCTGCGATGGAGCTGAGTGGGAAGAGAAGGTCTATCCTCCTCTCCCTCGTAGACAAGACCGGAGTCCGTAGTTGTAAACTATAGGTTTAAACTACCAATTTGAGTTTCACTAAGGGAACTAGATATAAATTCCGTTGTTGTGAACAACATTTCTTGTGGTATGTTTTAACTTACTGAATTTGCCTCGAATATTGTGAGACATTTACTTACTATCAGCTTACCTAAAATGCACAACTAGGCGCGGGGTTCGTGCTTCCGCGAACTCGGTTAGCTAGTTCATTGGGAAACGAAGTAGGACAGTCAGATTGTCAGAAAGAAGCTTACAGCGGATGCGAAGGCTGAGTCATTAATTCACTGATGCAAATATCTAGCGAGGCATTTACATCAATGGCATCCCAACAAGGCCTGGCTTATTACTATGAGATGTAAAACATTGTAAGATGTAAACAGAGGGCAAAAGACGACTCCCGTTAAAGCCATCAGGGATAATAACGTGTTGGGGGGGTTGGTGTGGCGACCGGTCAATGCGGATATCTTCCGCTACGGGGATTGGGATGGGCTCGGTTCCTATCTGGCGAGATTCAGGCTCTTCCGATTCCGGCTCTCGGTGGCGATCGCGCCTGATATGGTTGCAGGCCACATGCTCCGCTTTTGGGAAGGATGGAGTTAGATGGCTAAGTTAGCTGCTTTTATACTAACTCAGAAGGGGGAGGATGACCGTTTGTGATCGTCTTTTTTCTGCTTCATGGCTCCATTATGTGCTTGCCAATGAACGTTTTCTTCCTGGTACCTTCTGTGACTTTCTTTTATCTTCTTGTGTTTATTTCCTTTATTATATGTTTATTGATGCTTTCCATGTGTATTTTGGCATTTATGTTTACTATGTGTGCGGATTTTTATTGCGATGTGTTATGACTACGATTATGATTTAAGATTGTGTATCATGTATTATATTTTTTACTATGTGTTTGATCTTCTTGTATTATGTCTCGTGTATTAACTTTTTCTTCGTGCTTTACTTTCTTGTGTTTATTTGCTCTTTCATGTTACGTTTATTGTGGATTGTTGTTTTTGAGACCAGTTTCGTCGATCCGTATCTTAGTTAGTATCTTTACGATTCCTGTGTGTGTCTTTCTCTGCAATACCGGAGGGAGAAAAACCTCTGAAGCGTGGCGACGTGTAAAGCCAGGTGGGCAGTCCCTAGTCGAGTGGAAGCTTGTGTTGCGGTCGGACGTATTGTTGTGCGCTCTGTCTTATACTGTTTTTTTCGGATCGACGGTTTTTATATCTGATTTTTGGAATTGGGAATCGACAGTGGAAAATTTACGGAAGTGTTTTAATATAATTTGGTGGTTTTTGGTTGCGGACTGACCTTTTTATTGAATTTTTTATCTGAGTAGCCTTGTTGCTATTGGCAATAAGGTTCATAGTTGACTGCTGGTCGCAGTGGTTAGTGTGAGTTAGTAGTGGTGTACCTTGAGTTGTTTTCAATTCGGGTGTAGCTTATCTGTAGTGGGTGGCATAGACAATTGTAACTGGCATCGACTGTGGATAATATTGTATATTATTCTTCAAATGATAAACTTTTGATATTGGAATTAATTTAATTAATTTCGGTTGTTGTTATCTCTTGATAAGATAGACTGCCATAGCTTAGTTTATCAAGCTATCATTTACGTATATATTTTTTTTTTTTTTTGGACGCGGAATTGTCCCCGTAGTCTGATAGTGCAAGTATGAGGCGCAGAGGTTCGCTCCCTTTTGAGGCAACAGCCGCTCAAAGTAGTAGTCAACAGAGGGTGGTGCCTATCAAGAAATTAGAGGGAAAATGCAAGAAGAGACCACGCAAAGGGTCATCAAAAGAAGAGGAGGAGCTACCAGATACTTTGGGTAGCCTAATTTATCAACTGGGACACACGCTGGCTTCCCTAAAACAACATATGGGAGCTGGACTTAGCAAATACATTGGTACGAATGAGCAGGAGCTCAGAGCAATTTATGAAGACCTGAACGCGCTGGCTGAAACGCCATCCACGGCAAACATGGTGACGCAAGCCACACAAACGGATCTGCCGATAACTGAAGATATCATGGAACATATTCTTTCTAAGGATTTAGAAGATGGGGAGCTGTTAGAACTCCTGCACAGAAGGTGGCCCGATTCCTTGAGGAGTAAGCTAAATTTGGTAACAGAACTCCCTCGTGACAGGGAAATTACATGCAGTCTTAAAGACTTAAAGAAGATGGGAGAACAAGAACAAGGCCCCAAATTTGTCGCAGCAGACATTATAAAAGATGAAGTTTCAGTCATTGGAGACAGCACTACAGAAAAAAAGAGAAGTAAATATAAGATATGCTACAACTCTGGCGTACCTGAGAGGGAAACCCTTGCTACATTGTTAAGAGCGGTCAGGAGGGTTATATCTCAAGTACCAGATGCTGCGTATATTTTTCCAGCAGGGAATATTGGAAATTACATGAAGATGATCCTGTCCTATTTGTTAAGGAATAAGGAAAAGCCAGTATACATATTGACGCTTCAAGGAGATTCAAGTGTAAGGTATGTGGGAGTGAATCATATACCCATAAAGAAAGTTACACCACCAGCGGATCAAAGTCGTACAGTAATCGTCAAGGCTGAGGGTAAGATGTATGCAGAGCTCCTTAGATCGATGAAGGGTGCGGTGACAAGTGAGGAGGCAAATAACGTAATAGCACTGCGCAAGGGCCGTAACGAAGAGTTACATGTAAGGATCGAGGGTGCAAAAACTGCAGAGGACTTTACCACATTACTTAGGGATAAGGCGGCGGATTTGCACGTTGATCTTAAGAATAGAGCCACCAGAAGAGCTGTTGTCCACATCAGAGATGTAGAGTTTGAAACATCAGAACAGGAGGTGATGGCTGCAATAGCAAACAGGTTGGTCCAAACGAAGAGTTTAAGATATCATCAATCAGAAGAGGCTTTGGCGAGACCAGGAACGTCACGGTTATCACCTCCTATAGAGCAGCGTGCAAACTCGTAGAGCAAAGGCTCAGGATAGGCTGGATAAGTTGCCGAGCCTATATACGCGAGGACGAAGACAGGTGCTATCGTTGCTGGGGGACAGGACATAGACGTCAGGACTGTAAGGGTCCAGATAGGTTGGAACTCTGTTCCAATTGCGGCGGTCGAGGTCATAAGATTGCTGATTGTCGAGAACCGAAGCAGTGCCTCGACTGCAGAAGCAGAGAACATAGGACTGGAGTTTGGCAATGCAAGAAAGACAAACATGTATAGAACATTATTTTATAATGTGAACAGGAGTATCCTCGATCATGATCTAATTGCACGAGTAGTCGTCGAGAGAGGAGTTGATTTCCTTGCAGTTGCCGAGCCGAATAGATACGAGGCAGCCAAGTCATGCTAGATCGCTGATCCAGCGATCAGCATGATCGCTGAGGGATGTTGCTATTATGGTCATAAATCATAATATTCACTGGAGACTCAGGTTTAGGGGTAGGGGCGTGGTGACATTGGAGAATGAGACCGTCATGATAGTGGGTGTGTATGTGTCACCCAACATAGAGCTTGCGGAATATACTCGCTTCGTAGATATCCTACAGGGATTAATTACTAATTCACCGAAGAGATTAGTTATGTTGGGTGACTTTAATAGTAAAATGGTGATGGCTGGTAGTAGTTACACGAACAGGAGAGGACAGATCCTGTCGGACCTGCTTGAGACTACTGGCTGTCATTGTGTAAACGACGTCACACCCACTTATGTAGCAAGAGGCCACCAGTCGGTGCTGGATTTGACCATCCTGGATAATAGATGGAAAAGTGAACAATATGACTGGATGGTCCTCCTTGACGATATAGCTAGTGATCACCACGCAACGATACTAGACCTGAGAGATACGAATTTTGAGCGAGTGGAGTATCCTCCCCTACCAAGTTTTTCAGCGGAACAAATTGAACTAATAGTCAATAGAACAGCTGATAGACTAAAATATAGGCAACAGCAGACCCCTGAAGCTTTATCAAATATAATTAAACAAGAGATAGATAGAGTCGCAAGTAATGTTGCAAGGAGACGTAATGTATATTGGTGGACGACCGAGATCGGGAATATGAAACAAGAGCTCCAGTCCCTTAGGAGAAGAAAACAGAGACTTCTCAGAAATGGTAGGGAAGATTACCAGGATATAGCAAGAAGGTATATTGAAACTAGAAGGGCCCTTAACAGAGCAATTAAGAAAAGGAAAAGAGAGTGCTGGAATAATCTCTGCAGTAAGCTCGATACTGACCCATGCGGCCAAGCTTATCGTATAGTAACTAAGAAGTTCAGCAGACGATTACCTATTTTGGATAAGGCTAATGCTGAAATGCATGTGGCAAGATTGTTCCCTAGCATGATAGCCGATGATAGTGGACCCACACCATGTGAGAGCAGGAGATTTACTATAGATGAACTGCAACTAGCGGCCAAAAGTCTGGCTTTAAAGAAGACCCTGGACCGGACAGAATCCCTGCAGCGGTGATCAAAGGTTTAGTCCAGAAGACTCCCTGGGAAGTATTAGAGGTTGCCAGTTACGGTTTGGAGAGAAGAGTTTTCCCCGCGTGTTGGAAAGAGGCCAGGGTGGTGCTCCTTCCTAAAGGTGCACCCATGGAGGTGGACGCCACTTACAGACCCCTGAGCCTATTGAATACCATGGGGAAACTCGTGGAAAAAAATGCAGGCGGGCCGTATTATTCGGGAACTAGAACAGGGAGTCGGGGTTAGCCTGAACCAGTATGGTTTCTAGCGGGGGCGGTCCACTGTGAAGGCCATCTGTAGGATTTCGGACTGGGCTAATGAAGTCAGAAGAGGCACATGGCGCACAAGACGCATTCCATTAATGATTTAACTTGATATAAAGAATGCCTTTGGCTCAATCAGTTGGAGTCACATAAACAGGGCAATGGCCACAAAGGGATTGAGCCCTTATATATGTAGGCAAATCGAGGACTATGTTTCCGATAGAAGATGTTTGATTGAAGCTCAAGAAGGAAGAATTCATTTTGAGATGCAAGGTGGGGTGCCACAGGGATCGGTCCTGGGGCCGCTGCTATGGTTGCTAGTTATAGATGATCTCCTGCACAGAATGTTCCTGCTGGAGTGAGGTTTTGGCATATGCAGATGATCTCGCTATACTAGTTGAGGGCAGGACGGTAATTGAGGTCCAAGAGAGGGCGAACGCGGCCACTCAGATCAATACTGAGTGGATGATTTCTAGGGTTCTGCAGTTGTCATTGGAAAAATGTAGGTGTATCGCCTTCAGTGGAAGAAGAGTACTGGATCCTATTACTATTTTCATCAATGGTAAAGTTATAGAAGAGGTGCAAAGTTTGAAATACTTAGGAGTTACCTTCCAGAGTAATTGTAGATACTCTTACCATATAAGTAACATATGTAGGAAGGCTGAAGCAATGGTAAAGAGTCTAACATTATAATGGCAACGCAGAATGGCCATAGAGCATCAAAACGCAGATTGTTGGTGTCAACGATAGTATCCTCGTTGATTTATGCTGTTCCCGCATGGAGTCACGCTATAGATATCAGGTGTAACAAGGAGAAGTTAGCGAGGGTGAATAGGAGAGGGCTCCTAGGTGTGGTGGCCGCGTATAGGACAGTGTCCTATGAAGCCTTTTGTGTTCTCGCCGGAGTACTGCCGATAGACCTCATCGCGAGATATAGAGTCAAAAGATCGAAGGGCAGAGCAGATCAAGAGGCCAAAGATGAAGTCAATACTACCTGGCAGGAGAGGTGGACTAATAGCGGTGTGGGTCGCTGGACAAGACAACTCATCCCGGAGATCGAACAATGGATAATGGATAAGAAGAGGTTTTGGCGAGATGGATCACTTTTTAACGCAATTTTTCACCGGGCATGGCTCATTTAATAATTACTTAAATAAAGTAGGAAGGAGAACAGAGGCAATCTGCATGTATTGCTAAGAGATCGACGATGCAGAACATACTTTCTTCATATGTGAAAGATGGGCCGCCCTCAGATTTGACATGGCGATCGACGGGATGGTTAGCTGGCATCTCTCCCGCCACCACCTCATTCGGTCGCCCTAGAGCATAGACCAAATGTTCCGTGCCAAAAACGGCTACTGTGCCTCAGAAACAGATTTGCGACCTCGTTATTCTTAATGCTCCTAGTGAGATCCTAACTTGCGTGAGCGGTTAAGCTGGGTGCCGTACAGCACCCGCTTTATGTGTCCCTACCGCTCACTTGTCACATTAAGACTAGATCGGGGAGGCGCACCCCTTGTTACAATTTAAAATTAAACAGTTATAAGTTAAAAAGACGGCAATTTAAGCCGCTACGCCTAGGTCGCTGTTTGCCAGCTAGTGCCTGTCCACCATTTAAAGAGCTTCGAGCTTATTACTGGCTGATGGCAGCCATTTTTTCAAGGAAGACTTCCCACAGACACGCTACAGGAATCAATAAATCCCATTTAAATTAACCAATCTAACGATGACGGTTGAACATCGCAACCTCATAGAGGAACTCCTACACGGTCCGACAATGCGGCTCACGCCACATTGACTCGACGTTTATGAGCGGCCAGTTTTCCCCCTGACCTCTAAGTTCCAGGGTGGCCCGGTCTCTGGCCACCCCAAGAGCAGGGCAGTCGAACATTAGATGTTCGTTCGACTGGACCTCTCCGCAGACACACAACTCATCAGCCGCTAGGCGAAACCTGAACAGATATTGCATCAAATTCACATGGTTGGTGAGCACTTGGGCACCCGCCGCCCTTAAAAATGAACTCCAGGCATACCATCCCCCCAGATCCTGTATATAAATCTATACAGAGATCTTCCCTTAGTCGTGGTGTGCCATTCATGCTGCCATGCCTCCATCGCGAGGCTCCAAATCCTCTTCCGCAGGCGGGAAATGGGCAACTGTTCGAAATTTAGACCCGGTGCATTGTGATAGCCGTTTCGTTCCGGTTCTAGCCCGGCCCGAAACCACATCCCAAATACCTCGGTTTCCCGACCTCTTCGCAACTTCCACATGGCTGCTCGAACTTTCACCACTAAATCGATTGGGAGAGCCTTTCCCAATACGGTAGTAGCCTCGTAGGAGGTTGTTTTAAAAACACCAGTGCATACTATTAAGGCTCTGCGCTGGGCAATCCTTAAACTTTGAAGCGGTGCTCTATTTCTATCCAACCTGTGCGCCCAAACTGGCGCCGCGTATACGATCATACTCTCGAAGACACATCGGTACACCAAGTACATTTGGCGATCAGACAGCTAAAAAAAAAAAAAAAAAAAGATGGGCAGTCCCTTTGGGTAGGACACCCTGGTTCGCCCGCATGCAAGAGCGGGGAAGTCGGGGTGCTTCTGATGATTGCTTGGGGGCTCTTGTGGTGTGAGAGGGGCGTGAGGAGGGGCGTCTTGGCTGCCCAGAAGAGGGAGTCGGAGCATCCTTGTGATCCAGTGGGGATCCCGGTGGGTAGTCTCTAAGTTGGGCCCAAGCTAGGAGGGCCAGGTTGCTGCCACGACACCCTGAGGCGATTGAGTTAATTCTAACCTGCGGCGAAAACAAAGCCAGCAAAAAAAAAAACGTTGAAATCACTAAAACCAAATATGTATATCCTATTGTCAACCACAA
This sequence comes from Lycorma delicatula, assembly GCF_047948215.1. Classification (NCBI taxonomy): domain Eukaryota; kingdom Metazoa; phylum Arthropoda; class Insecta; order Hemiptera; family Fulgoridae; genus Lycorma; species Lycorma delicatula. Next base: position 252,261,473 of record NC_134455.1, read on the forward strand.
AAGCACAACCAACAGGATTGTATATTTAGAGGCGTCTGTATAAACTACAGTATCTGGATTCACATTACTTATAATTAAAAAATATGTTTTGTTAATATTATTTGTTTCGTAAGATAACCGGTTTCATATTCTCTTTTATGTTCACCAAGACTGTGTTTTTACTGTTTTCATACTATCAGCATTTACTCTTCTCTATTTATCAAATTCAAATAGCTGTTAGTTGCTTTTGTCAACTGAGGTCTGAAATCTAGGGAGTCATTTTTTTAAAATCATGACTCGATTCAAAGAAGAAATGTAGGAAGTCCAAAATCGAATATTAAAATACGGCTTTATTTCCTCAAAAACAAACAAAATATAACCAAAGGGCCTCGTTTACCAAAAAGTATTTTTTCAGAGATTCTATAAAACCATCGAAATAGAAGAACACTTGAAGAAAATACGGCGATAAGAAGTATAATCTTATTTTCAAGCTTGCAAAGACCAATTTCTTAAACAGCTAATATAGTCTACTATGTTTTCTCAGCATCAAAACAAGAAACCGTTGGGCTACTCGCATCTTACAACATTTTGCTACTTATATCCAATCAGAAAACTACAGTAATATAAAAATATAATCTTGCCAGAGATAAGTGGGTTCTACATAACGTGTTGTATCAGACGATAAGTGAAAATCAAGCAAATCCTTTCAAACCATAATTGAGAAAAGCGATGAATTGACAAATGGCTACGGTTTAGAAGACACGTAATGTAATTTTTTGAAGACAACTTTTTGAAGAAAACTTTATCCGTTACCGAGTCTTTCACCAATAAAAAAATCTAATGTGGATCCCACATGTCTTCCTTATACGCCTATTAAATTACATATACACTTTTATTTTTTTTTAAGTAAAAAGTATATAAAATTGTATTTCATTGATAATTTCTGATATTTTTCTTTTATTGTTATTATTGAATTATTATTTATATAAAACGTTTTTTAAAATCAGAGTTTAATAATTATTAATAAATCAATATATTTAAATTAAAAGTAAAAAAGTTAAAAATAAAGGAGATGAGGTGTGATCCGATCCGGATGTGAGCTTTTCCTTCCTCTGTGAGTCGCTGTGCCTTCCCCTCGTAATATCCAAATATTTCATTAATTAAAATTTTATTTGGCTATAACTCTGGAACCGATGAAAATAAGTAACATTTATGATATATCTTTGAAAAACTCTAAGTGAGAGCTTATTACTGCAGTTATAAGAAAGTCCAGAATCCAATTTTTTTTTTGGATTTTGTGCTTTTTTAGAGAATTTTGGTTTAGTCTTTTGCAATCAAAAGGGGAGGTGCACAATTAGATGTTATAACAGTTCTAATTCCAAAATTTCATCATCCTACGTCTAATAGTATTTAAGTTATGAGAGATACATACATACATACGTAAGTACGTACGTGCGTACAGACGTACGTACGAACAGATATCACGCCGAAACTAGTCAAAATGGATTCAGGGATGGACAAAATGGGTATTTCCGTTGAAATCTAAAAACCAAAATTTTGCGCGATCACAATACTTCCTTTATTTCGTGCAAGGAAGTAAAAATTCATACGTTATGAAAATGTTTAACAATACTGAAACTCTGCTTAAGGACCTGACCGAACGATTCAAGATATCCTTACCACGAAGATCCCGAGCTGAATTTTAATGTCCATATTCAAACGAGAGGAAAAAGAAGTGCACTTGCAGGAAGATCTAATTAAGTTAACCGTAGACAAGGCCATTTAACTAGGGTTTTCACTATTTTTGGTTACAGCAGCCGATTCAATACATTTACCCTTAATTACTGGCTGTTATAAAATAAATTCTTGTTGCGTTTCCATTGTCATATTATGTAAAATGTGGGTTAATGACACCACAGATCTTTTAACAAAAGAATAATCCGACTGAAAATAGTAGAGCGAGGTTATTTAAGGTTACTGCTCATTAATAGCAAGCCGAATTTGAAAAAAGTAGCTTCATCACATCAACTTCACTTTGTATTTTTTGTGGTAAGGTATTGTAAACGTTATTAAATTCTACCAATTTTAGATTTAAATATGCAATAAATAAATTAGTTCTCGTGTATTAAAATAAAACTGTTGCAAAAATTTATTATTTTTATTTAAAGATAATATTAGTTCCAAGCAGTTTATTTTTACTATTACATCAGTTTTAGGGCACAGTTTTAAACGCTTTTTGAGAATCATTTTTTGCAATATTATGATCATTTTCTGACATATTTTAAAAGTTAAATTTATATAGATTTAAAAAATTTGAATTAGATGATTTTTTTTCTCTTTAATTTACTAATAAATAATGCCATTTATTCAAGAATAAAAAAATACATTTTAAATTATATCAGATTTTTACATCATAAGCTATCAATAAAAAAAAAAAAAAAAAAAAAAGAAGAAAAAGTATTTAATTAGATGTGGCTTTCAATGTTTGTATAAAATATGTAGACTGTTGTTATCAAAGATTAATGGTTAAAGTTTTCAATGAGGTTGATTAATACTAACTGAAAATCTTTAAATATTCTTTGCAATTTTAAACCTACATATCATTGGTCATATATATAATATTTAACAATCGAACCATTTCTTTGTCTGTAAATACATGTTCCAAGATCTGGTAAGATTGTTTTAAGTGTGATCTTTTTTAAGACTGCAAAATCAGGTTTAAAAATGCTGGGCTATTTTTTTCTGATGTCTCATTTTGTTTTAATTATGTTTGTATTTACTTTGTATTGGAATTAGATGATGAGTTTGCTGTTACAATGATTTGTGTGCCCAAGGTATTTTATAGTGTTATGTGATTTTTAAGTGAATTGACGAATTCAATGCTTCTAAAATACATATTACAGAGGATGAAGGTTAGTGAGTTTATACGATGAAGGGTTATTATTTAAGGTGTGAGTTAGTGGAAGTATCATTATTGGTTTCCTCAACATTTTCGTGATTCTGTTGGTTGCATTTACTGTAGATGAGGTGAACAAAATATGTTTGTTGGTCAGCTGTAAATTATAGTTTATGATGTATTTTTTCTTGAGTAAAATTATCCTATATTCACTTCTCGCATTGAGACAGTGTCACTATTTTTATTTATAAAATCTATTTTAGAGATTTATAAATTATTATATAAGGACAGGTTGTCCCACGATGAAACGGAGAAACTTTCAGGACAGTTCTATTGGTGAAAATAATGAAAAAAGTTCATATAAAATAGGTCTGGAAACGCTTTGTTTTCGAATTAACGGCTAGCGAAATATTTTGCCTGGATTTCAGCTCTAATAAAATGAAACCCTACTGTAATTTTCGAAACCCAAATTAATGAGTAAAGTTAGTGGTTTCTTATGTAATTTGAGCTGTGAAATAGGATAAAACAGATCCGAACTGTAACTCGAGTAGTTTTAAGATATCCGACGTAAAACACAAAATTCGGTGTCGAAAAACAAGGTTTTTTAGGTTTGTAGTACAGTATATTTGTCAAATGACTAATAAATGCGGAAGATTTTGTAACAAAACTTGTAGGGAATATAATTAAATTTTGAGAAAAGTAATCTAAATAAAAAAACCAATAAAAACTTTTAAAAATTGCTTTATTTGTTGAAGCAAAACAAATTTGTTGAAGCAGACGAATAATAGACAGAAATCGTATTATTCTTTCTGCACCTAATAAACATTATTCTTAATATAGCAAAACAAAAAAATAGAAAAGAAAAATACATGGAAATGAAATGATAAATGGTAACAGAATAACAAACCTCAGTTACAGTAATTGTTCGAAATTCTCTCTTTCACAATATACACAACACTCTGCCCGACGTAAAATATTTCCGGTGGCATCTCAGGATCGTTTGTATAAATTAAATAGCAATCATATTTTAATGAGTAGTTCTATTCTTTAATATTGTCATTTTGTTGGTATACTATCGTTTTCATATGGCCTCAAATGAATTAATCTAATGGCGTTAAGTCAGATGTTTCGTGGTGGCCAACTCATTGGTCAACCACATCCAAACCAGTTTAATAAATTAGCATTCAAGTTATTACTAGCTGATAAAGAAAAATGTGGCGTTACATCATCGTGCTGGAAAATCATTTGCGATCTAATTTGTGAAGGTACATCCTCCAAAAGAGCCGGCAAATTATTTTTCAACAAATGAATTTATTCATCTTCCGTAAGGTTTTCATTGAAAACATGGTTCCAGAATTTTGTCATAAATAATGCCACACCAAACATTAATGTGAAATCTACGATGGAAACTAGTTTCCACAGTACCATATGGATTGACTTTGCTCCAGAAATTACTATTTTTAGAATAGATTACTCCGTTTCTCGTAAAAGTGGCTTCATCAATACATAAAATTGAATTTACCTTATCAGCGTTAACTAGAAGCCAATGGCAGAAGTTTATCCGTTGCGGGTAATCTTTTGGCCACAAATTTTAAATTTTCTGCTGGTGAAAAGGATAAAAATTTTCTTTCCATAGGATGCGACACATTTTGTGTTTTGACAAACCAGTGCGACATGAATTCACCTTGTGCTAGTGCCTGATCTACGCTGAATATGCTGAATCACATGATTCAGCATGATTAACACGATGATTTACTTGGCTTTTAACAGAAAAATAAGACATTGGAAATGTTCCTTTCTTTCGTAAATGCTGATACACAAAAGAAAACGTTTTCGTAGTTGGAATCCGCCTTCCAAGGAATTGCTCCTGATATTCACGTCTAGCAGCTTCGAAATTTCCGTTACAAAATCTATAAACAAAAGTTATATTTTCATATTTCTCGTTAGAAATATGAATGTCATTTTTACACTGCGGTATGATAACACTATTTTATTTGTATGATAATTTACGACAATATAATCAAATGAAGTACACAATTTACATTGTTAGTCAGGTGTTAGTATTGCCAACCTATACAATAAAGTTTTTCTAAATATTTTTAAAGTCACATACATTTTAATTTAGTTTTTTTACGTAATTATTTCGTTTTACCCGAGTAATTATTTCATAATTATTTAATATACGTAGCTAAAATATTGTTTTATAAATTCGTATTTCTTTTAAAATTATTTGCAGTGATTAGCGTTGATGTTTTTAAGTAGAATATTTATTAGGTACAGAAATGATAATAACATTTTTTGTTGATTTTTGTCTGTTCTGCTTCAACAAAAACCCGATCTAAAAAAAAAATATTTATTTTTTATTGACTTTTTATTTACAATACTTTTCTCAGAATTAAATTCTCTACCAGTTTTGTTACTAAATCTTTCGCATTTAACAAATCTATTGTACTACAAACCTAAAAACAAACTTGTTTTTCGACACCGAATTTTGTGTTTTACGTCTGATATCTTAAAACTACTAGAGTTACAGTTATGGGACCTGCTTTTTCCTATTTCACAGCTCAAATTACATAAAAAAAACCACCACCAAATTTGGTCTTTAATTTGGGCTTCAAAAATTATAATAGGGCTTCATTTAATTAGAACTGAAATCCGGGCGAAATGGTTAAGTTAACCGTTAATTAAAAGCAAAGCGTTTCCATACCTATGTTTATATGGACGTTTATAATTATTTTCACCATTAGAACTTGTCCTGAAAGTTTCTTCGTGGGACACTATATATATATATATATATATATATTCCGATTAAAAAATATTTATATATTATACATAAATATACATTATTTTGCGAAAATGTTTGTAATTATGTATATTAAGAAATAGGAAAAACTATTTCCTATATTGAAGAAAGGTCAGCAGATGTGTACTATTATTTTGAAATTCAAGCAATTTTTAAGAGTTAATTTTTAAAAAATTTGATTATTTCTTATAATTAATGATAGCCTACATAAACTAGTAGTTATGCTAATACATATCCTTTCACCCATAAATTATAAAAATAACAAGTACGCAAGACAAAATTGTTAATGTCTTTTTTTATTTTTCTGTGCCCCTTGCACACAGTCCACTAGAGTATTTTGATTTTAACCGTTGTATCATTTCGTACTTTATTACAGCAGTGAGAAAACATTACCAGTACATTTTTTTTTGTTTATAGAGATGATATATGTTTTACATTGTAGAGAAAAACAATTAACAAAATGGATTATAATAAAATTCAAACTAATTCAATACAGTATTTTTTTTAATTGACTTTTTACTGTTAATCCGCATTTATTCATTATTATCAAATTTTTGTTAACTTTCATTATAATATTCTTAGTTATTCGATGGGTAAAATTATTTCTCCTACCAATCAATCATTCATAAATGATTTCACCATATATTTCCCAATAAACACCACCGAATCCGTGGGAGATATCTTTGCCAGCGAACTGAAACAAGTTCTAAAATCATAATTCGGTTGTGTGGTTAAGTTGCTTTTAAAATGGTGTACGATTCCGAAAATTATATTTTGTAAAACATAATAAAGACATAAACGTAAATCATTTATGACTTATTTCCAACTTAGAAAGTATGCTAGATAAAAATGAAATGTTCAAAATCATTAAGTGAAGGCCTCCCAAAGGATATTGACCATAAATTTCCCTGAGTAATTAATTAAAATTCTTTGGGTAGAAAGAACAAGAAATCGTTGAAAGTGACTTAATCTTTAAACGGTTTGGAACTAGACCAGTATCATACTGTGTTGCGAAGAATGAAATGCCAGAACAATAATTAATAATAATATTAATTTATGAGTATTATATAAATATATTTTATACATTTTATCATTTTTACATGATGATATTTTATCTTGTTGAATGATTTTTTATCATTTTACACGTTTTTACAAGATTAGAGGTTGTTTATTTGTTATTATCAACATATTGGAGACTTACCATAATATTAATAAGCTATCATCACTAGACTTTTCCAAATTAATTTAGATCAAGGAAGTTTTGTATAGAGTAGGTTGTTTTTAGCAAATAGATAAAATTTAATCGTTTAAATAAAACAGAATTTCATCCTTAATAAGGGAATGACCATTTCCCCTTAATGGAAATCGGTTTACATTTCCATATGAATTTTCCTTGTTAATGTAAATCGATTTACATTTAACACGATTTTTGATTTTTTTTAATGATTTTTTAATCATTTTACAAGTAAAACCAGTAAATATTATTTATATATTACAGAATTAATATTACTCGTAGTATGAATTTAAGTATAAATTACTCTGTACTGTATTCCATTATCATTTATTAAAGAATGAAAATTATGTATGACATCGCTTATAATTAATGAAGTCTATAATGAAAGATGTTATTTTACACATTCATTTTAATTCAGCGATCTCTTTTTTGTCGTATTTGTTGATAAATTTACTTTTACCATTACTTTCTCTTATCTCAATTTACGTGTAATATTAAACCCCTTCTCTATGACTGAGTTATGTGTAATAAAATGTTTCTATATTCTCACCGCAGAAAAAATAATCAGAATATAATTTTATAACTTTCTTTTTTATTCATTAATTGAAATTAAATTCGTTTTAAATCGATATAAATAAAAATGTAAATTTTCGTTTGTTCAAAATCTTAAATCTCCGAAAGTTCTTCATCTATTGCTTTGAAATTTTGACACAACGTTGCATTCGAATACGCGCGATTTTTATATACATACTATTTAAATATCTAAGATGTCAAACTTGTGACAAGTAAAAACATGCTTTTTTTGAAAAACAGGGCTATCTGTTGGACGTAAAAGCAACACCCGCTGTACTAAATATTTTACGATTCCATTTCAGTATTTCCGATATGTGTCCGCTATAGCCTAAAAAACTACTGGCACGAGGAAAAAGGGAGAAAGGGGAAAATCGGAAAAGGTAAAAGAGGGAAGAAGGGGAAAACGGGGAATGGGGAATGAAAATGAGAAAGGAGAAAAAAGAAAAGGGTAAAGGAAAAAAGAGGAGCGGAAAGGAAAATAAGGGAAAGAGAAATGGACGAAGGAAAGGAAAAGGGAGAGGACATGAGAAAAACCAAAGGGGGAAGAGAAGGTGAGTATGGTAAAAATTAAAATATGAAAAGGAAATGGTGAAAGGGAAAGGGGGAAAATGGGAAAGCGAAAGGGAGAAAAGTGAAAAGGGAAAGGTCAAATTTTGTGAAGTTCTGTAATGTTCATTTTGTTAATGTTTTGTCAAACTTTCAGTTGTGATCATTTAATCTATATGTATATATGTATATGTATGTGAATGTATATATATATATATATATATATATATTCAAATCTAGCAATAGCGAAGCATTGCCGGGTCTGCTAGTAAGTAATAAAATATTAATTTAAAAAAAAATTCATCGTTTATTACGTTAACTTGAAAAAAAAAATTGGGTTTGATTTTGCTTTTATTGCCATTACCAGAAGAGCTCCTTGAAGACTAATAATACTTCAAGATGGCCAAGTCATTCGATAGTAAGGGATATTGCAGTAAATCGTATATAATTATTCAAAGTTTTATGTTCCAGTAGCCATAAATGCCAATTGCATTTATTTCTCCAAGCATGGAAATTAATACTATAATATTTAGATTTTTAGCAGTTTTCTGTTCATGATATTTTTTCTTGAAAAAAAAAACAAAATAAAATAGTCATGCAATACTTTAAATATCACATTTCATTTTTTTCCAAATGAGCTGGAACTGTACAGGGAGAAAATTAATTTTAAAACAGTTCTTAAGTGTTAGGATTTTGACTTTCACTATTAAAAGTTTCCGACTAACCTTTCGGGCGAAGTGGTTGTCTCCTTATTAAGGATGAAATTCTGTTTTATTTAAACGATTAAATTTTATTTACTTGCTGAAAACAACCTATTCTCTACAAAACTTTCTTGATCTAAATTAATTTGAAAAAGTCTAGCGATAATTTATTGATTTTATGGTAGGTTTCTAATACGTTGATAATAGCAAATGAGCTAAACCTTTAATAAAAACAATTGATCAGCATGATGAAACGTAAAATTCACTTTTATAAAAATATTTAAGGACTTACTTTAAACTTACGTGGTAATCTGGTATTCTATGTGATCTTTCCAGATAAAAGTTCCTCCTCAGAAAAATTACCAGTAATTCTGCTTTAACTGGCGACTATCTTAAAAGGATTTGGAAAGCCCTCTAAGAGATTTTTGATCTTGGTACTTATATTTAATGTATAAAATTTGCAAGTTATTGTTTATATCTTTCTACCTCTATGAACTCTCCCTCTATGAATCATGAGACCTTGCCGATGGTGAGAGGGCTTGAGTGCTAAGTGACACAGAGCAGCTGGACCGAAGGTGCATCATATCAGAGAGGTATCTGTTGAGAGCCAGGCTAATAAATGATTCCTGAAAAAGGGCAGTAACTCTTTCAGTAATTGTTAAGGTCAGGTCAGGAGGACTTAAACGGCCATATCAACATCACTCAATCTTTTGAGTACTACGTAGCTGAAAGCAATGGAAAAGTACAGTTGCGTTTTTTCCAAGAAAATGTAACTCTCTGCATTTTCATGTAACAAATATGAAGGAGCGCCTTCCTTGGTAAAATATTCCTATACTAATTTTACTTCACCTCGGAAGTATTATTTTTCTATTCACTGTAAAATACAATAATTCACATTTACAGAAGTTCTGTTTGACAAATATTGATAGTTTATGTTGTATAATTATGGAGGTAAAGACATCCTATCATGGAGCCCGCTTTCCTGAATTGATATTTTCTTACCACAATAAAAAATTTGCAGATACTTAATCTGATAAAAGATTATTTTTCTACAACAAACAAATTTATCTTTTTTATAAATATTTAAACTTTTCACCTATTTGATCTTAAAATATTCACTTTATCGTAAATTGATTATAAAATTTCTCTTTTCAAATATCTTACCCGTACAAGAGTTTATACAAAATAATTATTTCAGATAATGTCTGTCGATTTGTAAACTTCTGTTTGAATTTTCCGTCCTTAAATATTATAATATTTAAATGTTACGTTAAAAATGTAATATTTAAATAATATATCTTTAAATATTACAGTATGTCGTGACCCTTCCAACAAAGAGCAATTTTAATCATTAATCTGTGGATTGCATACATTAATGTAATAGATTCTGTAATTTTGTCTTGATTTGTTAGCTTATTTTTGCTTTGAATTTGTACGGGTAGTCCCATGGCTTTATGATTAAATTTTTTTTATCAACACTTTAGATCTATTTTAGGTAAAGATTTTAAAGGAAAAGAAACATAAAATATCTTTCTGAAATTTTGAATAAGTCTAATGTCATTTGAGAGAAATTTTTGGGCTTTTATTGTTCTAATTCAAGAGTCAAGAAAAATATTTTAATAGAATGAGAATTAACTCATAATTCGTGTCCAAAAAAAACTCTGCGGTTTTAAATTAAATTTACTATCTTATATTTTAGATTATGGAGGCAGAAGAATTTTGTTATTTGGGAGGTATAATTACTAAAGATGGACGAAGCAGGAGCGATATAAAATGCCGAATAGTACAAGCTAAACGAGCCTTCAGTAAGAAATATAATTTGTTTACATCAAAAATTAATTTAAATGTCAGGAAAAGATTTTTTAAAGTGTATGTTTGGAGTGTCGCTTTATATGGAAGTGAAACTTGGACGATCGGAGTATCTGAAAAGAAAAGATTAGAAGCTTTGGAAATGTGGTGCTATAGGAGAATGTTAAAAATCAGATGGGTGGATAAAGTGACAAATGAAGAGGTATTGCGGCAAATAGATGAAGAAAGAAGCATTTGGAAAAATATAGTTAAAAGAAGAGGCAGACTTATAGGCCACATACTAAGCCATCCTGGAATAGTCGCTTTAATATTGGAAGGACAGGTAGAAGGGAAAAATTGTGTAGGCAGGCCACGTTTGGAATATGTAAAACAAATTGATGGGGATGTAGGATGTAGAGGGTATACTGAAATGAAACGACTATCACTAGATAGGGAATCTTGGAGAGCCGCATGAAACCAGTCAAATGACTGAAGACAAAAAAAAACAAAAATCTTATATTTAGAATTAAAAAGGTAAGTATGTGTTTATTACATGAAAGTAGAAGGACTAAAGTTTATATTTTCCTCTTAATATAACTCAATTTGATCAGTGTTTATGGCCCTGCTGATGTCAAACCGATAATCCACCTCATTTCACAATCTAGCAATCATGTTAGCAGGAATCTCTTTCACGGCTGCAGTTATATTTTAGCGCAAATGCTAAGTGACTGGATTTTTTGGTATACGATGTATTTTTCGTAGCCCCAATAGAAGAATCTATCGGCGACAAATCGGAACTTTGGAATGGAAAAGTGATGGAAGCTTTTTTGGCTATCCAGCCTACTGGGAACTTGTCGTTTAACACAGTCCGCACAACTTCTAGATGACGTGGAAGAGCTCCAACCTGTTAGAAAATGATCCTTATTTTCAATTTGCAACTACACTTTTTTAATTTTTTTCACTTTTTCACAGTTTCTTTTTTCCAAGAACAGTATAGCGGTAAAATTACTCAAAATTTGTTTATGCGTACTACAACAGACAGTTACTTTCAGACAGTTTCGGAAGAATTCCACTAATTCGTGTAAATTTCTGGCCCCTTACTTGAAAATTATGGTAATTCAAAATTCTATAACGTGAAATTTAACTTCAACAGAAAATAAAATGCGTTCTATGTAGTTTTCAGCAACAAAAATGAAATCTATCATGGTTGGAACAAACTGAAATTTGTGGTTTTTAATTAGTTTTAATTTCATGGAGTAGCAACAGTTTATAAGTACGTTTCAGTCACTTGCAACGCTTGGAAAATACCATGGACAGTGCGTTTGGAATATTCAGTTGACGATTAACACTACGAACTAAACGTTTCTGACTTCATAGGAAAGACATTCAAATTCTTTTTGTGTTTTGGGCATTTGCTTTAGGGCTACACGATGATTGTCGTTTCAAAACGCTTCCGGTTTCAAAAAGTTGTCCACATCACTTAAGTATGTTTTTCTATGAATTTCTATGGTAGACTCACTTATAATGTCTTTATACAGTAGTCACTGATTTTGTTTCTGCGAACCAGTATATGTACCAGTAAATACCAGAATATGTACTGTGCTTTCTCTTGGGGTGATGCCTTGGTACTGAAGTCCGAGTTTTTAACGGTTTGGCTTTTGCAATAATCTAACACAACAGGTATCTGACGGAGAATGAATGAACTAAAATTTAATTATTGTGAAGAATAAACATAAACACTATTGACTGATACCAAATAAAAATTATATCCATTCTTAAAACCCCGGAATTCTTTTTCAGACACTCGGTTTTCACATTAGGAAAAATTATTTTTAATTTAGGTGGGAGTTCTAATCTCTTTTGGAAAAATACTCTCCTATATATATATATATATATATATCCTTTATATATATATATATATATATATATATATATATATATAGATAGATTCACATAGAATTTATGTGATTAAATACTTATAGGGGGTGAAAGGTTTCACCCAAATTAAAATTTAAAAAATGTTCCCTAAGTTTTGTTATTCTGCTGTTTTCTATTTTTAACCTGAAAAATGTATATTTCCTTCCCTGAATGAGAAAAACAAAGAAGATGAAATTAAAATCGGAGAAAGTCTTAACAAATCGATCACATTGTCATAAAAAGAACGTCCTACCAAGAGAAATTGGAAAGAATATTGTTTTTAGATTTCTTTAGGATGATATAAATTAAATTTAAGCAGTTATAAGTTCGAAGATGAATATTAACCCATTTTAGCTCACATTTATGAGACATAAATATACCTTTGAATTTTCTCGGGACAAAATAAAAGAAACAATTTAGCCGGAGTAAACCAAAGCTATAGTAATCTTTTTCACAAAATATTTAATGAAATCGGATATGTTGTTTAAACATAAAGTAAATATCAGAAAATACTGAAAGTCAAACAAAGAGAAACAAACATAATTTTTTAAGATACTCGGTTGAAATTTTACACTTTCCTGACAGGACATCTCGATTATACAATAAAAACGACTTTTAATCTTACTGAAGTATTAGAGTTATTTGTCCCAATGATAAGGAAATAAGTATCGAACGACTCATTATAATTGAATGTAATACTGAATATATGACTAATTAAACCAAAAAGGGATACATATATTTCGTGTAAAGGGATGTACAAACTCTCGTGTTTTGCATATTTTAGACAAAAATTTATTTTTTTTTAAATCTGAAGATTATGTGAAGAAGTTATAAAAATATTTTTATTTTATTCTTTGGAATTTCTACAAAATAAAGTCCTTTACATAAAAATAAAAGTTTAATTATACATTTTTTCAGACATTTATTTTGTTTGTCTGAATTCTCTTGAATGAAGCTGCATAGAAAATTAAATTGTTACGCTAAGCATTTTATAATAACAGTTGTAATAAACAAGTTATTTTTACTTGTGTTTTGAACAATCCTACTTGATTAATATTCAAAGATTTCTATTTATATTTGTTTTGAAAGAAGAAAAAGTTACTTTGGTTAAATCGGTAATCTTATAAGATTCTAGGTTTTCTTTATAACTCATGTAAGAAATAAAGTATATTTTATAATGAATACGCTTTCTTCAAGGATATGAGTTAGAGAGTGCAGTTGTTTCATAGCGAATTATTGTTCATAATGTATTAAAAATGAAAGTTTGCGGTAAATATTTGATTACTGTAGTTAAAAAGATCATTCTAATAAGTCCCAACTGCAGTTTAGTTATTATCTATAAAACAAAAGAAAAAGGATGTAATAAATTCACTGTTCAACCAAGAATTTTTAATGCAATCTACAAAAAGTGAATTAAAAAAAAAAAATAATTCTGTTCCATGTTCTGTACGTATTAATTTTTTATTAAAATGTCATAAATAACCATTTTTAATAATCTAAAATAATATTTATCTCGAAACTGTTACTGATCTGTGTTACATTTTTAAAGACATCTTTTGAGGCAACGTACCAACGGGCAATAGTGGAGTATTTGTCTGATTTGATCAATTCATTTTGATAAATTTAACTAATGATCTGTAAATTACACCCTTTTATTAAGTAATAAATCTAATAATGAATTATTTTTTAAGTATTTTCTTGTTAAAAAAGTTTGGTTAAGTAGTATATTGTTACTTTATAAAAGTGCAATTTATATACTCCAAATAAAAATCCTTTTTTTAAGCTATTCTTTTATATATAGTTATATTTTTGTGTTTATCGAGTTCTGTTTTACGTTTATAATAGTTATGTTTTTGGTCTGCAGCATTTAATTGAATTTTTTGGAATACCTTCTGGTTTGGGTAACCTACTGGGTTTCCTAGGCTATTTGAACAACCTTTTATTAATATTTTTTTCTGAACTATAAACTACATATTTGTGCTGGACTAAGCCAAAAAACAGCATTTCAGATACTTTAAGCTCTTTTGCTCCGTTGCTAAGAAGTATTTGTTTATTTATTTACTTTTTTGTTTATGTATTTTTTTAATTTCATGGATTAGTTACCATCAGCTGATATGATCGAGGAAGGGTTATCTGATTGTGGAAGTTATCAAATATCATCTAGAAAACGTGATCGATTACCGTCGTCGAATAGAGATCTGAGCTGGGTATCACGTAACCCTAATTATCTGGGTATCACGTTACCTAATTAGAGATGTAATCTAGTAATTATGGAATCCCAACCTACATCTAGTCATGGAGGACAATACCCAGGCCGAGAAAACAAACTGCAATTCATAATCCTAGCAATGGTGGGTACCCATATTAAATAGATTATTTAATGGTCTTCCATTAGAGAATACGAATATTACAAACCAAACCGAACCCGTCAAGCCCCCATCTATTGTACTTTACGGGATAAATGATGCGCTAAGGTTGTAAAAAACTGTTAGAAACGGTCGTGTGTAAGGGGGATTACAACATTCGACTGGTACGAGGTAAACAACATAGTATAATTCTAAAGATATTGAAGCATACAAAAAAATATCATAAATATAGTTCGAGAACACGGTTTAATAAGTCATACCTTTACTAGAAAGGATCAACAAGCCTTTTGTGTAGCGATTAGGAACCTGTATCACTCGATTCCACTGGAGATGATCAAGGAACAAATCGAAGGCCACGAACATCGAGTATAGGACTTAATAAATGCACACCACAGAGTAACTGAAGAGCCTACATCGACTTTTTCGTGAACTTAAAGCCACGGGAGAACAAAAAAACCATATTTCAGTTAAAATACATTGCGAATTGCAGCGTGTCGTTCGGGACACCGCGGAAAACAAAAGGCATTGTGCAGTGTATGAGATACCAACAGTATGGGCAAACTGAAAACAATTGCATGAGGCCGTTCCGCTGTGTAAAGTGTGGAAAAGGCTAACGGACAACTGATTATTCCAGGAAGAACAGGAGCACATCTTCAACTTGTGTTTTATGTCAATCTGACCATCTGGCAAACTATCGAGGCTGCAGAGTGTATCAAGAAATATTAGATAGGAAACGAAGGCAAAAGGCTAATCAGAACTTACAACTTGCTCTGAGAGTCGAATCCGTTAGCCGTAGGACGATCGGCCTCGCTTTTGGTGATAAAAATTTCCTCACGTTGGGATGTGGAGGGCGTGGAACCTTCGGTGCAAAGCCAGAGTCCCTCCACAGAACTTATGCTGCAGAAGCTGGCTGTAATGGTGAGAAATATTTAGACAGGCTTTCATCAAATATTGATTTCAAGATTCACGATTTGGAAGTCTAATAACCTTGCTTACTCATCATGTGCTGCTTGTCATAAGAGAGCCGCTAGGCAGGCTGTTGTCGGGTTGCCTTAGCTGGGGTTGCTTTCCGATTTGTTGGAAGGTGGCATTGGTAAGGGTGTTCTTAAAATCAGGAAAGGATCCGAGTGAGGTCGGCAGTTATCGGCAAGTTGCTTGAGAGGCTGGTTGTGGAACGACTCTGAGAATGCATCGATATGAAATGTGTTATAAATCGAGGTCAATATTGCTTCATAAAAGTGGACGGCACTGAGGATTGCATCTTAAATGTTCTTGCCGAGATGGAAAGCGCCGACTGTAAATATATTTTGGCAATTTTTATAGACATAGGGGCAGTATTTCCTGCCTTGTGTTGGAGTTCTGTCCTCAATGAATTGGAACGCAATGAGTTGAGGGCAATGTTTCCGTAGCCCCGCAGGCTGTGGTACGTATCTATTTGTCAAATGTACCGCTCTGTTTAATGATGCGTATCTAGCTATGGCAGCAAGAATGACTCACCACGACTAATGGAATTTTCTTGTGTAGATTTATACATGACTTGGGGGGATGGTAGGCCTCTCCTTTGTTCTTAAGAGCAGTGGGTGCCCAGGTGCTCTGCAACCATGCAAACTTGAAACAATATTTGTTTCGTTTCTGTCTGGCAGCTGATGAGCTGTGCGTCTGCAGGGAGGTCCAGTCGAACAAACATATGATGTTCGACTGCTCAGCTTTGGAGAGAGGTAGAACTCAGGCTACCCTGGAACTTAGAAGTCAAGGGTAAAATTGGAGAAAATCATAACCAGCGAGTCAATGTAGGGTGAGCCTATCATTGTCGGACCGTATGGGTGTTCCTTGATGCCGTTGCTTTGTTCAACCGGCATCAGTAGTTTATTTAAGGGAAAGACTCCTACCTCGCTAGTGTGGAAATCTACCCAAGAGTTATGGTTGGCCATCAGCCAATTAAAGCTCCAAGCGTTTTAATATGGTTGGACAGATACTTTCTGGCATTCAGTAACCTTGGCGTGGTAACGAATTGCTGTCTTGACGTGATTAATTTAATTTATTGGATGTCATATATATATATTAGTAGTTGACGAATTGCACCTACCCATTTTAGAATATATGACAAGTGAGCGGTGGGAAAAAAGCAAGGGGTATGTAGCACCATGCTTAGTTTACTCACCCAATGAGGTTAGGTCTAGGAGCTAGTTAGGACACTCGTCGCTATACTGATTCGAGGTTCAGTAGCCTTTCATGGCACAGTCATTCGGTCTTATGCTTTAGGGCGACCGAATGGGGTGGTGGCGGGAGAAATTCCATTCAAATCAAACCTAGCTTACTCAGGTAGTCTCAAATATCGTTACATAGAACATTAACGGCCTATTTTCTAGGCAAGAAGAACTAGAAATTATGGTAATAACCATTTATCTGGACATAATACTAGTATAAAAGATACACTTTACAGACCGGAATTACCTTATACTAAAAGATTTCTCGGTGTATATAACAAATCACCCAGACGGGAAAGCCCATGGGGGAACTGCGGTGCTGGCTAGGAATTTTCTGAGGCATCACCAACTTCCAGATTTCTGCATTAACCAGATTCCGGCAACCACGGTTGAAGTTACAGGCTGGTTGGGACCTATAAGATTGTCCACCGCGCATTTTCTTCTGCGCCATACTATAACTAACATGATGTTCTGCGAATAAATTGCTTACACTAGGTTCTAGGTTTATCGCTGGAGGGGAATGTAGCGCAAAAGACCTGCTGTGGGGTTCGTGGTTGACATCCAGCAGAGGAAGGATGTTGAGGAAGAGTGTTCAAAATCTACGTCTGAACATAGTTTGGATTTCAGCCGACATACTGGTCTATGACCTAACCAAGTTATATTATATACATACACTCTGGTAGAAAATAGTTATGATTTGACGTCGGACCACTCCCCCGTTTTACTTACAGTGTGCACGACGGTGCTGAAGAGGAAAAGGTGGTCTATCCTGCATACGGAACGAACAGATTGGGTAACGGGTTAGATCTAGGAGATACTGATTGACTCATTTCCGCTCGATACTCATGAGACTATTGACTATGCAACATACTTTCTAACGTCAGTAATGCAGGAAGATGCATGGCGATCTGCGATCAAAGACAATAGATATCCGATAGATCTAATTGGTTCAAAACGGCGTCTCAGATGAAATTGGCAGCGATTCAGGAGGCCGGACAACAGAAAACCTATTAACACCTCTTCGCGGAGCCTGAGGAGGTTGTTGAAGGCTATCAGAGACGAAACATTCAAGGAATACATCGGAAATCTTCCTAACTTGAATAGAGACGGATGCACCTTATGGAAGACTACGAAGGGACTACAACCACCCTCAACGATTTCTTCCTTACCGGACGTACTGGATCATGGGTGAGGAATGACAATGAGAAGGCCAATTTATTTGCTTCACACTTAGGCAAAACATTCCAACCTCACGATGACGAGGATATTGAAGACTTCTTAGAGAGCCCAATGCCAGTCAGCTTTCCGATTAGACCGATCTCAACAAGGGGTTACTGAAATTAATTAACCAGAGAAGGCGACTAAAGAAAGCCCTGCGTTTTGACTTAGTGATGCACAAAATGCTTGTCATGCTACCCCTTAAAGGCATCACGTACTTTAAGGATCTCTTTAACGCTATTCTGCGGACGTCTTACTTTCCAGCAGAATGGAAGGTATCACAGGTAGTGATGATCTGGAAACCAGGAAAGCCTGCACAAGAGCTTCTTCTTACAGCCCAATTAGCCTCTTACCGGTCATATCTAAATTGTTTGAAAAGCTGTTACTTCGCAGGCTTAGGGCAGTTTTAGAGGATAAGGGGATAATTCTGGACCACC
Organism: Lycorma delicatula; assembly: GCF_047948215.1. Lineage (NCBI taxonomy): Eukaryota > Metazoa > Arthropoda > Insecta > Hemiptera > Fulgoridae > Lycorma > Lycorma delicatula. The sequence continues at coordinate 252,280,138 of NC_134455.1, forward strand.
AATTTGGGTTCAGGTATGGCCACTCCACCATCGAATAATCCAACAGAGCCGTCAATGTAATCAGTGGATGTCTGGAAGAAAGGAAATTCTACTCGGCGGAATTCTTAGACATCCAACAGTCCTTTGCTAAAGTATGGTGGCCTGGCTTTCTCTATAAACTAAAATTAAAACTTCCTCAACCCTACTACCTTGTCTTACGGAATTATCTTGAGGGGCGTTTCTCTCAGGTAAGATGTAATGATGAGTTATCGAAATTCTTTGACATTAGTTTGGATGTCCTTCAGGGCTTTGTACTAGATCCTATATTGTATATTCACAGCGGGCCTTCCAGCCCTGGAAGATTGCATCGTCACCACATTTGCTGATGACACTGCTATCCTTGCCATTAACGAAGACCTGGCCTAGCCTCGGGTGAGCTTCAGTTGGCATTAAACCTTGTCTACGCATGGCAAAAAAATGGAGGATTAAAGCTAATCAGGATAAATCAAATCATGTCGCATTCACCATATAAAAGGGTGACTGTCCCAGTGGGTAATTGGATGGTGTCTTGATTCCACAAACAGAGAGTGTGCGGTACCTAGGACTTGTTTTTTTTTGTGTCTTTCTTTTTTTTTAATTTGATTTTTCATCCTCACGTGACGTCAGGTCACGTGAGGATGGAAAGAAAACAACTAAACGCGAAGTATAGGGAACTGCATTGACTGCTACGGAGAAACTCACACCTCACGTTATCCAGTAAAGTACCGATTTACAAGGTTATACTATGACCAGTCTGGACTTATGGCGTGGAGTTTTGTGGGGGCGACAGCAAGTAATAGTAACATAGATATCATATATCACTTCCAAAACAAAGTAACCACAGCAATTGCAGAGGCACCATGGTTCATACGGAATGATGTAATTCACAAATATCTAGAGCTTCCGACAGTTCGTGACGTTATAGACAGCGCAGTGTGAAGTACCAGCAACGACTTGAAAATTACGTCAACCATTTAGCAATCAATCTGTTTGATAGCAGCACGGACGTCCGAAGGTTGAAACGCCTCCATATGTTTGAATTAGGGGCTACTGTATGTTAGTTTGATAAATGACAACGCCCAGTCTAGTGATATTATTTTTATTTTTTATTTATTAATGAACTGTTTTTGCGGACTATGAAGTGTTGGCAGAAATATGTTTTTTTTTTTGTAATAGACTTCTAGATTACTGATAACTATTATAATGATTTACTTATTACGGGAGTTCCTTAAGAACTCCTTATCATGTGCTTCTTGTCAAGCGACTTACTTATGGTTTCACTTAAGGAGCTGTAAATATACTGGTTGTTAAAAAAAAAAATTGGATTACAGTGCCAAGGAACTATCTTAGCTGACCGTTTCCTTAGTTTAGGTAATAACTTTAGTATTATTGGAATCATAGAAACATAAGCGCATTGCAATAAGCCTGATTTTTCAATTCGCCTACGACATATAAATGTATATTATGCGTTTTTAAGTATATTTTGTCTTTTATTTAATTTATTTTACAGAAATCAAGTTAATTCTCTGCAGACAAACGACGTTGAACTGCATAAAGAAGAATTGCCTGGAGTTTGAGCTTTCTGGAAAATAGTCTCTTGTTTTATTTTTTTATCTCAAGTTTTTCATATTATTTTGTTGATATTTTGGGCAAAAACACAGTCTTGTCATGCATACACCATTGCACTATAAAGATACCATACTAAGTAATAATGATAACAATATTATCGCGAAATTGAAATCCAATAAATGTAATGTTTCATTTAAAAAATGTTTCAATTAAGTTTACTAAATAAAAAAATTACTACTAGAACTGCACATAACTTTCTAAAAATTAAAGAAATTATTGATCAAAATAGATTCGTTTGTAAATCATTAGGCCACGCAAACTAAAATATTGCTAATAGAATTTAAAACTTAAGTTTTGAAATATTTAAAAAATTGCTTTAAAAGCTAATTCAACAATATTCAGCTATTCCTAACAAAGTATTTTAGTCATGCTTTATATATTAGACATTTTGGGAATAAAAATTTAAAGGATTACGATTCTTTTATTTTGGAGAAAGAATTCGCTTGTTATCATCTAACGTTAGTCAGTCTGGGGTCTAGTAGCTGTGAAGGTTGAGAAACGTGCTCTGCATTTGCCCTTCCGGAAGGTGAACGAAGTTCGAGCTGTGTGTGCATGTGTGCTATTTGTAGTGCTTTTTTAGTGAGTGAACACGGTTTTTGGATTAATTTTGAAGGTTCGTACGAGTTGTTACTTTCTTTAGTACAAAAAGAAAGTTATAGTGTTTTTTCTTTTGTTTGTTAGGAAGCACGTGGGCGGGAACTTGTTTTAAGTTAATACGATACGGTCCTCCAATTTAGGCGGGACATTGTTGCCGACTTAATAGCCGTCAGGTGTTTATAGACTGTTTGAGTTAACGCAAATTACTTTTGTCTTAGAAAATATTTTAAGTGCTACGCTAGTTATAAGGAGGAATTCCTTATTCATCTTATCTCTTGAACCCTTCTATTCCTATCCGTATCCTTCCCGATCTTAATCGATCCTGAACCCCCCGACCCCCTCATCAAAAAATTCCGACGACGGATTTAGGTGGATACATTTTGGTATTCCTCTAACCCCCCGACCACCCATTTTAAAGTGCCGTGTGGGTTGTCAAAACGCTTGGAATTTGACACTCTGAAAGTTTTTGACGTTTTTATTATGAGAAAAAATTTTTGAGAGGATGGAGAGAAAAAGATCTCTTCACAACATGGAGATTACGACGCCATCTACTTCGGCAGCGCCCCCGACGGACCAATCTAAGAAAGTGGGTCCTAAGAAGAAAAAAAGGCCGAAGCTTAAGTTTTCAGAAGAAAAGGAACCATTGCGAGAAAGCATGGAAGAGTTGACGAATCAACTAGGGGCATAATTAGTTACGCTAAAACAGTACTTGGGTGCTGGCATATCTAAGAATATATTTCAGCATGAGAAAGAGTTGGTCGATATTTACAATGGACTTAAGGAGTTGCAAGAAGTCTCGCCGCCTCTTTTAACGATAACTCAGGCTACTCAAACTGCGGGAAATAGAGTAATTGATATTACCAATTTTTTGGATGGACATCTTAATGACGAGAAAGTGGTTAACCTGGCGATGATGAGATGGCCGGTTGGATAAACGGAGAGCATTCAGACAGTAGATGATTTATCGAAGACCGAGGGTGATATTGTTTTCTTGAGTGATTTAGCAGTCAAGAAAGGTACTGTGGTGGAATCTGTGATAAGGAATGTCTTAAAACCAGGTTTGGTGACGACAGAAGAGACTAGGAAGGATTATGGGGATTGATAATCCCGCCATTAATAAAAGGACCTTTACGATCATTTCTTCAGATGGTGAAGAGCTGACCTTTAATAATACACTGGTAGCCCTTAGGGAGATAAAGGAAGAAACTACAACTACTACGTGGGTATTACTGGTGATGGTCTAGGGGTAGCGATTAGGAAGTTTTTGTTTTACTTATATAAATGAAATGAAAGTAAAATTAAACTTTACGTTCAACAGGGAAGAGAGGATGAACGTCTCCCTAAACAAGACACTGGGAAAATGACGCCTGCTGTGAAGGACAGCAGGACAGTAATCGTTATGGCTGATGGAAAATCGTACGCCGATTTGGTGAAAGTAATGAAACTAACCGTCTATCAAGAAAAAGTAGGGGAAGTTTTGTCCCTAAGGAGAAACTGCGCATTAGGATTAAAGATGCACAAAAAGCGGAGGATTTCAATCTACACCGAGAGCGAAAGCGGCAGATCTTCAAGTGAATGCCGGTTGTAAAGCTGTCGTGCATTTAAAAAACATCGAAGAAAATGCTACAGAACAGGAGGTACATCATGCCATCATGCAGGTCGTTGGAACTACAGATGAGTTTACAATTACATTCTTTCGTCAGGCGTTTGGAAAACCCAAAAATGTTACTATCATCACTAACATGCGAGTAGCAAAGAAACTAATACAGAAAAAATTGCGTGTTGGTTGGGAACACTGCCGTTTCCAGATCAGAGAGTGAGAACCGAGATGTTTCCTATGTTGGGCCATCGGACACGTTTCAGCCAAGTGTAAAGGGGTGGACCAACCAATCAATTCTGTGCTTTAATTGCGGCAGGCCGGGTCACCAGCATGCGCAGCGCGAGGTGCCTGCTACTTGTGCGATTTATGGTAAGGAGGGCTCCAAGACAAGAGATGTGTGGCCTCCAAATGAAATATCTTCAGATCGACGACAGAGGGAGAAGTAGACTAGCACAGGATCTCTGCTGGGATACTTTTTTTTAACTTCTCTACTCCCCTGAGCCTTGATGGTATTACGCGGATACTTGATGGTATTACGCCACCCAGGGGAGTGTCCGTTACTCTAATAGGCCCTCCCCACCTACCGGCTATATACCGCCATGGCAGGTCAGGTATACTGGTTGGCTCTTTTGAGATTTTTTACCTTTTTTAACTTAGTTAAGAAAACCTAACAGTCAACCCAAGGGGTCCTCAGCGGCTCATCGAAACCACCACACCTCAGCATGCTGACTCAATATTTTCCATCTGACTCTCCCAATGCGGATATTGCTGAGTTTATTGTCTTCCTTGATGATCTCACTGAGGAAATTACTCAACATCCATGGAAGAATATATTAATTGCTGGGGATTTTTAATTCCAAAAGTCCTAAATTTGCAAAAAGAATTTTCAGTGGAGGGAGTTAACGATTACGTGAATTGGTCGATCTTAGAAACCATGAGTCTTTCTGATCATCTGTTTATAGTGTACAAAACAAGGACAGGTGTGATTAGTATTACTTCACCGAGAATGATGGTCTCCAGAAAAAGATGATTCCTTTTTGGTGAACGTATAGAAGCTAGACTGATCGGGATCATATCTCCAACTGAGTTTGATACGATAGTTCAAGAGAAATATAAAAATCTGGTGTTTTAACCCCTAAGAGAAAAAATAAGTATGCGTATTGGTGGATTGAAGATACAGAGGCTTTTAGGATGCAGGAGGCCAGGTGGTAGAAGATACGAAGGTTGTACCATCGCTTGTTACGAAGGAATGCATCTGAAACGGACATGGCTCGAAGCAATTATGTAATGGCTAGAATTGAATATAAAGCGGTGATTAAAGATGCCAAAAAGAGGTGTTGTAAGACTCTGTGTGAGAATATCGATACTTGGGAAAGAGGCATCCGTGCGGTTACTGGTAGATTTGGAAGAAGACTTCCTGCGCTGACTGAGCATCAGGAAGATTGATGATTTTGCTATTTCCGCGGTATGATAATTCCCCTAGAAAGGAGATAATGTCGGATGATATGGAGCTGTTTACAATACGGGACTTGATTAAGGCATCTAGAAAAATGAAGATCAGGAAAAACCCAGGACCCGATGGCATACCGGCCAAGATTATAAGAATACTAGTGGAAAAGGTACTGGAAGGGATGCTGAGGATCATGAATGGGATGCTACTTGACAAGTATATATTACCTACGTAGAATAATGCAAGAGTCATTTTATTAAGAAACCAGGAGCTGAGATTTCTCTGGAGGATACCGACCGATTAGTTTTATTAATAATGCTTGCAAGCTTCTTGAACGGATGTTGGAGGCTAGGCTTAGACGAAACATAGAAAGTGGAAAAGGTTTGAGTGAACAACAATACGGGTTCCGTAAAGGTAGATCCACTACGGATGCAGCAAGGCAGGTGATTAGAATAGTAGATGAAGGCGTAGCAGGTACTTGGCGCACCTGGGAGGTAGTTGTCGTCATATTATTGGACGTCAAAAATGCCTTTAATTGCCTACGGTGGGAGGCAATTTTTCGACCATTAACAGAGATAGCGATACAAAATTACCTAAGGTGGAAAGTGCAAAAATATTAACAGGATAGGAAACTAATACTTTGCATGGAGGGAATGCAGATTAGATTCCAAGCCACTTGTCGGGTGCCCCAGGGCTCTGTACTGGGCCATCTTCTTTGTTGTTTGGTCTATGATGGTCTTAAGGTTAGAGTACCCTAATGAAATTGTACATATCGCCTTCGCCGACGATCTCGCTTTTGTGGTCTCAGCGAGGCGTGAGGAGGATACAGCTGGAAAAGCGAATGTTTTAACTGATATGGTTAAAAGGTGGATGAGTGATAAGGGGCTGACCTTATCCCATGAGAAAACCAGATTTTTTTCCCATAACAGGCAGAAGGAGAATCCGGGAGATACCCATGCAGGTTCCGGTTGTCCTTGCGAGCTGAATCTAAGATTAAGTACTTTGGAATTTGGCTAGACCAAAGAAGAAATTTCTCGGTGCATGTGAGGTAGACATGTAGAAGGCAGATCTGATGGTAAAAAATCTCAGTGAGCTTTTGGCGAATGCGTCGGGTCCTCGAGCGTCCAAGAGACGGTTGTATGATCATCTAGCAATTTCAATTTTGCTATATGCTGTACCTGTTTGGGGGAGACCCATGGCTATTGACGGAAATAGACATACCCAAACACGGTAGACATAGTCCAAAGACGGTTGGCTCAAAGGGTCACGGCTGCATATTCTTCGGTATCATCTGAGGCACTTAGGTGTTCCACCAGTACAAAAATTGGCCGAAATGAGGATGAAAGTCAGTAAAGGTGTAAACAAGGATGAGACGTTTAATGATGATGACCAACTGGCAGGACGGGTGGAACAACTCAACGAAGGGACGTTAGACCTACCGTCTGGTAAGGGATGTCGGATAGTAGACCGGGAGGGGATTCGGTAAACTCAATTACTGGTTCACCTAATTCCTGACCGGTCATGGTGTTTTTAAACGTATCTGTATGCAAGAAGAAAGGTTGACGACGAGAACTGCCCTTTTTGTGGACACCTGGATACCCCAGAGCATATCATATTTTCATTTCCGAGAGGTTAGTGGACAGGAGGAAGTGTAACAGGAGTTATAACTTGGAGAATATTATTACATGTATGTTTTCGGGAGTCGAACATTTTGAAGCCGTCTCCAAGTTTGTTACTGGGGTAACACAACGTAAGGATCAGAAGGCGAGGAGGTGAAAGACAGCTCCCTATGGAGTTACCGTTTGTTCAGACTTGCCTGAAAGGGTGGTGGCAATGAAGTGGGATGGGCTCCAAACCCTCTAAACTGTGTGGGGCTGTTCGAATGTGGAAAATAATAAAGAAGATGTGAAAATACCCAAAACCGGTGGGGGAAGCCCGAAATTGTGTACCCTCATTAGAATGGGAAAGGAAAACAAAAACATCCAGCCGGCGACCCGACCTGCCATGCAGGACTTACAGCCGGTAGATGGGAAGGGTCGTTAGAGTTAAAAGGACAGCCCTGTATCGTGCGATGCTCAGCTGAAGGGTCGATACAGAGGTCCGGAAAAAAAAGAAAAAATAAGTTAGTCAGTCTTTCTCGACATGTGGTCTTTACTATATTCTACGATGGTGCTATAAATTACCATAGATGAAATTAATACTCTAATTTGGCATGCAGTAATCGACTGTAATGTTAATTTGCTAATACAAATTAATTATTTGTTATTTAGTTATTAAAAATAATTATTTATTATTTATTTATTAAAGATAATTAATTGTTATTATATTTAGAGTGTTGAAACCATATTAAATCTTAATATGAAACAGATCTTTATAGTTTTTTTTACTGGCTTGAAATATTAAAACGCCATTGCATTTTTGAAAATGCAATTTATTACTTTTAATGCATTATTACTTTGAATAGTAATACAATAGCAAAAAATATACTAATAAGGTAATAATAATTAAAAATAACATTTTTATTTGGTAATCCTGCATACATCATGCACTATTTGTGTATGTTTACATTAAAAAATATACTCGTAGAAAGCAGTGATTCCTCTTTTATTAGCTGGTTTTATACATTTACAATAACTTACTTTTAAATATTCAATTAAATATTTTTAATAAGCATAGCATAATATAAAACAAAATGACTTTATTAATACTGTTCCTTATTTTGCATTTTTAATTTATTCCGGTTCACAGATTATTTAAATTAATTTTATCCGATAGAATATTGTTATTCAGTCACTGGATTTCATTGAACTGCTTTCTTTTATGTTGATTACTCATTGAAAATTTGAGTAGGAGTATTGTGTAGGAATATTTTAATGTACTGCGTATAAAAAATGTCACGCGTTACTTTATACAAACTCGTAACTTTCCCGATTAAGGGCTACGATGATATCATTCCACAAGGAAAGTATTTTTGTAAATATTCCGAGGAAGAGGGTGGCGTATGGTTTCAAAAAAAGATTGCACTTTTAGGTCAGTTTTCACAATCGTCTACACGACTCTCACTCAAATACAGACTATTTTTTTGAAGAAATATTTGTACTACATTATCAATATTAGAATTTTTAAGTGGTATTTGTACGACAACAGTTATATCATCTGGATTTAAAAAAAATACAATGCTTTCATGAAATTACGCTCTGTATACTTACAAAAACTAATTGGTACTAATAACAATGCCATGCAATAAATGAACCGGATTTCTCGATATAAAGGGCTTACGTATACTCCAATAAGATTTATAAAACTGTTAAGAAACTACAAAAACTTATAGATTAATGGACTTAAAAATTAAAACGTTTAATGTCTGTCTCTTTTTTGTTTTCAGTTTTCTTAACGTTGAAGCTATAACAATTTTCAAAAAAAAAAAAAATTTCTCCTTTTCTCAACTATTAGGTAATAAACTGAGAACAAAAATAGTGAATTCGTAGTTACGTAAATATAATTTTAGATCAGATATTATTTCATTACATTGTATCAGCTTTCGTTTCGGTTTCTCATTTATGTACGTAGTATACTGAAAAAGTTGTGAAGTCGTTAAAAAAGAATTCTAGTTTCAGACTTTTATTTAACTATTCGTTTTAGGGGTTCCTGAGTTCTAAAATATAGTATTCATAACGGTCTGTCTTGAGTGTCTGTCAACAGAACTAAAGCTTGAACAATTTGGCCAGTTTTTATGAAAATTGATGTACTGATATGCTATATTTCTTCAATATTTCTAGCCGTTTGTTTCTCACTTTGATGATGTTTCTCTTCTATAGCAGTTTATTACCCCAAAATCCACTCTAAAGGTAGGAAATATCCAATTTTCTTATAAATATCCATATGATTTTCTTGAAATTTTGTCCTTTCAATTTTCTTTTCAGTTGTAATTTGGTTTAGTTGCCATGTCTGAGAAAGCTTGAGATAAATCTTCGTTTTTCGCGATCCTTCCCTAAGTGGTGCAATTTATCAAAGACTGATAATACGAATTAAAATAAGTAAATAAACTTTAAATTTTACTAGTATACATTTTCTCGTACGTGGTACCATTTATGAGGAAATTTTAATTGAACCTTTTGATTAGAAATACTGTCTTATCTAGTAAACGATGATGTATGCAATTTTCGGATCGGTAATCGATTTTATTTCTAAAAACATGTATATTAAGAAAAATAATGTAATGATAATAATAAAAATGTAAATTTATATTGAAAAATAACTACTCGAGTTTGAAAACGGATTCCTTGATAACTAATTTATGCTTGTCAGACCGCTGTAAGTTATTTCTGAAAAACGTCGCTACCTAAAATGGAATTTAAACCCAGTTTACACTGATAAAGATGATGATAGTATAGGGTTCATGTGGGGGACTTGTAACATGCCTAATTATAAAGTAGGAGTCATTCTAATAACGATACTATAAGTATAGATTAACGGAATGCTTCATTACATGCTTGTTAACAGCTACGAAACCTGATATTAAAACTGTAATTATGTGTTTTATATAATATATATATATATATATAAAGTTTTTCAGCAATTTTTTATGTATCTTATACCATTTGTATAAAGTTTTTGACAATCAAGAATCAATTTTATTTAAACAATTTAAAACATAGTTGCATAATTTAAGACATACATCGTTTACTATCATTTTCAATAGAAAATTGGTTTCAAGAATATCTTTGGTTTAGGGATTAATTCCTACTCTCACCTGTCTCTATTTAATAATGCTCGAGGCCTGACAGGGAATATTTTGTAGCAAGAACGCGCACTTCTGCCGTTGGCAAGTTATACAAAATATCATACAACTTTATGAATTGAATTTCACGAAATACCTTTGCATTCAATCTTTTATTTATGTTTTTTATAAACAAAGGAAATAACAGCTAATCAGAAACTTTCTTTGGAGCCAGTGCTATCAACAAACAATTTGTTAATAGTATTACTGAAGTTGAGTCAATTATATCGATTCTACTGTAAATTTTAGTTGAGAATTTTACAAAAGTGTATTCTGTGCAATCTGCACAACCTAATTAAAATACACTACATCATATATATGACTGTAAATGTCTTATAGTACAGTTTACGGTTTGTATTACATCTTAACAACTTTTTTTATAATAGTTCAAACAGAAATGTTCTCTTAGCGGGTAGTATTAACACACGGTAATTTAAGCGCTTAAAAAAGCTGTAATAAAGTTATTTCTGAATAACGTCGCTCTCTAAACAAGAATTTAGACCTAGTTTTACAGACAAAGATAATAAAGTAGAGTTAATATAGGGGAAATGTAATTCGCTTAAATTACAGTGCTCTTACATCTTTGGTAGAATACCATTTACAAACACTTTGATAAGAAATTAAGTAGCAAATTTGACCAATAATAATAATCTACATAAAATAACATGTATTAAAAATATAATCTACATATACCTTATTGATGTTTTATTTGAAATACTTTAAAGAAAACTGTGTAAATGTTTGTTAATAAAGGAGATCTGGTTCTTCTGATTTACCGGACTCCGCTTTTAATTATTATATTTTTAGTAAGAGATGAAAAAAATATTTCTAAACACGATTTTCTACTATTATTTAAATGTAGTATATATTAATTGTTTTATTTTCTAATAGAATGATAGCAGTTACTTTAGACTGAATTGGTATTTTAATCTAATATTAGAACCAATGTGGATAAAGATATACTCTACTGCAAAACTTCTTTGCAATGATAAGTGATTATAAAAATATCTAATAATGTTATGATAATATACATTGCTTTAGTTTGTCATAATATTACATTTCTGATAAAAATAGCTTTGTATTTGGATTTAATGCATTATGGGGTTTAAATCTATACATTTCAGCCTGCAAGGCTTTTTGTATCCTCTGAATATTCTTACCCGTTCTCCCAGCTCTGTGTAAGAACGTAGAGGTATATCAATGTAGAACTATGTAAGACAATTTTCTGTGTAAGGACAGGTACTAAGCTACTAAGAAGTAAAGCTCTAACATAACCTACTTAAGCCGAATTTATAGCTGATACCCTTCCAAAGAGATTTCTCTAAAAATTATGACCTATCGGGGTTAGAGTCCCTTTATATTACAGGAGTAAATCTCTACCGGTATCATTATCATTAGATATCTGGCAAATAATACTTTTGGTACTCTCGATAAAGACTTGTTTAAAACTATTTTTCTTAAAATATCATCTCCGTCTATATGACAAATTACAATTACTCTTTTTTCCCCCTACGGTGTAATAAGAGATTAAATCTAATAAGAAATTTCTTTACCAAGTTTTTCAGTGAGAGGTATGTAACGTTTTGCAAATGTTCCCGAAAGAAAGTAAAAAAAAAACAAATGTAAAGAGGTGTTGTATGTTTATTTTTGTATCATTAAATTCAAAATGGTTTTAATGTAACGTACTGTACCTTGTAGATCTAGTTGCAGCCTTTGAATGGTTTGGAGAATGGCTGTGATCTCATCTGGATTGCAGGGGTTGGCTACTTCTTATAATCTCCGAGTTGAAAATCTCATAGGGGTCATTTACCAAGAAATGAGGTTATCTATCATAATATATTTGATTTATTTTGTGACCAAGAATTATTGTATCTTTGTACTTCACAAATAATATTTTTGCTTATTAACTTACCTGAAAATAATAAACGTGAGGATCTAAAGTATAAACTTCTGTAAAAACAAACCGAATCAGATTTTACAAATACAGCTTCTTAAAAAAAGTATTGAACTTATCTAAAACTTATTTAAGATGTATTTAACTTTTAAAAACGTTTTGAGGGAAGTCAGTACGTCAATACGTTTTCGTCAGCCATGCACCCATCTTCAATATGAATTACAAGATCAATTGGGACTACTTTTCTCACTCTGGTGTCAGTTAATTTTATTTTAGGTTGTTTTCATGAATTAGGTAGTAAAGGATTTAGAATGTGATTAAAACTGTGTTTGATATTACATGTTTATGTTCTTTTACTACATCGTTTCTCTGTGTTTAAACATCTCATAATGCTTAAGTGCTTCAGATGTGGTACTATTTTGTATAAGTGTTGTTTATACTGGTTGCGGCCAATGTCGGCAAATCAGTGATTATATCTAATGGATTAATGATTCGTGTCTGGTTGGTAAATTTTGCCAACAAATTACAAATATTGTAGTGGCCCTTCATTGGGTTCCCTTATTTTCAGTATCCTACCCGAAATCTTTCTGCAATACATATATCAAGCACACATGTAAAAGAAAACAAACTCAAAAAAGACTGTCTTTTATAAAAACAGCAAAAGAATAATTAAAATAAAAAATGGAATAATATTAAAAGTTAGTTTTGTATAGCCCATATTCACAAGGCAAAATATTTATTTATTATTTTAATTTAACATTATTATAAATGAATAACATAAAAATAAAAATTTTATTAAAATTTACCTAAATGGATAAAACAGCAGTAAAATTAAAAAAATTAAATAAATAAATAAAATTAATCAGGGTCATTATAAAAGAATGTTGGGGTTTAAGGAATTAATTAATTAAAAACACCAAACAAATTTTAGTTATTTGTTTTATTTATCAAATTCTCCATTGCTTGTGTAGTAAGCAACCTATGTCCATATATATGTTCCTTTTGCAGTTCAGGAAATGTCCAATCGAGATTCAATCTCTTTCCATAGACGAAGTAATATATCTCTTCAGGTATAATTATAATTGCTTCTTAATTCTTTGCATTAAGTAATTCATTTTATATAATTTCTGTTTGCAAACAATCTGTTAATGTATCTTCATAAGAAAAATCATAAGAGATTAAGTCCAGACTTCATGAAGGATAGACGTAAATGAAGATATCTATTATAGTAATACACCAGCTTCAATATACCCTCTTCGTACTCTTCTGTCGACAGTCCATTTAGCCATTGATTAACAGCAGTTTTAAGTTCATCGTCACCAGAGAATTTCTTACCACTCAATCATTCTTTCAATTCCCCAAATAAATGGTAATCAGAAGGAGTTAAGTTCGGACTATGCGTTGGATTATCGAAAATTTCCCATCCAAATGTTCTCAGTAAATCTTGTGTAGGACTCGCAAGATGTGGATATGCATTATCGCGCAGCAGGATGACACCGTCGGTCAGCCGCCCACGTCGCCGATTTTGAATGGCGCCCCTTAAACTTAAGGGGCGCCATTCAAGCTTACCGCGAAACTCTACGTAACTACGTAGAGTTTCGCGGTAAGCTTCTGCATGTATAGTCGTCCCACGTGGCATGAAATCAATTACCGGTATACCAAACCAATCCCAAAAGACTGTGGCCATCAGTTTGCGTCCAAATGGCTGTGGCTTGATGGTTATTGGTCTGGTTGGTGATTAAGGATGACGCCATTCCCTTGACTGCCGTTTTCCCTGGCATGTAATACTAAATCCATGTTTCATCGCCGATAACGACTGAATTAAGGAACTGATCAGCTTTTTCTGTATAGCGCATCAAAAATTCCAAAGCAGATCTCACTGGGATTTTTGTGACGATCCGTTAAGACGTCCGGCACTCGACGTGCACAAACATTTCTGAAACATAACTGGTCATGAACAATGCGACTAATAACAGCTCTTAAAACATCAGGAAAAAGAAGGGCCAGGTCGGAAATCGTTTATTTTTTCTGATTTCATCATCGATGCGTTTCAACAAGACCTCGATGATTATCGAGGGCCTCCCCAAACGTTCTTCATCATGCACAATAATTATGTAGTTTTTAAACCTTTCAAACCATTTTGGGACGTTTCTTTGATTCATTACATTCTCAACGTACACAGCAACCAACTGATATGAATTTCAGCCGGATTAATGTTTTGATGGTTTAAAAAACGTATGACTCCACGTATTTCACAGTCGGCGGCAACATCGATTTTCCTATTCATTTTATAACGTAATTACTCTCACGTAATCAAAGATATTACAACTTACAGACAACATGCAGTATTTTTATTACTAGCGTGGCCATGAACGACACAGGTTCGCCAATCTTAATGAGAGAAATTTCCCAGCGATCTTTACTCTAGAGATATCCCTCGTATACTAAAAAAAAAATTAATACTATAAACAAATATAATCCGTACTACATTTTTAGTTATCTTCGTTTAAAGAATTCCTGACTTCATTTAAAAATCCTAAAATCAGTATTATATGATTTTGTATTTACGGACGTTTGCATTTGTGTTTGCTTCTATTTCATATTTGATGAGATTGTATGTAGATTGTGTAAAAAGAGGCCTATCGCTACCACGCGACTCGTTCCAGCAAAGGGAGTGTGTTGGATTCTCCAATAACTAGGGTCCCATTTCTGCTTGACCGAAAGGCACTAGCACAGACAGGCCTTCGGTGGACGGACTGAAGAGTAACCACGCCGCGAGAAAGACGCAAATACAGTACGTTGCTAGTCTCCAAGGATAGCCTAAGTAATGATATTTCAAATTGATGTGTAAGAATTGGAATGCGATCTAAAATTCCGTCCATAAACAATAAAGATATACAACCGATACTAAGTAAATAAATACCCGTCTGATAAGAAACATCCAGTAGCAAGGGACTTTGGTGTCGAGGTTCTGCGATGAATAGAGAAAATGTATTCCCCGTTATCCTTGCGCTCCGTTCCGTTCTGCAAAAAGGGAGTTGATTCTTGCACTTTTTGTAATCGTATGAAGAGGCTGAGAGATGTAGAGTTTATTTTATTTATGTGGAAGTTAGATATAACGAGATTTTATACGAAGGTGATATTAATTTTCAAAAAGAAAATATAGGAAATATCGTTCCCTCCACTTCAATTAATTTGACTGATTTGTTGCGATCTCCATATAATTCTATTTTAATTTAAACACATTCATTATAAAACCTTCCATTACACGCAATATTCGCCTGTAGTGATTATCCGAGAGTCTACCGTGTTAGTTCGCACATTTATCGAACCGTTTTTACTACACCGAAGAAAGCAGAATCTGTTTCTTCTCTAACAGCGGCTGCCTTTAGCATTTTTTTGCTTCAGCTTTTCAAAATGTTTTCTCTTATTTTATCATTAAATATGTTAAATTGACCGTTTCACTGATTCTTTTCCTCTTTACCTCAATATATGTATTTATACTGATCTTTGCTATTTTGAACTTTCCATTAATTTTATTTCTGATGAGCAAATACAGTTCCCTGCATTTATCGTTATTGCAGTTTTGTACTTTCTACGTTTGTTCAACGTTTTTAATACATCTCTCATTATCCGTAATTTATTATAACTTTAAACGTTTTATCTAATGTCTGTTGTCATAAATATTTCCTTTTTTAAGACATCCATCCGTTCATTTTAATACCATATAAAATAAAATTACTATAATGATTATGGTTATGGAGATTACGATGTCGGTAAAAAACAAGATAATAATTATTTTGAATAAAATAAGACGTTAAAGAAAATTATATTATAAATTTAAATACTTCAGAAAAATTTTCCGCAAAAAAGAATGCTAAATTATTGTTTCATATATTAATGAATCATTTATAGCTAATTAGAAATATTAAGGAAGAAATTTAGTTCTTAATTCTCAATGTAATATTGTTTTTTATTTTTTCTTAGTTTACCAATCTTATATGTGAAATTAACCGAGGATTAAATTAAACTGAATAAAAATGAAATGATCATTTGGCCCACTTTTATTAAAAAGAGGTTTGTCATTACTTTTAATACAGTTTTGTTACACAAAATGCTTTCGAAAAACTTTGTTGTTGTTGGTTTAATGATACTTCTGTATGCTATAAAACCCATAGAATACTATGAGTACACTCATTTTCGGACTGAACAGAAAGCTATTTCTCGTTTTGAAATTACATTTTTACAGCGTTCTTTCTAATGGATAATATTTAGTGAATCATATGTTTAGCTATGAATTGATCTCAACAAATACATCGGTTTAGCGTAAAACGTTTGCGAATAGTTTTTATATTTATTATTTTACCAAATTCGTAATAACATAGGTAAACGTTTTTTTCTGGTTAATTCATAATTTTCATTATTAAAATTAATTTTACTTTTAACAGTAGTAATAAAATTTTGACTCTGGTTTATTTAATTTGCAATAGTTTCGATAAAATACATTAAAAAATTTAAATCTTCCACCAATTAGGAATATTAACCAGTAGTAGTTATCACAATATCTTTGAATTAAAAAAATTAAATAGTATTATAAAAATAACATTTTAGATTACGCTGTTTTATTACATGAGAAATCATTAAAAGTTATTTCTGAAGAGAAAAGAAATAAGTACTAATAATCTATTGCATATGAACTAAAGTAGAACTACAGAGAAGTTTCAGTTGTTTTTAAAGTTCAGCGAAACAAGAAAAAAATAAACAATAATTATTATTAATGCGTAAAATATTTGGTTATTGACCTTCCATAAAATATTTAGGCCATCAAGGTTAACAGGGACATAAGAAACGGTATTTGAAATGCGCATTTCCTAGAGTTGGACGTGTGCCACCAATTTGTAGGCGTAACTACTAGATAGGAGGTGTGCCACTTTTGTGGGATCAGTTCACCGGCTTGGAGGTTTTTGTGTAAGGGAAACTTCTGATTTTTAAGTGAAAAATTAATCATTTTAATCATGTTGTAACATTTTTTATTAAATTAATTTATTTTTAGAAAATTATTAGATTCTGGTGAAATTAATCCTTATCTATCAAAGAAAATGTTCATGCACACGTTTGTTATTGCAACATTATACGGATACAAACAAAATTATTTATTAAACGAAACAAAAAGTTTATTTTTTCAAATCTAATTAATTCCATATAATCTAATAATAATATAATTACATAGCAGCTATATTTTATATTGAAAAGAATATTTTTAAAACACCAGTATTCGTAAAAATGTTTCATTTATTATCTGTTAAAGCAATTTTATTTAAACAAAAAATAAATATAATTCGAACACTAAATATAATGAAAGGTCTAAAAAGCTTTTACATTTTTGTTTTTTTAAAAAAATATAAGGAAATTGGTTGTTAAAATTTTTAAAACATTTTTACGAAAATTAAGTCTTGCAATATATTAAATATTATATTTACCGGTAATATACAAAATATTTTCATTAAATATATTCTTCTTCTATTAAAAATTTAAGAAAAGGATTCTTTATCCAAAATATTTTCATGAAATAAATGATAAAACCGAGCATGTATCTTTACATTAAGTAGTTTTCATAGTTTAAATTTTAGGTGATCGCGGCGAGGCAGACTAATTTTCTTTGGAATTTCAGTTTGTCTGTGTTTTAATTTTCTAAGAATCAGGTAAAGCTTTTTAATGAAACTTAAGTATTTTTTTCTTAAAATGATTAAATAGTAGGCTACTACTAATAAATCTTGTTTACGACACCTAACCTATTGTCTTACCGAAACACCGGTTTTTTGTTTGTTTCTTACACGGGTTGCATTTGAGAAAAAAAGATTTAGGATTGTTTTAAAAAAGAAAATATGCTAAAATGTCGTTCAAATTAATTTGTTGATATTTCATGAGGGCGTTCTCATTTAATTTTTTATTTTTTATTTACTCGTATAATAAAATTGAGCATGTTGATCATAAATGATAATAAAAAATTGACTCTTATAGTGGGTGAGCTTTAGTTTACCCACTGATCATGAGTAACTGATCATTACGATTATTCAGTTTTTTTTAGATAGTCTATATACGTAGCAGCCTCTTAGGTTTATTCACATTTTATGAAGGCATACTTGGTTCTTTGCGATGTGGTTTATTTTTTCTCGATATAGAACGTACATACAGGGATTTTTATGAAAAATAAATATTAATATGGTGAAACAAGACAAAACGGAATTATCTACTTTTAAGTACTGTTTTGAGAGATTCCATAATAATATAAAAATATTAATCTATAATATATAATAATTTAATGATCTGAAAAAAAATTATATTCTTAAAAATTTTGAGATTTAGGATCCTCCAATTCATTCTGAACCCCCTTTCTTTGTCATAAAGTACGAAATCATGTAAGCGATCACAATATAAAACATAATTTGTTTATCCAGTAAAGTATTTTAAAATAAAATTTCGGTAAAAAATCACTTTTAGTAAGGATTTTCACGTTTCAAACTAAATAGCTTGTTCAGTCGCTAGTATACTGCGAAAAGGTGGACTTTAGCAAACTTAGTCTCCGATTTTATCAATTTTGAGTATTAATTTAGAAGACATAGATAGCATTTAGGTTAACATAGCTTCTTAATCTAAAGCTACCTTAACAAAAAAAAAATAAAAATACTCTTACTTCTCTCAACAGGAGATATGTTAAAAAAGATTGCTCTGCAATCAGTTTATTATCAGAAAAAAATATAAAAAGGATAGCCTTTCTTATCATTGTAATTTTTGTTACAGGGTATCTGATCTTGCATTTTTAACATCAAAGCAAACAATTACTTTTCAACATTTTTCTGATTTTCTTGCATTTTTTTTTCTACGAGAAAGATAATGTGCTACTATTAGTAGCTGCTGAATTTCTGCTATTCTTTCAAGATGCTTTTTACAGTGTGTTGCTTCACTTATTAATAAGGACTGGATAAACTAAACTTTTATTTTTTTTCATTTATCCCTTTCCTAAAATCGTCAACGATTAATTTATTTCTGTTCTGATACGGGTACCAGATAAAAACCCATGAAGGTTTTAGATATTTTCCTTTTTTAACAGAATGAAGATATCTTACTTCGGTAGCTGGCATTCATTTTGATTCCTTCTCTAGGGAATTTTGTATTAAATACAATACATAATTGCGGATACAACATATCCCTTTGTTGTAGAATTTAAGCTTCGTTTCTCGAATGAGTTTTTATAATCATTCCCGTATAATTAAAATGGATAATTTCTGGTCATTGCGAACTGTGAAAAAATGAAAGTTATTTTATAAAAGGGAGTGAAGAATAAAATTTAAATTTCCTAGAGTTAGTAAAACCGTTTTCAGCGTTAGCTTTATTTCCTTAAAGCAATTTGTAAAATAGATTTTAAATAGATTCAGTACATTGAAATATATGAATAAAAATGTTTACTTAAAAGTTAAATCTAAAAGAAAACGAGTAACCGTATTCATCTCTCTTTCTTTTTTAGCGTTACTTATATATTTATGATATATATCAACGTCTTTATCCAAAGATTAGTGGTAAAAAGTAGAATAAAGTAAAAGACCTAGACCACATTAACATGGGTTGAAGGTTATAGCGTGCTTCTACTGGATACAGTAACAAACTATAGGCTAATTTATGAGGGCATTTTTCATTTTTGTTCTCTTTCTTCTAGTGCATTGTAAAATTTCATAAATCTTTAGCTGCTGATGCAAAGCAATATTATTCCCGAATTTTTCTCTTAAAATAACTTTAAAGAGACTCGCTATAATACTTTTCTCACCTTACATAACCATCCATAAAAATAATAACAAACTGATTCAATATATTTCATAGAAAGGAAACTAATGAGTGATAAAATTTTAAAATGTTTGATATCGTTTTGATTTCAATGGCCATAATTTTATCAGGTTATTCATTAAAATTAAAATACATTAGAAAAAATTCAATAACTGTATTAAAATGAAATAAATTACAAATAATCAGCGTATTTTCATTTTGAATTTTTCAATAATTAAAAACTAAAATTGCCATAAACCCCATATAAACCACGATATCTTTCCAAATTGAGGATTAAGTTTCATTAATTTCTCAAATTCATTTTTCCACCACTACGGTTGGTATAGGAATAATTACCGTTTCATACTTCAGTTTGCTGGAAAGAGAAAAATTTTCTTTTCTTAAATGATGCATAATTATATTTACTGACAAAATTAAGTTGATTGAATGATTAGCGGTTTGACTTCCGAATTTATATTAACAAGAGGCATTTAAAACAAAAGTTTCTCACTAATAACGAAATTTTTCTTTTTTACAGTTCTTAGATCTGAAAAGAGAATACTCCATTCTTAATAAATATTTCATCGTATTTGCTTCAGCTAATAATCTAATTTCCAGAACTTAGACTTGTTACAACTTAATTTAATTAATTCTTGTTGAATAATCAAGTTACATCAGCTTTCTGATTTCTACAATTAAATATGAAATAATTGTGGTCAATAAACTAGAGATTATAGACAACAAATAACGAGCTGAAATTATCGTACACGTTACCCAAGTGATAAATAAAGATTATCCCTTGTTAATTCAATTCTATTAATTAATTCTAGCTCCTGCAACTTTACAATTTTAGTATAAATGATAAATTGAAATGAATAAAATGAATACTCAACTTGTTTTCATAATAAAAAAATTACTTTCACTCGTACTTTCCACTCAATTTAAATAGCTGCCCTTAAGACGTAAGAAATGGAAAGTTAACTGACTGATATTATTAATCTGGTGTATGGATCGGAAAACCTATTCTTACGTGAAGTTTTGAAGAAAATAAAAACGTTTATAGAATATTGTTTATATTTTTAAAACTTTATAGAAAATTATTGGTACAAAAAATGTTTTTGATGATATTATTCAATAAAAACTTAAATAACGAAATTTAATGACGAATAAGTTTAAATTACGAAGTAACAGAATATATGAAGCTGTTGCGTAACTTGTGGTTTGTGGATTCGATAGACTGCAATTAATTAATGCTTCATTATTATCTTCCTTCATAAACGAATTCTTTTCTTTATTCGCGATTCTGCGTTATATTTAGCCAAGCAATTAAACGTTTTTGTAGTTATTTCATTTGTCGAATTCCCGGGTCTAACAACTGCAAACTAATTTCAAAAGAAATAATACATTTATCGGGTATAAAAAATTACTCTAATCTAGATCAGTAATTCTCAACTTTTTAGCTCCACAACCTCCAAAAAGTAAAAGAAAAAAATATATATATATGTAAAGTAACTATATTCCTTTAATATGAAATTTTCCGCACTGTGCGCAGATAGAGCAGTGACCGGATTATACGGTAGAGGGGGCTACGACTGGAAAAAGCCACATGTGAATTTAATGTAATCGTGTGAAATATAAATGAAGAACAAATTTACAAAGATTGTTTTTGATTGTTAAAAAAGCAAGACACATAAAACAAACAACTTTAAATGTCGTTTCTTTGTTCTACAAGTAAGAAAATGTGTAAATAAATGTAAATAGCGTAAATAGAAAAATAAAACCTGCGTTACAAAGTAACGAATTATTGTTTATTTGTTTAAGTTAATACAAACATTTAATGATTAATCTTATAAAATGACATTTAAGTTTTTTTGTTTAATGTGTCCTGCCTTTTTAACAATCGGAAACAATCTTTCTAAATTAGTTCAATAATCTAAATTATCCTGAATGAGGTATTAGAGAAAGAACTTAAGCGTTCTGGCATCCGTGGGTCGGCTATTACCTCCCTGCGTGTTGACCCAGAACCGGGCTATGAACATGTCCTGAGTTTTCGTAGCCAGGTATATGTACATCCTGAAGATCTCATAAAGTTACAAGCATCATGGACCTAACCTACGATGATTCACATTACTGGATATATCTCTCAGCCGATGCTGTATCTCGGTTCATCTGTAAACAACCAGGGCATGTAGCGAAAAATTGCAACCTGCAAGAGGGAAACCCGTGCAGCCTAGGAGCATCTCAAGGGAGTACAGACCAGATTTCAGAGACCGGTTTTCTTAACATTTCAACCTCCAAGTGCTCGGAGTAAGGCGCAGAAGAGGGCACTGTCCACCAACTCTAGCATAGACGATCATCAGGAAGACATTGGGAACGCAGTAGGGGCGCCGAACGATCCTCCTAGCCAGAGACCTGTCAGCAATACAAGATCCAAGAAGCCAAAAAAGGATGATGACAGGCTTGACGCGAGTCTGGAACCTCTAGCAGAGATCTTGCAAGCCAAGGTTAACCCTTATGTCTTGAATTACTTAGACTTCAAAAGCTTCCTGGAACGCTGCAGAAATAACTCAGCAGCACTAGAGTTATCACGAGATTACACATCTAATACGATGGAACTGATACGTATGCTTTGGGAAACATACCTGAAAGTACCAGAATGAAGTATTAAAAATAAGTTCACGCTGCAATAAACAAATTAGCGGAGCGTCATGTCTCAACTACTGAGTCAATTACGCTGCTTTAGCTACGAGCATGTCTGATGTGGATTGCAATGACAGTAGCGCCGAGTTACCTCTCGACGGTAGCCCGTTCGCTGATATTAGTGTTTAGGCGCCCTTGCGGAGAACTTCTTATATACAGACAAAATTCACCATCTCTGAGTTCCAATCCTACAATGGAATATCTATTGAATCCACCCCCAGAGAGAAAATTTACAGTTTTTAATCAATCGACTCAGTCGTTCTCTGATATGCCTGCAAGAGACTAGTTTTAAGGATAACCACTACGTAGTTCTAAAAGGTTACAATGTCGTTCTCAAAAACAGGTTGGATGTCTCCCACGCAAGCGGTGGTGTAGCCATCTTCATAAGAGATCACCTAGCCTATAGAGAAATTCAACTGCATACTAGTCTTGAAGCTGTAGCTGTGACTTTGACGCTTGTTCCTGGAACATTTATAATATCTACCTATATATATATATTTGTAATATCTACCTCCACAGCAGTCGGGACTTTACTGCAGAGAGGAACTGACGGACGTAGTTAGGCAACTGCCAAAACCATTTCTATTAATGGGTGATTTTAATACTTTAATACTCACAGCATCAGCTGGGGCTGGAATAAGTTGGACGCTAGGGGGTAAGTTAGTAGAAAGATTCCTTGAGAGGCCGGATCTTGGCTTTCTTAACCTGGGCTCATATACACAACAGCTCATATGGGACTTTTAGTTCCATTCATCTAATAATCTGATACCTCCTCAGCCAACCTCTATGAATGGGGAGACCTACAGGAACTATACGGCAGTGACCACTTCCGCAGTGATCAAACACTGCAGTGTAACTAGTATTCGAAGAAGAGCGAACCATAGGTGGCTACTGCAGCACGCTAACTGAGATAAATTTAAGGAACTGGTTACTGAAAACGTTGACGATTTACATTTGACAGGTGACGGAGCTCAAATAAATGAATACGTTAAGGACTTTGCCGATCTTGTGATGCGTGCTACTGAAGTCAGTATACCCAAAACATCTGGATTCATTGGTAAGACTCGTATTTCCTGGTGGAAAAATGAATGCAAATTAGCGATGCAGGTGTCAAAGAATGCTTTTAACAGATACAAACGGCATCGGAATGAGGCCACCTTTGTCGAATATAAAAACGCCCGAAGGCAAGAAGGACTTATAAAGATATTAAACGTCTAGCGTGGTGCAATTTCCTAGCCTCACTTAATAGACACACTCCTATGAATGAAGTATGGAACAAGATCAAGAAAATCAAGAGAACCTATAAGATTAATCATGTACATGATTTGGTTGAGAATAGTCACGTAATTCACAACCCTTATGACATTGAGAAACCTGGGTAACAGGTTTTCTCGGAATTTGAGTGACTCAAACCTTGATAATCATTTTATGAGGATTAAAAACATCCTGGAATTCAGTTTAGAGGACATAACAACATCAACCAGGATCTGAACGCCCCTCTCTCCTTGAGTGAATTACGAGATGTACCTGCACGTCTAAAGACTTCTAGCCCTGGAACTGATGCAATACTGTATGCCATCATACGGGAACTCTCTAATGAGAGTCTTCAGCACCTTTTACACTTGTTCAACATTATCTTGAAGGAAGGAGTGTTTCCGGACGTCTGGAGGGAGACTGTAGTCATCCCTGTGGCTAAGCCTAATCGTGAAATCACTTAAGCAGGGAACTACCGTCCGATTCCTTTAACGTGCACCCTTTGCAAGGTGACGATAAAGCTAAATGCAAAGGTGATGAGAAGATGATAAATAACAGACTGAAATGGCTTCTGGAGATAATCAAATTCTTCTTCCAATACCAATATGGATTCAGAGAAAAGAGATCTGCAATAGATCACCTAGTATCTGTACAGACAGATGTATGTGAGGCATTCGCTTCCAAGAAACATCTCCTTGCTGTGACCTTAGACATTGAAAAGGCTTATGAAATGGCTTGGAGAGAGAGGATAATTGCTACCTTATTACAGAACGATGTTAACGGGAATATGTTGCGCTTTATAGCTAATTTTCTGAGTAAACAGGCAATCCGTGTTAGAGATAATTGGAGTCCTTTCAAAGATCTTCAAAATTGAAAACGGAGTCCCACATGGATCTGTCCTAAGTGTACTGCTCTTCTTGGTCGCTATTAATGGGGTGGCTGATGTTATCACTCTACCAGTTAAGAAATATATCTTCTCTCATGATATTACTACCACCTGCAGAGGTTAGGAAATTGGAACTACGAGGAAAATAATGCAGAAGTCGTTGAACTCGGTGCACAGATGGGCACAATTTAGTGGTTTCAAATTATCGGTAATAAGTCTAAAATAATAATTTTAGATTTGTTTTCTCTAGGCAAACAGTCGGATAGAAAGACTTTGTGAGGCTGCACTTAGATTAAGACGAGATAAAGAGAACAAACGAGATTAGGCTTGTGTAACGTTTGTTGAGAAACTGACCTTTTTGAGCCACATTAAGTACACCAAGGTTGAATGTCTAAGGAAAATGAATGTCCTTAAACTCATTTCATCTTGCAACTGGGATTCGGATAAATCCATCATCCTGAACACGTACAGAAGCATTGTTCTTTCGAAGTTATTATACGGGTTTGCGATATTTTACGGGTTATTATACGGGATATAAGTTATTATATCACGCTGCGAAATAGATAATTAAGGGCATACTTGGCTCCTTGCACAACAGCTGCATTCGCTTGTCAATAGGGGCATTCGCCCCTGTATCAAGCTTACTGGTGGAATCCGCTGAACTCCCATTGCGTTACAGGATGAAATACAAGACCATCAAACACGCGATCAACTGCTCATGGCAAATGACCAGACACGCTCGCACTTCTCTACTTGAAGGAAGGACGTCCTTACCGCAGTCTTTCAGCCTCAGGCTGCTTCACTATCTCCAAGAACTAGATCTGCCTGCCCCAAAGATCCTTGAAAAGGGAATAGAATGCGGCGCCCCTTGGTTACGAGCGTCTCCAGAGATTGTATACTTACAATCTGGAAGTCGTAAACGGGACATAGGTTTCCAGTCTGTTAGTTATCAATTTAACAACATGGCTAAGACGTACAATGGGTACTCTCATCTACACAGACGAGTCTGTCTCGGTCGATGGATGTTGCTGTTCTATTGTTCTTCCTGACACCGAGATATTATATAAACTTAATGGCTGTTCTTCTGTGTTTTTTGTGAGGCCTTTGCGATTTACTCCGCCTTGAAAGTTATCGAAACCCGTATCGATGACAGCTTCCTAGTAGTTACGACTCTCAAGTAGGGGTGTACTTGAGAGCTTGAGCTGCAAATGTTCTGAATCCATCGACCAGATTATTCATGATATCCTTTCAAGGATAAATAAGACTGTGGTACTGGTATGGATCCTGGCCATTGTGGCATCCTCGGGGACGAATGGGCCGATGAAGCTGCCAAAAGAGCTGCAATAGATGGCATCCAAGTACAATCGACATGTGAGAGAGACTTCATGAGATCGGTCCGTGTAAAATTGCAGGCTTAGTGGAATAGATTCTGGCTACTGAATTCTCCCATGGCATTATACAACATCCGGTAGAATATGCTCGAGAAACCTCTTTCCTCGAGCAACAGAAGAAACCAAATCATCTTAACTCGGCTAAGGATTGGACACAACAGGCTTACTCACGTTCACCTACTTGGCTCTCCTTAGATCTGTGAGGCTTGCACCACCTTCTCTTTGATTGCCCAATCTTTGGAACCATCCGACAAAACTTAGACCTGGATTCGAATATGAAATTTCTATTAAATCAGAACGAGAGTATAAAACGTCTGTTGTGGTTCCTCTCCTACAGTAGAATGAAGAATATGATTTAGTGATTTTTGTCTGATTTATGTATTTAATTTTGTATTTATTGTTGTCACTTTTCTATATTTATTATTTATTGTTCCTGTTTCTTATTTTTGTTCTTTATGATTTTTGTTGTTTTATTTAATACTACACGATAGTGTTACTGTAGTCGCTAATGACTATAATTGTTGATGCGACTGTAAAAAAATTAGTTCTTCATTTATATCTCACATTTTTTCCAACCGTAGCCCCCTCTACCTTGTAAGCCGGTTACTGCTCTATCTGCACACAACGCGGCAAATTCCATATTAAATAAATGTAGTTACTTCACATATATAATGAATATACTGCGATCCCTCAACCCCAACCCAATGAAAAACCTAGTTAAAACTATTTAACTGCGATGATACCGACGGGAATGAACATGTAAAAACATGAGTAATTTACTTTGATTTTACTTTACTTTTAATTTTCTCTAGATTGAGACTATAATTAAATTATATTTCGTAATTGATACTATAGCCTCAAGATTTTAGCTATGATTTTGTACTTAAATTTTTTGATGTAGATTCTTATGCATTTTTTTAAAATTAACTTTTTATTTAGAACAAATAAGTGCACGACAAATTTATTTTTTTAGTAATACTGCTCTGTGGATTGTAAGCATCAGGGCGGGACCCCAGTTATCTGCTAGAGCCTCGTTTCTCAAACTGCGGTTCGCGATCCCACGGGGTTGTGGTGATATGAAAGGTAGGTCACGAAATTAGCATACAACTTTACTCTAAACAATAATGAAATCATTTGGATAATTTACCCTTTATTTATCCGGCAATTAGTGTATGCTATTACCACAACCAACGTATTACACCGCGGCTGGAATTGCTGTACATTAATTTTGTTCCTCTGGGCCGGATACTTAAAAAAATATGAATATACCGGATAATTAAATAATTATGTGAAATATCAGTTACATGTGAAATTGTAATATTGTGATATATATAAATCCACCGCAGCTTAACAAATTCAATTTTCATTGGTGAACTTCAATAATAGTAATTAACTTATGATTTAATCAAAGTTTTATAAGAATGCTGATACATCCCTTTTTACAAGCAACAATAACTTAGATCATTCAACTATACTTTATTCTGATGTTTCAGTTAATGAAACTTCTACATGTGAAACACACTTCTAACTTCATACCACTAGGAACAATCAAGGCAGATTTATCATCTCATTACCACATAAATCTGATAAACTCTGGCAAGGTGATTCTTTCATTAACACTAAAAATAGGTTCTTATATCTGGAACAAAGATTATGCAACAGTTCTAATCTTTAAGGGGAATATTATGCCTTTATTCAAGAATACTTAAGATTAGGTCATATATCATTACTTAATTATGTACTAATGAAACAGATAATTTACTTACCTCACCACCCAATATTTAAGCCCACAAATCTAACTACTAAAATAAGAGTTGTCTTCAATGGTTCAGTTAAAACCTCTAATGGTTTATCTTTTAATGATACACTATTAGTTGGGCTTGTTGTCCATTATTCTCAATAATACTTAGATTTAGAATCCATAACTATGTCATTACTACTTACATAGCGAAAATATATCATCAAATACTAATTAAACCTTATGACACTAATTTACAAAGCATTTTGTGGCGTGTGTCTCCATATCACAACTACAACATTTTGCACTTAGAACTATAACATATGAAACTGCTTCAGCTCCATACTTAGCCACTAGAAGTCTAATCCATATATTAAAAGAAAACCAAAGAGATCTCCCATTAGCATGTACTGCTATTAGAAATGATTTTTATGTTCACGATTTTATTTTGGGATCTTTCTATTCTTTAATTTCTTTTAATTTTTCTATTCTTTTAGCCCAGTAACATGAGTTACGTACCTTAGGCATTTTGTGGAACAACTCTACAGACACAATATCATTTCAAATTGTTCAATCTATTGATACTAAAATTTATACTAAAAGAATTGTTCTTTCTATTATTGCAAGAGCATTTGACCCATTAGGTCTTATTGGTCCTTTTGTTTTCTCGTATAAATGTTTTATGCAATCTTTATGGCAACTTAAAATTAATTGGGATGATAGATTACATACAACAATGTTATCTGAATGGTATAAGTTATACAATCAGTTGCACTTAATTGAATTAATTAAAATAAGTCATCCAATTAAATTCAAAAATAGCGCTGAGCTTAACTCAATCCAAGTACACAGATTTTCAGATGCTTCCATAAAGAGTTACGGCTGTTGTATCAAAATTCGAACTTTATTTTCTAATCAATTTCATGTAACTTACTTTGTTCCAAATTAAGACTTGCTCCTTCAAAGCAAATAACACTACCAAGGTTTGAATTATCTGGTTGTTTATTACTCTCACATTTATTACTGAAGGTATTATTAATATGTATTCAGATTCAACAATAGTGTTGTCCTGGATTCATAGACATCTGTCTGCTTGAAAGATATTTATTAGTAACAGAATTATTGAAATGCAAAGACACCTCAAATGCTAAATGGCACTATTTTAAATAGTGTGAAAATCCAGCTGACTCATTGTCTAGGGGTTTAATCCAAGTAAATTAATTGATATGTTGTTTTGGTGTCATAGTCTCCCTTGGCTCTTAAAATTTTCATCTCACTGGCCAAATAATCATATTAACTTTAATAACTATAATAAGGATCTGAAATGTCTTATAATAAAGCACAAAGACATATCAACAGCTTCAGTATATACTGTTTTACTTGACTACACACAACAGTTTTCATCTTTGCATAAGCTAACTTGTATATTCAGCTATTTTTTCTAATTTATTCACAACCTTAAATTAAATCGGTCCAAACAAATCACTAGTCATTTAACTACAAGGAAATTAAATCAAACTCTTATATTTTTCGTAAAACAGTCTGAACATGTACATTTTTGTGATGAAATAAATAAAATAAGAACCATCAAATTATTTCTAACTAAAGTAAAATCATTTCTTTTGACCCAATTCTGGATGATTTAGGACTATTATGAATGGGAGGTAGATTACAAACAACATTCCTTATTATATTATGAAGCTAAACATCCTGTTATCCTAGACTCAAAGGCAAATATAACTAAATTAATTATTATTGCTGAGCATTTACATCTTTTATATTCTGGTATACAATTAATGCATCATTAATTACGCCAGAAATACTGGATATTAAATGCTAAATCAAGCATTTTGTCAATCATTAATAAATGTTTGAATTTTTTTTGTTTTAACAAAAAAACTCAAGTGCAACAATTAGGTCAGTTACCACTGTAGAGTCATACCTTCCTGTCCATTCTCTGTCTGTGCAATAGAGTATGGAGGTCCACTTACAATTCGTCATGGCAGGCAGCAATTCAAAGTTATAAGTAAATCTTATATCGCACTTTTTATATGCCTCAGTACTAAGGCAATTCATTTAGAATTAGTCTCTGATTTGACTATGCAGTCATTCATAACAATACTCAAGAGATTTATTTCACGAAGAGGTATTCCTACCCAAATCTTATTCGATAATGATTCCAACTTCCGTTCTGTCAAGAATATGATCAATTTAAATTGTTATATTTGGAAAATCTAAAATCAAACATTCAAGTCTTTTCAGCCAAACAAAACATATCATGGTCATTCATTACACCCTCTTTGCCCCATTCTGATGGCTTATGGGAAAGCGCAATTAAAAGCATGAAATACCCTCTACATCATGTTGTAGGACAAACATTCTTGAACTTTGAAGAATTGTATATAGTTTTAATATAGGTTGAAGCCTGTCGTAATTCTTGTCCCATTTTTACTGTTTCTATAGGAACCCAGAACCAATATCGCCTGGACATTTTCTTATTGGTTGTCTACTTATGTCTTTACCTGAACCTGATTACAAAGAAATTCAAATTAACTGCCTAGGTTATTGGCATTTACTCCAGAAATTCGTCCAATCCATCTGGAAACAATGGTCTAAGGACTATCTTTATTATCTCCAGCAGAGAAATAAATGGCATTTTCCTTCGCGCAATCTGTCTATTGGAGACTGAGTATTAATCTGTAAGGAGAACTGTTCACCAATGCAATGGAAATTCAGAATTATCACTAAGGTTTATTGAGATCCTGACCAATTAGTTTGAGTCATTGATTTAAAGTCTGCTGATGGTCAGCTCCAAAGACCTGTGTGTACATTGCGTTTGCTGCAAGCATCTGATAATTAATTGAATATTATTTATTTAAAAATAAAATAATGCTTCATATGTTACTAATTGATAATAATGTTAAGATAATTTTGTTAATTTATATTATACTTATTACTGCAATTTATTAATGCTTTAAATTGTGATTTATATTATCATCATAAATTATTATCATATATTATTATTATTAATTTAATATTCTCTATATTTATGTCTTACTCATATTTTCTTCTAACACTCTACTCTATAGGCTAATTATTATACTACATTTACATGTACATATATACTACACACAAACACATGCACAGACAACACACACACACACACATACACAACACAGATAACATTGTATGTATGTTAAATGAGATAATTCACTAAATGTGTAATCATTATTTACACTTTCTATCCAATTGCCATAGTTATTTTTAATAATGAACCATCTGAACTTAAGTATTATTAAGCAATTAATAACTTATGACTTTACTTTCATTTAAAATGTGAACTAAACAACATTACTAATTTTATATCTGTTTTAGCTAGAGAGTATGTTTAACATATATTTAAAAATGTTTATTTAACTATTTAAGTATGAAACAAATTATGATTTAATGTAATAATTAATTAATTCCATGTAAATTTAAAACTAAATAAACAAAGTGTAAATTATCAATTGTTTATTTATTTGGCAATTACTTAATGTATGCTATTACCACAAGCAATGAATTACACTGTGGCAAAAATTGCTGTACATTAATTTTGGTCCTTCAAGTCGGATGACAAAAGTTAATGTACAATTCCAGCTGCGGTGTAATACATTGGTTGTGGTAACAGCAAATACAAGGTAATTGCTGGATAAATGATCAATGGATAATTTACACTTCCTTCATTTACTTTTAAATTGACATGGAATTAATTAATCATTACATTAAATCACAATAGTTTCATACTTAAGTTAAATACACATTTATAAATATATGTTAAACATAGTGCCTTGCTAGAACAGATATAAAATTAGTAGTGCTGTTTAGCTCATATTTTAAAGGAAATTGAAGTAATAAATTATTAACTGCTTAATAATATTTAAGCTCAGCTGGTTCATTATTAAAAAAATAAGAAATAAGAAAATGACAGGATATGTTTACATTTATCAAGAGTATGAAAAAAATACTTGAATCTGAACATCATTTTATGTGAAAAAAATCATTTATTATAAATATTTTACTTACATTTACAAGAGTACATGTAAAGAAAATAAATTAATAAGATAGTTGCATTTGTTTTTTGTTTAAAAGTTTCTTCTTACTTGGATCTATGTTAGAAACACATAAAAGCAAATTGTTTTCAAGTGATAAAAGACGATTCCTATATTTAGTTTTTAGTGCAAAAATTTGAAGGTTTTATTTTTATGATCCGAAGTTTTAGTTTCCAAGCCTCAAATTAATTTGGATAGTTTCATGTTTTCAATGGAGAGGACTTGAAAGCAATCAATGTATTGTGGCTTACCATCCAATGCGGTAAAACCGTAATTTAAATAACTATCGTACAATCTTGTCTTTTACCTATTGAATCACTGGATGTAGATAGCTCACTTTGTTTTTTCACAAATTTATTCATTTTGCATAACAATTTAATTAAAAATAACTAGTTACACCATTTAATCGCACACTAAAAAAACATAAAACTCAATTATTATTATTTTCTAAATATGTTGTAAATAATACTGTAATATGTGGTAAATATGCTGAGTTGAAAGATTTGGACAGAACGGAAAGAAATTGGAAATAGCAACAAACCATTCAACAGATGGTTGACAAAAAATAAATATTTTCTGAGATTCTAAAAGTGTATCAGGTTTATTAAGGCTATTTGTCTGAATTTTTGAGCATTCTAGAATTTTATTTTTAAAATTTGATGTTTAAATACAAATAACTTTGTTAACTTTATAAGAACTATCAGTTCTTTAAAAAGTTGTATATTACGAGGTTAAAACTTATTTACCAACCTTGCAACTACATATTCACAAAATAAAAATAATCTGAGATTTTACAGAAATTTTAGTCAATCATGTAACTCGAATTAACTTTTTTCACTTTTTCGTTGTCTATTTATTTAGCTTTTGTGTTGTATACAGTTATCGTAGTAAGTAAAATTATTAATATTTAATTAATTCCAGGTAGACAGTTTACGAATAAAATTAGTTACTACTCTTCTACACATCAAAAATATAAAATTTGCAACTTTGAGATTAAATAAAGTCAAAATGTTTTTGTGCAGCTTAATTTTACCTTCTTAATTTATTTTGTTTTGCCTTCTACAATAATGGCTGTGATATAACCTTCATAACCGACCACCTTTATGACAGAAATGTATTTACTGAAGTCGATGAAAACACTGATCTTCAACAAAGTGGATGTAAAAAGTATAACAAATTCATTTCGTTATTTCTAACCAGTTTTAATGAATTTTAGCTACACTCAGATAATATCCGTTATATAAAATTCGTATACATGTTTCATAAAAACTAGTTCATTTAATTGGTCTTGATCGGTTTAATAACATATACACGGAAAAAATGAACTTTTCCTTAAAAAAAAGAAAAGAAAGTTAACATTTTTGTTTAAAAAAAATAATAAAAATACTGAAAGTGAAGTCGATCATAATCAACTGCGTATTATTTCATTTCTGCTAAAAAGTGAAAAATGATCTACATACTTAATGTCTTCATGAGTCAATATAAAATATGTAAACTTGTACTAAGTACTTTATACAAAACAGAAAATATTTTTTTTTCTTATGTAACTAATTCGGATGGAAGTTATTTATTTTATTACCTAATTACTTTATCAGTATGAAGATTCTTTTTTAACCCGATTCTGGATACAGATTATTTATTTTTTAATTTACGAGTCAATTGAATGAAACCGCATTTATATTAATTATTATTATTATTATTAACACCTTGATTAAGAATTATATCCTAACAATACAACAATACGATTACTAATCTTAATAATAATAATAATAATAATAATAATAATAATAATAATAATAATAATAATAATAATAAAAAAAATAATTGCCCTGAGGTAGATAATCCCCACGTCCGGAACACAACATCTATGTTCCACGTCCAGGGCGGCAACAGCTGTAGCTTTGTGCATCACATATAGCTGGCTAACGGGGTTCCGAGTAAATTCCTCGGTTATGCCTTGTTAAGTTTGACCTGGTTCCAACTTCAGGTCACTAAACGGACTGGATTTTTGGCTACCTGCAGGAAATGGAATAACAAACGATTTTGGAAATGGATTCATACCACTCTTAGAGCTGGCGATGTGGTGGCCAGGGTCAATGTTATTGCAGGTGTAACGGAGACCCTTCCGTTGTCCACATGCCCCCTGCGATGGCAAGCATGTAGCAATGGTGCCCATGTATGTCGGTGCATGGGAGCTCTGAAAGCTTCGGTGAGTAGGAGCCTGGAGTCAGTGCAGAGACTGCGCATCCGCTCTCTGCCAGGACATATGCCGGTTCCACCGGAGTACCGGATCGGACCTCCAAGGTTAGTAGCCCTGGAGTGGGGGTGTACCCCGGCGGCTAGTCTTGCTACAGAAGGGATCCACTGTTCATGAATATTGAACATTCAAACGTGGCAGAGGGTGCACGTAAACACCCTCGTTTAGAAACCTCCGATTCGCCGCAAGCGAAGAGGAAAAAAAGTAAAGAATCTGATAGGATAAAGAAAGATGCTGATAGGATCAGTAAAGAATTAAAGAAAAGTCTATTTGGCTATAGCGCACCAAAGCCAAGATTTTTAATTATTACAAGGGAGAATGGAAACTTTCAAAAAGTTAGTCCATTCCTTATCGCAAGAGAAGTTACAAATTGTGCTGGTGGTCCTGTCAAGGATATTCGTAAAACTTTTACTGGATTGCATGTCGAAACCATCAACGACATGCAAAGCCAGAAAGTTTTGGCGTTGAAGAAGATCGGTGAATTTGCGGTTTCTGTCCAACCGCATAGAACACTGAACTCATCCAGAGGAGTTGTTGTTTGTCGCGATCTTCTTAATTGTACAGAAGAAGAAATTGTACAAGAAATGTCGAGTCAGGGAGTAACTCAATGTCGCAGACTTACTATGAGAAGAAATGGTGAGATTCTTTCTTCGGCCTCGCATGTTTTGACATTTAATAGGCCGAATCTTCCTGAAAAGGTACGAGCTGGCATCCATCGGCTTGAAGTACGAGCTTTCATCCCGCAGCCGATGAGATGTTTTAAGTGTAACGATTCGGACACACAGCAGCAAGATGTGAAGCGCAGGAAATATGTATATGTGGAGAGAAAACACATGAGGGTTACCCATGTAAAGACCCTCCAACCTGCGTTAACTGTAAAGGGCATCACAATTGTCGTTCAAGAAACTGCCCTACATATAAATTAGAAACAGCAATTCAGGAAGTTAAAACGCTTCCGAAGGTAAGCTATCCTGAAGCAAAGAAGATTGTTAATAAGCGTACACCACGACCATCGACTTCTTATGCAGAAGCAGCGGCTGCCCCTTCCACATCTAAAATTAATGTGGAGCAGTTGCTTAACACGATGGCACCAAGTCTTGCGACGATGATTGAAAGAATCATTGATTCAAAGATTGAGTCGACTCATCAGAGAAAACAAAGTAAAGATGAGAAGGCTCATCCCCGGACTGACGCCGTTGACATGAGAGACACACCAGCGCCGTTTAAAAAACCAGCTAAATCTGCGATTGTAAAGTCACCAACTTGTGTAAGAATTAAAAATCTTGATTTATCTGACAAAGAGAAACAGATCGCTCCGTCGTGTAGTCACAAATCTAAAGAAATTGTGACAAGAAAACCTGAATCTGCGGAAACAGAGGTGCAAGTTATTATAGAAAAAGCACCAGGCGCAGATGAAATAAAACCTGTACCAATAGAGCCTCCCAAAGCGCAAAGACCAGCTTCGGTGAGAGCATCTATTTCAGCCGGACCCAGTACTGCAGTAGAGATAGAGTCCGGCTCATCCGCCGCGGAGACATCATCGCGCATTAATTTAGATTCTTTAGCAAAGATGCTAACAGCGCCGGGAAAGTTTCATCAACTGACGTCAGCCGAAGAACGTCACTGGCATCCGAAATAGAGGAAGACGATGCCATGTCTGAGGCCTCAGATACGCTGTCATCAGAGGTTGAGGCCGTCAGAAGAATGGAGAAACGTAAAAAAGGTTGGCCGAAAGGAAAGCCTAGAAAGTAATTTTATTGGATCAGAAGTTATAAGAAAAGTAAAATTTTGATCATTTTTTGACACATGAAAATGTGAAATTTTGAACCCTTTTTTTATTTTTATTTTTTTTTTTGAAGTGGGATGGGGCTAATGACCAAAGTAGTCGATGCCCCTAAAAACCTCAAAAAAAAAAAAAAAAAAAAAAAAAAAAAATAATAATAATAATAATAATAATGCCCTGAGGTAGGTAATCCCCACGTCCGGAACACAACATCTACGTTCCACGTCCAGGGCGGTAACAGCCGTACTTATGTACAATACATATAGCTGGCTAACGGGGCTCCGAGTAAATTCCTCGGATATGCTTTTCTTTTGACCTGTTTCCACCTTCAGGTCCCCTCATGGATTGGATTTTTTGGCCGCCTGCAGGATATGAACAATTTATGGATTAGGAAGTGGACATATACCAAACTTAGAGCTGGCGATGTGGCGGCTACGGTCGAAGTTATTTGCAGGTGTAACGGAGACCTTTTGTTGTCCACATGCCCCCCGCGATGGCAAGCATGTAGTTAAGGTGCCCATGTTGTTCGGAGCATGGGAGCCCTGAAAGCCTCGGTGTGTAAGGGTGGAGTCAGTGCAGAGACTGCGCATCCACTCTCTGCCAGGACATATGCCGGTTCCACCGGAGTACCGGAACGGACCTCCAGGGTTGGTAGCCCTGGAGTGGGGGAGTACTCCGGCGGCTAGCCTTACTACAGAAGGGATTTATTGTTCATGCAAGTTGAACAATTAAACGTGGCAGAGGGTGCACGTAAACACCCTCGTTTAGAACCAGCCGTTTCGCCTGAGGCAAAACGGAGAAAAAGTACGGAAAATAAAAAGATAGAGATTGAGGCTAGAAAAAGCTTACAAAAAGCTTTTTTTAAAAAGTAGTAATGTACCGAAACCCAAATATTTGGTCATTACAAAGGAGGATGGAAATTTTTCGAAGGTGAGTCCTTTTCTCATCGCTCGGGAAATAACCAAATGCGCTGGTGGCCCTGTAAAAGAAATAAGGAAGACCTTCATAGGACTTCATGTTGAGACTGTAAATGATGTCCAGTCTCAAAAGATTTTAGGGCTTAAAAAGATTGGAGAACTGGCTGTGCATGTTGATCCCCACGGTACGCTCAACACCTCAAGAGGTGTGGTCGTCTGTCGGGATCTTTTAAATTGTACGGAACAAGAAATTGTTGAGGAGTTGTCAACGCAGGGAGTCATAGAGTGTCGCCGATTGAACATGAGGAGGAATGGCGAGGTCCTACCTTCAGCCTCTCATGTTCTCACATTTAACCGGCCTACCTTGCCGGAGAAGATTAGAGCGGGGATACATCGATTGGATGTGCGGGCATTTATCCCGCAACCAATGTGATGCTTCAAGTGCCAACGTTTTGGCCACACCGCCATCAAATGTGAGAGAACGCAAATATGCGTGTGCGGCGAAGAGGTGCATGAGGGAGAGCCGTGTAAAGAGCCCCCTACATGCATCAATAGCAAGGGACAGCATTCATGTAGATCCAGGAATTGTCCTGTCTACAAAGAAGAAGTTGCTGTGCAGGAAGTTAAAACTCTGCAGAAAGTCAGCTACATCGAAGCTAAAAAGATTGTTAACGCCCGCAAACCCAGAGCAACAACATCTTATGCTCAGGCTGCGGCTACTGTTCCTGCTCCTGCTCCAATTGCTGTAGATGAAAGTCAGCTCATCAGTAAACTTGCTCCGAACTTGGCTAACATGATTGAAAGAATTATCGACAATAAAATGAAATCTTTCAATATTAAAGATACAATAAAGCCAAAGATATTAGTACAGCCTCCTCCCGAAGATAAAACAGCGAAAGCTGCTCTCGCGCTGAGGAAAACGGACCCGAAAGCAGAATACCAAGTCCGTCTTAGTGAGATTCTTGATGTCAAGAAAACAACAATACCTACAGAGACTGTTATGGAGGCTCCCAAGCCTCCTGCAACTGAAGTGGCCTCTAAGCCTCAGAGGCCACAAAAAATCACACAGGGGGGGCGAGTGTCCCCCCTCCCTCAGGCGGTTGCCGGTGCTATCCCCGTGTCGGGGAGTGGCCAGGTTGCCGCCTCTCAATCGGCGCCTGAAACCGGCGCCGATCCATGTCCGTCGTCTTCGGCGGCTTCGGTGGTCTCCGACACGGAGACCGGAAGCCTTACAGGCGGCGACCTTCTCCGCGAACATGCTGCTGTTCGCAACATGGAGAAGAAGCGGAAAAAAGGATGGCCGAAAGGAAAACCCAGACAATAATTTAATTAAAAATTAGTGAGTCGATAGTACAGTGGAACATCAATGGATGTTTTTCAAACATCCATGAGCTCCAACGCTTGGTACATGATGTAGACCCGATCTGTATATGTCTGCAAGAAACACATTTCCGCCGAAATGAAAATTTTAAATTAAAAGGATTCTATATATTTCGGCGAGATCAACCGCCAAATATGAGTTAGAGGTGGAGTAGCTATATTAACATCGACTAGAGCTACCACCGAAGCGGTTGCTCTAAACACCAACCTACAAGCGGTCGCCGTTAGAATGAAGCGACCGCTTAAGATCACTGTGTGCAGCATATACTTACCGAATTACGATTGGAATAAGGATGATATAGAAAGACTAATTTCCGAGCTTCCCCCACCTGTTTTACTGTTGGGTGACTTTAACGCTCATAATTCTCTCTGGGGATCGGATCGAGTAGATCCCCGTGGAAGAGAACTGGAAGGGTTCCTGATTAATTCAGAACTTATTATTTTAAACGACGGATCAGGAACCTTTTTCAATGCCAGAGATGGATCGACGTCCTGTATAGATCTTGCACTTATAAGCGGATCGATAGCACCGAGGTACAGCTTCCATGTCATAGACGATCTGCATGGAAGCGATCATTTCCCGATGCAAATTGTAACTGGTGTTACAAGAAAAACATACCCCATCTCTAAAAGATGGTTATTTGATAAGGCAGACTGGACGAGCTTCACAGCTAGAACGATACTCCCAGAAACAACTGGAGTTTTCGGAGACGATGTCGACGCCATAACAAATGCAATAATTGAGTCGGCATCGAGATATATTCCCAAAACATCTGGGAAACTTACAAAGAAACCCGTTCCATGGTGGAACGATGAAATAAGTGAAGCTATAAAAAGAAAGAAAAGGGCGTATAACGCCTTTAAGAAGCGTCCTAGTATAGAAAATCTTGTTCCCTTAAGAAATACAGGGCGTATGCAAAACGTCTTATGATAGATTCGAAAAAACGATCCTGGCAGCAATACGTGTCATCCATCAACCAAACTACTACTGCATCAGATGTTTGGAGGAAAGTGAAGGCGATTTGTGGGCGTAATGATTTTGCACCCATAACTAGCCTTCAAGATGGAGATGAAATAAAAGATACTCCATATGAAATTGCAGAGCTGTTGTCCAATCATTTCGAAAAGGCCAGCAAAACGGCCAACTACGAGGAAGGTTTTCGAACCAAAAAAGAAGAGCTCGAAGGTCTACTAAATTTTAGAACTGAGTATAATTACTCATATAATGTACCATTCAAAATGGAAGAATTCGCGAAAGCGTTGGAAAAATCAGGTAACACAGCTGCTGGTCCGGATGAAATCCACTATAATATGATCAGGCAGCTGAATACCACTGCAAAGCGTAGATTATTAGAAATTTATAATAAAATATGGCAGGATGGAACGTACCCGTAGCAGTGGAAAAAAGCTCATGTTGTTCCAGTACTAAAGAAAAAGAAAAATTTAACAGACCCAATAGCTATCGTCCTATTTCTTTGACGTGTGCTATGGGAAAAATACTAGAAAAAATGATTAATAATCGACTCGTCTGGGTTTTGGAAAAAGAAAACCTGATATCACCGTATCAAGCAGGTTTTTGGCAATACCATTCTACCACTGATCAAATGATCAGCTTAGAGGACGTTATATATAACACCTTCATTAAAAGGAAATTGTGTCGGAGTCTTCTTTGATCTTCAGAAGGCTTTCGATATGACCTGGCGTCATGTTATAAAGCTCCAGATACATGAATGGGGCATTCGTGGCAACCTGCCAGTCTTACTGAGCAACTATACGAATGACCGTACTTTCCAAGTACGAGTCAGTAGCGAATATTCATCTGTAAGAAATTTGGAAAATGGAATACCACAAGGTTCGCCGTTGAGCGGTACCTTGTTTACCATTGCCATCAATAAATTGATATTAGCCATTCCAGCAGAAATCAGCAAAAGCGTCTATGTTGATGATCTGGCAAATGTGTATGCCAGCAACAAGACTGCTATGGTGAGGTACAAATTGCAACGAGCGATCAATGCTCTAAATGAAGTTGCATGGAATAACGGATTCCAATTCTCACCAGAAAAAACGTGCTGTGTACACTTTTGTAGGAAGAGAATTCCTCATCAAAGTCCTGCGTTGACAATTGATAATAATCCAATACAATATAAAAACAATGTAAGATATTTAGGGTTAGTATTGGATAAATCCCTTACATGGGGATTACATATACAGGACTTGGGCTATAGATGCAAAAGAGCCCTAAACATTATAAAATGTTTATCGAACTTAAATTGGGGCTCAGACAAAGAGACATTGGTGAGATTGTATAAAGCATTGGTTCAGTCTAAACTAGAGTACGGATGTATCGTATATTCATCCGCTAGAAAGTCGCATTTAAAAAAGTTAGATGTAGTTCATAATAGCGGAATAAGATACGCAACAGGCGCTTTCCGCACAAGTCGGGCGGTTAGTCTGATGTCTGAAGCCGGAATAATGCTACTACATTATAGAAGAGAGATCCTCTTATTAAGATATGCAGCAAATATATGGGCTTATCCTGCCCATATAAATAATAAACTTTTTAGCAACCATCCTATGGCTGCATTATACGAACGTCGTGCTACCTATTCCAGACCAGCCGGAATTAGGTACCACGAATTAAGAAGTAAATATGAAATTGCCATTCCAGATACATTGGCAATTTCTACTAGAGAAATGCCGCCATGGATCTTGCCAGCGGCAAATACAAATTTGGATCTCTCTCAAGGAGAAATAAAAACGAAGCCAGCAGTGATCATCCTACTGGAATTTTTGGCAACCGTCAGTAGTTACGAAGAACATATTAGAATTTATACTGACGGTTCTAAAACCGAACATGGTGTTGGATGCTTAATATATGTAAATGAAGAAGCCCACTTTTGGAAACTGCCAGATGTGGCCAGTGTCTACACGGCATAACTCACTGCAATCCAGCAAGCTCTTCGCTACACTGAACACTATTGCGAAGAGAGAGTGCTAATATGTTCCGATTCATTAAGTGCATTTGTCGCAATTCAGAACAAGAACATTAAGGATGTTCTAATTGCAAACATCCGGTCCATTTTATACGTTCTAAAACAACGAGGACAGCGATGCGTATTTGTATGGACTCCGGGGCATGCTGGTATTACAGGTAATGAAATCGCAGACGAAGCTGCCAGAAAGGCAACAGTCTGCGATGATTTGGATGCATTTCCTGTAAGACTGGCAGATGTTAAAAACCGTCTAACAAACATAGTAAGAAACAAATGGAACGCTGAATGGAGGAGTTTAAATACAAAATTAAACTCAGTAAAAACTTCTCCTTATAAATGGAAAAGCGACTTTAAGTTGACTCGCCGTGAACAAGTAGCGGTGACCAGACTTAGAATCGGTCACACGCGATTTACAAATTCATATTTGTTAACCGGCGAAGTGAGACCAATGTGCGATGTTTGTAATTAAACACTGACAATCAAGCATCTAATAGAAGAGTGTACCATATATGAGGACCTCAGAAAGAGGTTCCGTCTTACAAATAATATTAGAGCTGATCTGGATAATGGAAATTAAGAAAATATAGTTGCATTTTTACACGCCAGTGGACTTCTTAAAAGTCTATAAAATGAATGTTTAAAGCTGTGACAAAAGAATCTCTAAGCGGTAGTTTTTTATATACATATAAGGGAGTCTCGAAGCGTGGCACGTATAGTGACGGGAGGTAGCCCTCTTGCCTAGGCCATTTTGGCTCACCTTCATTCAAGAGCAGGGAGTCGGGGTGTGTCCGATGATGGCATGGGGGACCCTCAAGGGTGGATTGTGGGCGCAAGGCTATGCCTGTACCCCGTGCATGCCTATTGCCTGTTTATAAGAAGGATTTAACTGCCACGGCACCCTGGCGCGACTGATATACTGCTCAACGTCGGTTCTGGTCGCCCCGAGGGTGCTTAAACAAACTATAAATGAGACTCGTAGAAGAAAGAAAGAAAGAAAGATATGGTATTGATAAGCTGAAATTTTAATTTTATGGTCTTTTGAGAACCTGTCTCAAATTTTAATATTGGGGCCCTTTACACCTCACAAGTGTTTGTGATTGTCCTTGTCTTTTATGTCTTAATGTTTATTGTGAAGTTTGTGTTTTTAAATAAAATGTAAGGGCCCTTTACACCCTTACATATGACGATCCTGATGGAGATAATAATTTCTTTTAAAGAATGTGACGAGGGCTAATGACCTTAGCAGTCGATGCCCGTAAAAATTCAGTTAAAAAAAAAATAATAATAATAATAATAATAATAATACTCTAACGGGCCTCCCCGTCCGCCGATCCGGCACGACAGGTCAGTACACCGGTTAGATATTTTCAATGCCTGTCTCTAACCCCTATGGCGAGGTATCTAGGCCCAACTACGTCGTCCTTTTACCCCACCCTAGGAGCGTGACTCGGTATTGAAGCCAATGCCTCTAGTGAGAACACCCCGTAAAAAACGCTCACACCTGGTACCGGGCTTTTTCACTTTACAAATAATTAGAGTCTCAACTAAATATTTTGCATATTTCAATCCGAAATAAACCAATTTCATCGAATAAAATTTTGCTTGTCTTCAATCTTCATCGCTAAACCGGCTAAAAAAATTAGAAGGTAAATGAACTTGAAACAGCTCGATCTTAATCGTGTTCGTTAAAGTAGCAACGAAATGCAATGACGCAGAAAAAACTTATGATTACTGGAAAAGTCGATAATTGTAGCATGTAGAAAAAATAAACGAAAACTGTCGAGAACTATCAGCCATCTTAGAATTTGATGGAAGGAAAAGAGTCAATACATAAGGAGGAATTCTTATTCCGATAGACAAAACATTATTTAAACGAGAGCAACTCGTAGTAAAAGTATCCGCAGTTAAATGAATATAATTGTTTGTTTAGGTTCGTAGTTATACAATAAATTAAAAATGTTTCATTGAAAGCCTTACAATATCTGATCAGCTCTGACGGTGGACTGAAGTTTCCGATACCGTCAAAGTACTCGATCTTATTCCGATTTTGACGAAAACACACCAGTTGAATTCCAGAGTTCATTTAACGTTCCAAATGAGCAATACCCGACTCTACCGAGTTTATTCTTTCTGTTAACGCATTTTTATAAACACAAAGCTCAAATAACAGATGTTCAACTTAAGCACAATTTTTTCCTTAAATCTACATCTGATAGAAGTCTGCGGGAAGATCCTTTAACAGTAACAACTTCTCGGCCAACTTTCTTGTCAGCCGCGTTTGA
Source organism: Lycorma delicatula (assembly GCF_047948215.1). NCBI lineage: Eukaryota > Metazoa > Arthropoda > Insecta > Hemiptera > Fulgoridae > Lycorma > Lycorma delicatula. The sequence continues at coordinate 252,323,596 of NC_134455.1, forward strand.
AACTTTTTCTCTTCTTGATTCCACAGACGGTACGGCTTGAAGGGTAAGATTTAAGGTAGAAGCCTTTATGGTGATTTACGTGTGCTATATTTACGGATTCTTCCGCCGAATTTGCTCTTTGCTTTTATTGTATTAGATACCGTCAAAGCAGCAGCTTTTTCACCGATATTAGCGTCGGATGACTTTACCAAGCTCGTTCTGATAATATTCTTTCTGCTTCAGGCCTGTTCTTCGAATCTCAGTACTTAGAATATGTTATAACGTGCTCTTTGCATGTGGCTTCCAACAGATTTATTCCCCGTCAACTCTTTTCAACCTTTCTTGAAGTTTGCATCCTGGTTCACAATTATCCCTGTTTGTGAATTTCGACCGGCAATCAAGCGACTCTTTCGTTTATAATTGCTCCTATAGTTCTCAGCTACATCACTCGCAACGTTGTTGAGAACATTTAACAGACCGCTTCCTCTTTTTTCTTTTTTTTTCTTTGGTGCAATTTTGTTTTGTTTTCAGGTGACTACTTATTACATTCGCGAAACTGTTCAATCATAAAAAAATGTAATTTCTAAACACTTTATTCCCGACAATTGACAATGTTAATAATAAAGATTATTAAATATTTGCCATTTGATGACGGCTTCATACATACCATGACCATGACCATCATTTTTCAGTTTATAATAATGAAAATCGTGCGCGTATTGTTGAGAATTTTTATCTCGAAGCTGATTTTTTCTATCATATATTTTTCGATATGGTTTTTTCTTCATTCACTGATAAGCTTCTTACAGTTGTTCAAATTCATAGCATCTTCATCGTCTTCAGCATTGCCTAAATTACGGATACGACGCTGTTTAATATCAATATCACCCAGGTTTATTAAGGGGAAATCCAGCTTTGACAGAACATATGTTGTTGACCCGCTCTATTCAGAAGCATCGTGAACAATTAGCATTGAGATAAACACATATTTCCTTTTATATTTCCCATTTCTGGTATTTCTTCGACTAACGAATTAATTTGATTCTGATGACTGGTGTAACTGACGTCTATCGAAGCTATCAACAATTTCTATCTCTGACAAAGCTTCTGATCATCAACGGCGTCCTCATCCTTAGGATTTTTTGTGCCGAAAACAATTCATTCATCTTCATATATTTATCATCAACATTCGGTTTTATACTACAGTATCTAGAGTTCTGTGTTTACGAGAATTGGTAAGCATAAGAATCTCTGTGCTCTCAGAGGTCTTTATCGGCCTATAGGTACGGACTTGGTTCTTTCTTAAAAAAGCAACTCGTATAATCCACGCGTGAATTGGAATCTTGTGTCTTCTATAAAAATTCCATCGTCTTGATTGAAATGAATATATTTGTCTCCGACTTTTAAATCATCACCTAGAAAGTGAATTCAGTAAAAAATTATTAGTTTAATTTTTTACATCGCTTAACGGCATAAAACATTTATTTCCTAGCCAGTTCGCCTTTAAATTCATTCGTCTTACCGCAGTTCGAAGAACCTACAACTAAACACCGGATCTGGTCTTATGCAAACAGATATGTGTAACTTATGTAAAATGTCTGTGTGTGCGCGCGAGTGTTTATGCTTGTGGGGTTGTATAAATAGCAAATTATATTATGCAGAAAAATCGGATTTCAGACTGGATATATCAGAAAACAAAAATGAAAGCTTTTACTTCATTAAAAAATTAAAGATCATAACTCTAAATGGGTAGTAAAAAAACCGTATTCTTTATGAAACTTTGTTTCATAAAGACTGTGATTGTCTACCACACTTTCACAATTTTTTAATTTATTTTTCTATTGTTGCAGATTATTAAACTTATCTAAAAGGGTCTTTTTTAAAATACATAAAATAAAATGGAGTAGAAACTGTTTTAGAGTGATTAATAACAGAGTAAATTTATAAATTACTAAGCTAAGCTATAAGTGAAGCATCTTTTGGGTATCGTAGAAAACTTTCTTTCTTCATTTGAAAGTGGTCAATTATTGCTTGTTGTAACGATTAATTACATAACATTCTTAATTAGCCTTCATTTTTGGGAAATGATTTTATTTTATTTCTTTATATAAATTTACGTAATATTAGTTAATCTGTCAGAGTAGACTGATCAGCCTGATTATTAGTGTAGTGGGTTGTTGATTTACTTATTACAACACTGAACATTTTAACATAATGAACTTGACCGTGATTTGATGTAAAAATTTTTTTTTTATTCAATTTAATTTCCTTCTTCCTTCTACCAGAAAAACTGGATATTAATTGAATCGTTTATTTCAAAGACCCGTTATGTGCAATGATATTCATATGGAACGTAGCGGGTTTCTGAAATAAACGACTCAATTATATTTGTGATAATTCTGATGGTTATTCGTTCTTGGTTGAACACATTTTTAAATCCAAATAAAAAACTTGAAAATTTTTGTAATTTCTGAACCCTTTGAATCTAATGTCTTTAGAAATCTACATAAAATATTTTGCTTTCTTTTTTTCTTTGAAAAAAACGTAGATTTAAAGGTTTTTTAATATCAGAGATTACTGAAGAAAAGTTTTATTCTGTTACAAATAAAATAAAATTAATAATTCATAAAAAATTATTTATGAATTATTTTTATCCGATTACGCAAGGAGGAAGGCTTTTACCTTTGTTCCTATATTTTGCAGAAGGGCTAATAGATTTTTATGAAATTTACATAGAAAAATTTGTTATAATAACGTAAATAATACAGATTACTTGATGACTGGAAGAAAATAATATTGTGAATGGTAGTCGTTATTTTCTTTGAACCAAGCTTCAAAATTATTTGAAACTTATTTGGGTTATCGAAATAAGTGCATTAAAATAGAACTTAAATGCAAGAACAATAAGGAAAGGTAAGTTTGATGCAACTAGTAGGAAATACCTAAAATATTTTTTAAAACGAGTGTACATTTGGGTTAAACTAAAAGTAAAAGATACATTTCAATTTGAAGAAAATCTCACCTATGATATGAAGTTAGGTAGATTAACTTAAAGGTTAACCAAAAAACAATTCTCAAAAAAAAAAATTATTTGCTGGTGGTTTTATTTTACTTCTCAAATAAATTAGTAAAATAATCTTACCTGCGGTTGTTTATTTTAGTTTGAAGCGAGTTATATTTTAATCATAAAATTTTTCGGTAAAAATGCAGTATTAGTAACTTCTTAAGTTTTTTGTTTGAAATACTGACGGTTACTTTCGTTAGTTAGATTTGTAACAATAATATATATCAATGTTTTTTTATAATAACTTTTAAAGGAACACTACACTGAGTGTTTTGAAATGGGCTGTTAAAATATTTGCCGTTTATTAGTAACTTGATTACAGCTTGTTTTAGTTGTCAATATTTTCCACATTAGCTAGTATTTTTTTTTTAATGTTTCATCGTAAATAATACATTAAACTCGTTAAAACTTGTTCATTTTTTAATTTAATTAATAGTTTGTTAAATTTTTTTTGAGTTCGTCATTTTTATCCTCCCCCTAGAGTCGGACACGCAACTAAGCATAAACACAGCTCCAGGGGGTGCCATCTCCTCAAGCTACCTCGTTGAGAACGACAGTTCCCCTCAGGTAGACGGGACTCGGTCATTAAGTTATGCGCCATGACTTTAAGGAGAGGATCTCAAAGGGATCATCTCAGCGGGACTACCGTCTTAATTTACCCTCTAATACGAAGTTCCAAGAAAAACCAAGGAGAGTCCCCGCCCAATCATCGGCAGTGGGACTCCTAAGCTGCCCACTCCTCCTGGATGGGGCTGTCCCAACGCAGATATTCTCCAAAACACAGGGAACGGGTCTCATTTGCCGGAGCTGGCCCTGTAGCCACGTCCCCCCAAAGAGTCACCCCGAACATTACACAGGGAACATTGTTACATTTTTATAATTTATCTAAACTTTTTTAAAATAAAAATAGTTATAGATAGCTATAAACACTAATATAAACAAATCTATATTAGACATGAAGATTTTTTCGTTCTTGTGAGCTCTTAAATTTTTGTCCATTCATATAAATATACACACACCACCATTTTCAATCACAATTTTTTTTAAAAGTAAAACGATTAGTGTTTTTTATAAACATTATTATTATTTATAAACATTTTTCTTTTGTTATGATTTATTTTTGCTTATATACATGGTTGTTGTTTATTTATTTTTCTTAAATTGATTACTGATTTTAAGCTTTAACATTATTGTCCATGAAATGTATTACATCAATTTTTCTGTTTTTGTAAAAAGTTATACAATATTTAGAGTTTGTAAATAGCAAAGGAAAACGTATTTTTGTAACATTAGAGAATATTAATAGCCATAATTTGAAAATGAAATATTTTTAACTTAATACATTGTGCTTCTTGTTATTTCAGGGACTAAATTTACTGAATTTTATTTATACATATGTCTCCAACCAGATTTCTTACTACTGCCGGGTCTGAGTATGTGTATATAGTCAAATACAATCACTGCTACCTGCTTGCCAGGCTTGACGTAGCTGCAATGTAAGTTTAAATTCACCGGTAAACATGTAGTCTTGAACAAACTCAGGTCGACCAATCGTTCCTCGTTCCTCGAAAGGAGGAACAACCAATCGTTCTTCCTTTCTAAGGATCAGACGGCAAGAGCGGAATCGGCTCTCTTCCCAGTCATGGATATGGACTGGATCAAGATCGTGAGCGCGATTCCCAGGCCTTTCGTTGAAGAGGAACTTTGAACTGCGACTCTGAGGATCACAGGACAGAAGAGTCCGGGACCGGACGAAGTTCCCGGAGTATTTGTCAGAAATCTAGTGAGCCACCACCCCTGGATTGTGTTGGAGGCCATGAACGAGGCGTTGACGAATCGAACATTTCCCCAGAACTGGAAGCAGGCCAGGCTGGTTCTACTGCCGAAGCCGGCTGTTGATGATCAGCAAGAGAAGATATACAGACCAGTCAGTCTCCTTCATGAACTGGCAAAGCTGTACGAGAGGTTGATCGTAAACCTTATGTGGGAGAAAATTGGGAAGGTGGGAGGTTTCTCCCCGACCCAATTCGGATTTTTCAAAGGGAAACCGACGTTGACGCCATTCGTATGTCATGGACTGGGCAAGACTCGTGCAGCGGGCACCTGACGAAGAAAAAAGATTCCCCTTGTGGTGCTTCTCGACGTTAAAAATGCATTTAACAGCGACCCCTGGAGGGTGATCGTGGAGGCGGTCAGGAACAGGGGAAAATTAACAACTACCCCCACGATCGGAGTATCGTCGCCTACACGGAAGAAGAAGTGATGCGTTTTGATATGACATGTGGGGTATCGCAGACTCGGTGCTAGGTCCGCTTCTGTGGATCCTGGTATACGACGACCTCCTGAAGATGGAGCTGCCGGATTGGACGGAGGTGGTCGCGTATGCCAACGACCTGGCATTACTAGTTGCCGGCCGCACGGAGGGGGAGGTGGAAGACACCGCCAGTATCGCAACGGCAAAATCAGTGATTGGCTAAGGAGAAGAGGGATGCAGCTTGCTCCGACGAAGACTACAGTTGTAGCTGTTGAGGGACGGCGTCGAATTCGGCCAATAACGATTAAGGTTCTTGGAGTTACGGTGGTGGAACAGCGAAGTGCGAGGTATTTAGACTTTGGAAGGATAGGTCAGGGCTCTTCACTACCTATCTCCGGTAGGTGGTGACCAAATGCGAGACGGTTATTTCCACATTGGACTGATTGATGGCAGCGCAGGCGGGTCCGAAACCCAGCAAGAGGAGGTTGATCATGACCACTGCGCTGTCATCAATTATGTATGCAGTTCCGGTCTGGGTGGATGCGCTGGACCGGAAACGGATGTGAAGAAGCTGGCCTCATTGCAGCGAAGAGCTGCGATAAAGGTGACGGCTGCATATCGGACGATATCGGAGGACGCGGTGGAAGTCATTGCGGGCATTCCTCCGATCTCGATCCAGGCAACAGAACTCATTCGGATGCTGCAAGGATCCACTACACAGCTACACAGCTACTACTGCAAGAATGGCAGGACCTTTGGAATGCTTTGCGAAAAGGCACTTGGACTCGACAGTTGATCCCCTGATAACCCCCTCGATAATGAGAAACCATGGGGAAGTTTCTCATCTGCTGACTTAGTTCCTTTTGGAGCATGGAAATACGGAATGTATCTCTTCAAGTTCAAGCGTCGGAACTTTCCTCTTTGTGTTTATTGTGGGCAGCTAGACACCCCGGAACATACGGTTTATAGATGTGAACGGTGGCTGGGTCGTCGCCGTTTACAAAGGCTAGACTGGCTGACGCCAGAAAACACGGTGGGCCATATGGTCCGGGGTCAACGACTATGGGAGGAGGTGTCCAGATCAATCACGGGCATCCTAAAGACCAAACTGGAAGAGATGACGGAATGGGGTTCCGATTGACCGAACTGGTTGATGATATTGGCGGTGCGGCTCAGGACTCCAGACGGCGTAAACGAGGATCGTCGCAGTTATTACTGTAATCACTATTGTTGATATTGCAGTTTATTGTGTTAGGTCAAGTTTTATTTTTTGTAGTTGTATATTATTTGCCATTTATGTCTCTTTTACCGTACGATATGAGAACGTGACTTTATTGTACTTGTTTTGCATTATCGCCTGTTGGTGCTTATCGTTTATTGTGTTAGGGTAGGTTTTAATGTGTACTTGTCATTTGCCATCTACCAAAGGGCCATGAATTTATGATTATAACTGTTATTTTTTAGCGTAATACGACGTCGTGGATTTTTTCTGGTGTCGGACAGAACACCACGGATTTTACTTGCTTTTTTGTTGTTTCACGGTGTCTTGTGATTTTGCTGTACCTAATGTTCTTCAATTTTCTTGATGTTTTCTTCTTGTATTATAATATGTATTAACTTCTGTTTACCTCTTCACCAGGACCTACTCGTGGCTGGGTTTTGAATGGGCAGTGGGTTCCTTAGCAATCCTTTTTTACGCCGCATATACGTGATGGTAAGTCTTTTGTTCTTTGAAAACGATGTGAATGGTGGTTTTTTAAGTGTATTCATTCCATTTCTATGTGTTAGATTAAGTTTTTTTCTTTCCACGAGCTGTCTATTGCTGCCTACTTGTTGGGCGTGAACTTTCGTCGAGTAGCCCGTCTATACGTGAGATCCTTGTCATTTTATTTTGTCTAGCTATAGGTTTTTCTATATTTCTTTGCATTTGTTCATGTTTTTTCCTGTCGTTATCCTATGGGGTCTTAACTTCATCGTGACTGATTTGACCTTTAGACTGTGATGTCTAATACCCAGGGTGTAATTATCTGGATGTGTGAGTGGGCGTGTATGATAATTTCAAAAAAAAAGGACGCGAAAAAATAAGGTCAACAGGGGTCGAATCGTGGACACGTGTAGGGACAAGGGAGGTAGCTTCATTGCTGACGGCATTTCTGGTTCATCCACGTACAAGTGTTGGATCCAACCACAAGAAGTGGTTGGATTGGGGAGCTCCGATGACGCATTAAGGACCCTCAAGGTATGTGAGGTGGGCGCGCGATTCGGAGGGGGTATGCGTAGAGTGCATACCCGGACTCTAATTATGGTATAGGAAAGGGGCAGCCCTTCTGAAGAGAGGCATCGGGGCAACTGGATACAGTTGTTATGATGTCTCAATGAACCAGGAGGGACCACGATGGGCAGGGCAGCGGTTTTAGCTGCATGCATTAGGGTGGGTTATTCTAAAAAAAAAAAAGTCGACCAATCGTGAGACGTGTGGTTAATTGAAAACTAACCACCAAGGAACATCGGTATCCACAGTCTAGCATTCAATTCCCTTTACAAGAACTCGAACCTTAGAACTCTCGACTTTGAAAATCAGCTGATGATGAATTAACTACTAGACTAACCCGGCGAGTTTTACAGAATCTTATTTAGTGATAAATAATTTTTCTGATAAAGATTTTTACCTAAGTAAATTCTATCGCGAAATAAACTAAGTTCATTATTAAAAGAAGATAATTAAAAACCAATCTTTCTGAATTCCATACTCAAATTAATCACGTGAGAATTATAAATTATCAGCAAATCTTCAATGTTTTATGTTTATTTAAATAAATGAAAGGATTTTTATATAAATAATATACATATTTTTTTTTTAAAAACCTATTTCTTTATATGCAAAAGGTTTTAAATATTGTTCACGTCTTCAAAATCATAAGACACACTCTTTTCTTATTATTCAGCATGAAATCTAAAAATTAAATTAAAATTTGTAATCTCTTATCCTTTCATCCTCTATCCTTTTATATGAGAAACAATTCCGTGAGCACGCACTTATACACACATACATTTTGAAAAGTATTTGTTTGATAGAAGGATTATATTTATAGAAGTGTATGCGTTAAAATTATCAGCTATTTGAAAGAAAAAGTTTTTAAATCACGAAGATATAGTTTTTTTATTTAATTCAGTTCTACCATAAAAAAGATTATTCCAGAAAATTTTAGAATCGTAGGACATCTGCGAACAGAAATGAACTTTTCTAAATTAATAGTATACTGAATTTATTTCCATATTTATTATCTTCTCATTTTTAGTTTTTTCCTAACCAAAAAATTTACATACAATAAATGGTATATTAGTTGTACTTAAATGTCTCATTTAGATTTAATATTGGATTTAATGCAAATAAATTGATGGTTATAATAGAGGGATGTGGAAATTCTTAATAATTTCACACAATTAACGTTTATTATGACCGCTAAATTAATGAAATATATATTAGTAGATAATTACTTTCATATCATAGAAAGATTAAATGTTCCATAGGAAGATTAAATTGAACTAAATGAAATTGTTCATACTTATTTACATAGTACGCGTAGATAACCCAAATAATGAAACATATAATTGAATGCTATTATATACAAAGTGTATTAGGTATATGAGCAAGCTTGCAAATTTGTGTTTTTTACATTTTTTTTATGGATTTTTATTTATTATTGTATAATTATTAACTATTTCATCACTATAAGCTTACTATACATTTCTTTTACAGTAAATTAAAAAAAGCTATCAAATTTAATACATGCAGTAATGTTTTATGTGGTAAATGTGGTACTGAACTTTCAATCCATTCCCACAGGCTTGAGGCAATTTTTTGTTGGACCTAGCAAATAAAATTGAATATTTTTATATATCCATTGTAACCTTTGATTTAAAACGCGTTTACAGTTTTTTTGTAATTTCTTTGAGCCTTTCATTTATTCAAGAGAAATATTTGTTAGTGCGTATCGCACAACATTTATCAAAGAGATTTTAAAATGAGTTCATAACTGCTTTATTCATATAAACCGTTTGATTCTTACTTTAATCAACACTTTCGTATTGTTTGAAACCAGGTCTGTGACCGTTATGTGATAATATCTTCTGATATCTCATTAAATTAGACAATCATGTAAAATGAAACAAAACAACCTTCAACATTATTCAAAATATAAACGTAATCACCACCATATATCTTAATAGAATCGAAATTTCATTATAAAGGAATCACCTCCTTACATTTATTCTTTTTATTCCGTTTACGTTGTTTAAGAATTTGCTACTATTAGAATAACTTTCCTGAAAATAAACTATTTTATTTAAGAGATGGTTTATAATTCAGTAGAAAAGGAACACGCTGCCACATGAAATGAGTTTTAAGTTTGAAAACTAACAAAAATAATATCTATGATTACAAAATTTTACTTTTCTTCTTTTACACATTTTAACTTTTTATCTAGAAAAAGAATCCAATTACCAGAATTATTTTATTTTTACTAAATTCATCTCTACTTACAGAATTTATAGATGTTTATAAAAATTAAAAATAAAAAAAAATCACATATTATGTAATTAATTAAAATAAATGTTAAAATCAATAATAAACAAATTATTAATATACATAGAAAGTGATAAAAAATTGTAATTTTAAATTCTTTTGATAAAAACAGCAGATTAGAATTGCTATTTAAAAATGCAAAAAGAGTTGAAAAGTCACGAATTAAATTTACAGGTTTTACTATTAAGATTGTAATTTTTGAAACCTTTGAATTTAAAATTTTCATTAAGATATGTTATTATAAATAACTTAAAAAAAGAATTTTCTTCATTACAGATGAGGTATGTTATTTGTGTTCTTCTTAATACCTTTCCTTGGTCGACCCAAATTTTTTGCTTCTGTTATCAGCATTTCAGAGCCTATTAGCAGCATTACCTCTACGTGATTTAATCACTTCTCTCTAACCTTTCTCCACTAGCCTACCATCTGTAATTTTTTTTGTTCAATTTAAGTCTAATATTAGTGCTTTTAATCGAGTGCTTCAAAGCATATTTTTCGAGTGTAGAAATCTTAGAATGAGTAAATATAGATAGATATTCATTTGGAGGAAATAGTTTACAGCGACAGCAAGTCGTAGGTACAAAATAATCAGATTCGCCAGTCCTACAATTTACCCCAGTCTTTGCGTCAACCGAGTTTACGAAACTTTGACGTGTAGGAACAATATATCCATTGAAATGATCTGAATTCTTGGCTATTTCAAAAATTAAGTCGAAGTCAGTTCAAGGAAATTCAGGTTAATCATACCTTCCCAGAATGAATTGTATAAAAAGTGTTTCAAAGTCTTCATCTTTATTTTGTTGTAATAATGGACATAAATATCGACATAAAATAAAATTATATTACATCTTAAAAATATTCTTTAAAATCCATGAATTTCTTCATTTCAGTCGGGCCAGATAATCCCTCAATCAGAAATCATATCTGAGAAATCAAATCAATACATATCTTTTTACTTTTCTTCCATAACGAGAATTTGTTGATTTCTCTTTAAAACCCTCTGTTGACATAAGATCAGTCATAATAAGGTTGGATATTTGCTGAATGAATATTTTTCCTTTAATTTTTGTCATTTTTTTATACCTTTTTCTTTGCTTGTCATTACTAAGAGCTCTTAATGAATGCCATTCATTATTACTTATGTATGTAAATATTGTGTTATTTTTGTATAACTTGTTTTATTACTTAAGCACATTGTAACATTTTATTTAAAACTCGTTTACTGTTTTTTTTTGAATGAAGCAGTAGATTACTCTATTATCGTCATTAGTATATAATCTGTCCGGTTGTCACTTGAAAAAATGAATAATTTGATATCAAATTAAAAAAATAAGTTTTAATAGCCTATTCATTTCTATATTACTAATATTTTTATTTTTTTTTAAACTAATTAATTATGTAAAATTAATAGAAAAATAAAAAGATTTTTATTTTTCTATTATCTTTACTAAGGATTTTCCTTTTAATATTCAAAAAAGTGACTTACTTGTGATAATAATAAAATATTGTACTTCTGGCCTCCATTTTTTTTTTAATTCTAAGTCAATGAATTAAGTTATTGTTAAGAAAGATCACGTTGAATAATTATTATTTATTAGTGTAAAGGATAATAGTAATTAAAATAGACACAAAAAGACTAAAGAATAAGAAAACGCTACAACCATACGTACGAAACATTTTTTTTTTTATCCAGATAATATCACTGCCAACCTCGGAGCACTTTTTGTGGCTCAGAGCAGAACAAGGTAAACCTCAGTTTCTGTCCATATTGTTCTAAAGTCTAGAAGAGATGATTGTAATAGCATTCGTTTACGACCGGACATTAATCCTGGTCTTTAATATTTGTATATTACGTACTGAAGAAGCGTACAATGTAACTCCATATCAGATAAAGTGTAATATAGATTATATAAGACAAAATCACTCCATTAAGTGCAAGTCACTCAATAGTAATGTGATATGTATCTAAAGGGTGGATAATGCTTTTACAAAATCACGAAACAAAAAACCAATGTACACAATCGCGGCAAAATAAGTCTAGAGGTTAAGTAAACGTGGTGGCCATGTTGTTTAAACATCGATTACGCAAAATGTATACATAAGGGTTTAAGCTTACAAAGATTTAAGGCAAGTTTTACTTGATCTATCGCTCAAATAAAAACTATGTAAATATTTTTAAAACATAATTTTATTATGTAAGTACAGTTAACGTAAATATTTTCTGAACAGAAATTAAAATATAAACCCTCTAACTTTTCTATAAGCTGCCAAAGAATGCTGAGAATAACTACTAGACTGATATGATATCCATAATATTCACGGTACAGAACTTTCTATCCGATCGATTCGTTTTGAAAAGTTTACATCAAGGTAGACTCAGATATTCATCCCCAGTGAAAAAGTCACTTCAGTTTGGTGAGTTCTCTAAAGAAGTCACCATACGCCTCATTTAGATGAGGCGTATCTAAGAAGAATTCCTAGCTACAGTATGCTTTTGGTGAAATATTTGTAAAAAAGACCCAATGACTTTATACATAGCACCAAACGTTAATCTTTGGGCTATCCCTTATGTTCTGAATGCGATATATGATATTTATTTACCGCACCACTAATGTAAATACTATTGATATTTGTGGTTATGTCTCACCTGAAAAGCAATATGTTTCAAGAAATCAATAGCATCATCAATTCTACTGCAGGTCATCTATTTTAATTAATTTTATCTTGCATGGATTCTAAATAGTTTTATGAAATCCTCTGGATTACAATGTTCTATAGCTTAAATTTTCTTAAACTGTGCATATAGTGTGTTTTTAATTCATGCCAAGCGCTACAATTGGGATTCATTGAACTCAGAGTTAATGCAGTTCATACAAATTTATCATTCTTCCCCCTTGGTGTTATTTACAACTGCTTAATGCTTTTCACATCAGAAGGTGCTCCTTTTATTGGACCTATTTTAAATGTCTTGCCTAGTGTTGAAGAAGAAAACTATTATTTTCTGGATTCGATAATATTATGAGAGAGAATGCATCTTTCCCCTCTCTCTCTTACTTCTCAGCATCAATCTAAAACGAAGAGACCAGTTTATTTTTTATGATAACGTTAACCTCATTTTCCTATCAAAAATATATTTTTAACCTTTTAAGCACACATTTTTAGCAAGTCTTAAATTTTTTATAATGGGAAAAATAAGTGTGGATAACTTATTTTTTACGTAATGAAATTTTTTGGGCATAAATATAAACTAGATGCAGATATTACTGCATTAATAGAAGAATTAAAGGGTTTTGAATGAATTAAAGTACAGTTAAATTTTTGTCTGCTTGTCAACGTTCTACTTTAATCTCGAAATACTGAAATTTTTCAATCGACTAAATTGATAATTTATTTAAAAAATAATCTATACAATAACACAGTCTACACAGAACTTGAAAATTATAACTGAGGCGGTGACTTCTCTCCGTCAGAAACAATTTTCTCGCATATTTCGGATTCTATGAGATATTTTCATAGACAATGGCTTTTTTCTTTTTTTTTAATAGAAATTACGTTTTTTCAAACAGTTAATTATCAGTTAACTACCAGCAACGAGTATGTAATTTATATATATATGTATATGAGTGATTAAATTTTTAAAATTAGACTGATAAGTCAATAGTTTTAAATAAATGTGAATGATAAATCATGTTTTTAATTAGTAAATATCTAGGCTGTTACCTAGAAGGTTCATTTAGTAAAGACTTGGGTGCACTTCTACATTTGAGAGAAATTTTGTATTTCTTAAGATAATTCTCCTCTTTTATTTTTTGGGGGATTTCAATATCATTATGTAATATTTTGTTTACGCCGTAACCCGAGGAACTGATAAAGATTCTCAAACAGTTTATATATCAACGGTGAAATAATTTAATTTAGGACTTCAGGGGGTGTTCCACAAAGATGTACTCCTTCCTCCATAAGTTCAGATCGGCTTCAATAATTGTCTTAAACTAACAAATTTGTTTTCTGGGGTAGCTGATTGCCAATAAGCCAAAACAAGCCAAATAATTGAATTTAACTATGTTATTAGTCCTTAAGATCTTGGAGGTGTGAATTTCTTTCTAGGTTTAAATAATATCCGACTATCACAATTTGAATTGATTTTGTGGAGTGATTCATATAATCTCTCTCGGAATAACTGATTCAGCTAGTAGTGATAAGTAAGAACAAGCTTTTTAAGTATTCCCTAATTTACTTGCAAATTCCTGACCAAATTTTTTCACGCCAATTACCTGGTAATTGGTAATTATCAGGTAATTACCTGGTATCAGGTAAAGTTTACCTGACAAGCATGGTGCAGAGATTTTATTTATAAGCTTTAAATAATTACATTACATCCATAGTTACATAAATTTAACATTGAAATAATTATCTAGAGATGTAGTCTAATGATGTTTTTCTGAAAAAGCTGCTCATGTATAAAAATAAAAATGTGCAAAATTAAAAACAAAATACAATAGTAAAATATTATTTACCTCAGTAAGATAAAAAGTAATTACTTTTGACTGCTATATTTATGCAACTATGAGTCTGCCAATAAATACATCCTATTGTACCAACAGTTTTCAGTAAACCAGTATCATTGTAAACAAACAATAAGGTAATGAAATTTCTTATTAATTAATATTCTAAATTATACTAGGCAATAAATGAATTAATTTATTGTTTGATTTTGTCTGTTAACGTATTAACTTTAAAAATAGCTAATTTCTTATTTTCTACCGAGGAAATAAAAATTATCAATCGGTGAAATCGATTATCCGTCATAAATGACCTTGATCTTACATAAACATTAAAGAAACAATTAAAGAAAGTAAGAGAAAGGGTTACATTTGTCAAATGAAGGAATGTTGATGATAATATAAACGAAGTAATATTATCTGTCCCAAGTCGGTTTACTTCATAGCAAACCGGAACAGGAAAGAGCACTTAAATTTTCCTTATGGTTTAAAGTTACTAGCTATTAAAGTTCCTTTTTTATCAAAACAGGATACAGTAGTGTCACTTTCGAGTACTTTGTTATTTTATTGCTTAGAAAAAAATATTTCATATGGTATCGAATAAGTTGGCTAAAGAGAAAATAAATCGTTTTGTAGCGGTTAGGAATAAATAATTTTTATTAATATTATTATTATTATTATTCTTACTAACACTACAAACACTATGCCAGTTTTACTATTATTATTAGCATAAGAAGTTTTAAGCATGAGTGTTAAACGTTAATAGCAGTAGGTGATGATGATAATGGTATTATTATTATTATATCTACATTTACTACACATACAATTAGATTTTAGGGTAAATTACAGGTATCGGTAATAACAAAAAAACTGCAACAGAAGCTTGAATAAGGCTAATGTATTTTTAAAATAAAATAAAATAAAATTTGAAAATAAATCCACTTCTTTTACCTTGAAACTTGTTTTTACATTCTGAAAACATTCTTGATTATCAACTTTTGTGACCTTAGTATTTTGTATTTTTTTGCTAACCAAAGGTAGCTAATACAAATTTTTTGTATTAAATGGTTACATTTCTTCCTGCTCATCAGTCAAAGTACTCTCTTGATTTTAATCATATTTTGGTAGAAAAATAATTGGAAAGTAGAAAATTAAATTTAATTTCAATTTTTTAGTTCATCTTATGTGAACTAATTCAGCCTAGACTTCTGTAAATATTTTTTTTTACTCGGGGAAAAAACATGATGCACTAAGCTTTAAGATGACTTTCATGTCATTGACACCTTAGAAATAAATTTTTAAATTAATGTTTAGCGTAAATTTTTATTTCAGTCTTAAATAATAATTCCTGTTTTGTTTTACTCTAATTTAACAATGGACAGACCAGTTAAATATTCTAATCTTATGTTTCTTCATCCAAATCTTTAAAAAGTTTAGATGTAAAAGTAGTAAATTATCATTTAAACATCGACTAGAATACATTTAACATTTTGGTGTCCTAGAAATTGCATTTTATCAGTCTCTTTTCAACGTTTTAATGTTAGTTTATAACACGACTACCCGATGAATACATGAAGTAGCTGCGTTTTGCAAAGCTGCCTTACAGTCCGACCGAGGCTGAAAATTTTAAGGTCATCAAAGATACGCCATAATAGTTCATCATACTTGACAGCTTTCAAAATTAATGACATACTTTTATATATTCCTTCGTTCCGACTGCATGAGTTACCGGTTTTTATGAATGTTTATCCTGACTGTGTCTTTAAACATTTTTAAGATGAGAAGATGTATTACAAGAGTAAAATTAAGTTCTTCGTTGCAAATGTTAGGAATTTTTACGTTTAATTTTTAATATTCAACAAAATTATTCAACTTGAAAAGTTTAAAACCGGTAATATAACTTATAATCGAAACTTATTCAACAGTTAGGAATCAATAATTAACTAAAGTGTACACCCAATAAAATACAAATATATTACACAGATCATAAATTATTATACGTCGTTGTCTCTCAAATAATATAAAAAACGTCTCAATTCATATTCTTCCCAAAAATATATATTTAAAACTTCACCATCAAATGTAAGATCATTTGCGGATTTATTATGCTATACTGAGAGATCGAAATATTAATTTTATTTGGTCGTCTTTTTGACTCGGTGCAAGGTGAAAGATTCATTAAATTAAACTCGCTTGAGCGAGCGAAGGAATACAAAAATAAAGATTTGCGTAATACATAGTTATTTTATTAAAATAGGTAAATATTTTGTTATTTTTTCAGGATAATACATAAAATTAAAAAAAATTATATTGATTTAAAAAATATAAATTTTTTTTTATTTAATAATTATATTTCATTTAGTTTTTACTTATTTTTAAAATGTAGCATATATTTACAAAATTAATTATTAGGATATTTATTTACTCTTTTTACAGTTTAGCCACCGGAAATTACCATCAGGTATTACTTCAGAGGATGAATAGGATGATATATATGAGTGTAAATATGAGTATAGTCTTGTACAGTCTCTGTTCGACCATTTCTGAGATGTGTGGTTAATTGAAACCCAACCACCAAAGAACACCGGTATCCACCATCTAGCATTCAAATCCATATAAATGTAATAGCCCTTACTAGGACTTGAACGCTGGAACTCTTGACTTCCAAATCAGCAAATTTGCGAAGACGCGTTCACCACTAGAGTAACCCGGTGGGTTATATTTATATACTTTAATCCATTAAAACTCTACTCGTCGTTTAGATTATCTAGCATAATTACACTTGTTAAATTACAGTATTATTTGCGGCATTTATACAAAATGTATTAAAAATTTTTCCTAAAGTGGATCCAGGAAGAATATAACAAGACATAAATTTGTCAGCTTTTTTGTTTAATGCATTCTAAACTATTGGTTTTTTTATTATAAAATGGAAATCATTCAGGCAAATATTTTTGGCAAAAGAAAAAGTAAACCAAAATGCGCCTTATATGAATATATATATATATATATATAAACTGCAATTCTGCAATTTTAACAAAATATTTTATTCTCATAGTTACATAAATCTTAGTTTTTCGAAAGTCTACAACACAACTTTCTTGAAAGAAGAGGTTAAATAAGGATAAAAAGCTAAAACTTGATTTTTATTTCAAACATTATAAAAAATATTGATTTTATCAGAAAAATCTAGTAAAATTTTTGAAATCTTATAAACCTTCCTCTTTTCTAGAGAACAGAGAGTGAAAGGTGTAAAATTTTTTTAATGTTAGTAAGTTATCTTGCTCTATGAAAAAAAAATTATCTCTATGAAAGTAAAGGTAAAATACCTTTCCTTTCATAAATAAGGATTTATATTTGGATGTTAAGAATTATTCATAAAAAAGGGGTAATTTTTTTTTAAATGAATAAAATATTCAATTTCCTACCGTCTCGAGTTTTTGTTATGTTATGATGAAAATGACCGGGATTGCTAGAAATGCAAGTTTTATTTTCTCTACTTTATCTAAGCGCTATTCTACCCTTGTTTTTTTGTTGTTTTCTACTTTCTTAAAAAACTAAGATTTCTACGTAAAAAGTGGATTCTGTTAAAAAAGATCAAATGCTTCCTTCCTAAAATTTATTTTATTTTCTTTCTTATACGATAAAAACTGACTGATGCAAACTTCTTAAAAAGCAAGTCTGATTTTTTATTATTCACTTAAGCACAGTTTCAAACACATTTAAAAGAATTTCCCAGTGAATGATATCCCCCGCGAATGAAGGAAAATGACTCAGAATTTGGATGACGTTATCATCTAGGTAATTTATGGGTTAGTGAAAACCGTATTTCACGAATTTTGCATGATTAAGACTTTTCATCTGATTAAACCATCAATAAATCTTGAAAATAATTTAGAGAAAACTCTGAAAAAGGATTACTAATAGTTACTGTATTAAGATTACCATCTTCTAGGTAGTCATTATACTCTATCCTAATGTATTCATCTTTCATAAAAATTTCTGAAGTATCAGAATAAATACAAAGTACTGTATTAAGTAAAAGCGCGATTCTTTAAAAAGCATGTTATTGTATTTCTATGAAATTGAAGTTAAAAATAAATTATTTTTTATGATTATTTTTCACCGTATTATTTCAAAAAAATGAATAAATAAAATTAAACATTATTTTTAATGCTGTGAATTACGATTTCATTACTGATTATTAACCTGTAAATATAAACAAGAGATATGTATTAAAAATTAAAAAACACGACTGCCGAAAAAAATAATTTTTGACAAACATTGATCTATTGATTTTAGCTTGGTTCCATCATGATACTGTATTATACTAGCAAATAAGCCCGTTTAAATTTTGAAAATCGGAAGATTGATTGCAGAAATATTATAAGAGCACTTCATTGTACCTCCCAAACAACGCCTATGGACATCCCGTTTGTTACCAGTTGATGGTGATGATGGAGTCTAGCCTCGCAAGAGATTCTCGCATCGCCTCACCTCTCGAGCCTCACACGCAGTCCCCGCGGGAAGCCCATTCTTATTAAACAGATTGTTTTTAAATTTATTTAATATTATTTTATTTAATGTAAAGATAATTCTATTATTTTTGTAATATTAATCATTCGGTTGATTCAATTCATTCAGTTCAAACCAAGCTCACATAGTGATAGAGTCTCACAGTTCATTAACTCAGTTTATTAAATTTTGTGCTTTAACCGGTAAATCTCCAGTACTGCTTATATATATATATATATATAACCTATGACACTACTCCCGGTAACGTTGGAATTCCAATGAGTGGTCATACATCTAAATCGGTTCAGCCGTTGAGCTGCTATAGTGAAACAAACGTACATACACACATATATTAACAATCCCGTGCGGGGTTATGTCCTCCATCGGGCGCCTCCCCGGATTGCAGATAGAGGAAAGCCTCCCAGATATGGATGGTACTGGGAAAATGAAATACCCAGGGCAGACAAATACTAACTAAATCCACCAGTGTCTGTTCTAATATCCAGCGGCTGGTTGTCAGTTTCTGTAAAAAAGCGTCTTTAGAAAAGGAACTAGTTGATGCGCCTGTAGAAATACGTCCTGATCTCAACGATCAAGTCGTTAACCAGATCTTCACCAGAGGTCACCACAAACAAAGTTCAACTTGAACAACCACGGCAGAACAACGGGAAAGAAATCTGCTCCCCCAGGCCCCAGTCAGTAAACTGTACTCCCGTTCTGGTCATAGGATTCTGGGAAATAGCCATGCCATGTGGAGAAGGATCGAAGCTTCTCAAAAACTCTTCAAACTAAACGAAAGTTCTTCAAACGTACAATAAAAAGTAAACACTGCTGAAACCAAGAAAATTGAAATAACTGACGAATACGCTTGACAGATTAAAAGAGATACGCTTAACGGTTAAAGAGGTTTCGGGAAGAAAAGAAAAGAGAAGGAGGTAAAGGCATGATCGTTTCAAGTTCACGTGCTTTCCTAAAGGGGAATCGGAATTAATAATATAAAACAATACCAATTACACTTCTTTTTGGGCAGCCGTTCATACAATAAAGAACGTACTTACATGATCGAACATAGTGCCCGTCAAAAAATCATATGAATCTTTTTTTCTTAAATGTTTATAAACAAAAACATCATTCACTTTAATTTATATTTACTTAAATAATTATTGGTTTTTATCTTTTTTTTTTTTCATTTTATTATTCACTGTAAAATTTTCTGTATATGAAATATTAATAATTAGTAAGCTTATTGTGTGTAGTATGATCTAATTTTCAGTTATAAATGAAAAGAAAATCACTTTTTATTTTATAAACGTTATTTAATGTTCACAGTGTAACCCTATTGATTGGTGGCCAATTATTTAATCAAAGAAGAGATAAATATAAAAAAAAAAAAAACAGAACTGCTGAAAAAAACATTGCTGACAAATATTGCTCTTTAATATAGGATTTTTTCAAAAAGCATTATATATATATATATATATTTATATAGTCTGTGACACTCCTGGTAACGTAAGGATTCCAACATATGGTCATACATCTAAATAGTTCAGCCATTGAGCTGCTACGGTGAAACAGATGTACATATATAAACAATAACAATTACACTCATTTTTGGGCAATCGTACATACAATAAAGAACGTGGTTACATGACCGAACATACTCTCCGTCAAAAAATTATTAGATTTTTTCTTAAATGTTTACAAACTATAAATAACAACAGTAATAATAATTATAAAATGAATTAATGAATTTTACTACTGTAATTCATTCATTCAGCATCGTAGAAAATCTTAAAACACAACTTTACGTTACAAATAAATCGATACTGAAAGCACTATTTGTCCATTTAGAATTGTATATACGATTTTTTTGGTCTTGCAGTTACAATTAAGCAAACATATATACATATTGAT
This sequence comes from Lycorma delicatula, assembly GCF_047948215.1. Taxonomy (NCBI): domain Eukaryota; kingdom Metazoa; phylum Arthropoda; class Insecta; order Hemiptera; family Fulgoridae; genus Lycorma; species Lycorma delicatula. The sequence continues at coordinate 252,344,409 of NC_134455.1, forward strand.
ATAGCCTATGACACTCCCCGTAACGTAAGGATCCAACTGCGTGGTCATACATCTAAATCGGTTCGATCGTTGAGCTGCTACGGTGGAACAAACATATACACTACGTACTCCCTAAAATCATTACACTCCTTTTTGAGCGTTCGTGTAAAAACCTTACATGCAGAGAGTATTAATATAAGCTGAAATAGACTCATCACGAATCTCAAACGATAACATTATTTTAATCTTTTATGTTTGTGTAAAATTATTGAATTTTTAAATTATTTACCATCAGCTGATCATCGGTTTGATGGCGCTTCACACGGATACAAACGTTAAATTCGGTATGAAAACTTTCACTGAACACGGTCGTGTTCAATGAAAGTTTTTTATTGAATACTTTCAATGAAAGTATTCAATAAAAATCACGGAACACGGTCGTGTTCCGTGATTTTTATTGAATATATTTTTATAGTTTACGTTTCCTAAAGTTACCAAACAATTTCAAAATGATTTATTTTATACATTAATTTATTTTAAAAAGAGTTATTTATATTAATCAATAAGATGATATTGTATTTTTTTTTGCTTTCATTTGGCTATATTGAAGTTTATATTAAATAAAAAGACAAATATGTTTTTTATTTACGAGAATGTATGCAATGAGTAAACTTTGAAAAATTCTTCTTTGAAAAAAAGGAAATATTTTTTTTTAAGGAAATTATTCAAATTTTTAACTCTTCATACTTATTTATCGTTAAAAATACAAACGAAAAAGTTGTAGAAAACAACTAAAATGAAACAATTAATATTTAAATTGTTATAAACTTTAAACATTCCATTTGTCTCTTTTAAAACGCTTTTGCAAAGTGAATATATTTTAATTAAATTGTAAAAATGAAAAAATTAATTTTCAACCAAAATATTTTACTATTTCCGAACACTAATATGGATTATATTTATTAGGTTTACAGAACTTTCGATTGCTAGGAGCTTTTTCCTTAAGTATTTTGAAAACATGATGCATTATTTAATAGTTTGTTTTTAAATTTTAAATAACGCTTAATCTTCTTTTATTAAAAAATAACTTCTTTTATTGTGCACTTTATGAACATGAATAAGTTGTAACATACTTTCTAAAACAGATACAACTAATTTAATTTTTCAAAGAATTTAATAATCATTGAAAGGTTTAAATAATATAATTAACGTGCAATATTTTGACGACTTACGTATTTGATGGGCTTAAATAATCCATCCTAAAAAAGGATATTTTCATTTGATTTTCTTATCAAGAAATTGAAAAAAGTTCTCAATATTGTTTACAGATAAGATATTTAATAAGGTAAATAGTTATATTGTATTTAAACGGTTGTCCTTTTTAGAATTTCAGGTCATAATTAAGTTCGGATTTCGTAAAATATTAATGTAAATAGATTAGAGAAAAGTGAGTAAGTTTTCGATGTTTTTGGCCGTTTTCTAACCACTTCGCTTCCAAAGAAAATTAAATAAATTCTTTCTTAAGAAAAAGTAAAATTTACCTACAACGGAAAAATAATTTTACTTCTTTCAACATTTACTGTGAAAAAACCCCTATTAAAGGTATTTTAATAGGTCTCTTGGCGTTTTCCAGTGAAATAAATACTTCTAAAATTACAATTAGTAGTTTTAGTCTCATTACCCCTACTACTTAAAAGGTTAGGTTGTAAACTAATCGGATTCTTAAAATGTAAATAGTAACTCTGAATATGTTTCCGAGAATTGGATTCGAGAATTTTTTCACCATTTTTTTCTGAAAGCACGGAAAAATAAAAGTTAGCAGGAAGTCCTATTTAGATTAAGACTAAGTCTTAAATCCTTCCTTCAACTTTCCTTCCTTTAACTTTTCTCAACCCGCTGTTGTTGAAAGATAAAAAAAAAACAATCGAATTAACAAAAAAAGAGTCAAGTTTTTTGAATAATTGATATAAAATAGTTTTTTTTTTAAACAACAAATCATTAGAAGACAATCATTGTAAGCAGTTTAATCGTAATAGTTCAACTTCAGATTCATAGATATCAGGCAATAGTGATGTGCGAATTACTATTAATTTATTCGAATGTGATTTATTATTAGTTGCCGATATCCAGCATAATTTCATTAATTTATTTCACATCTGTGAGACCTAAAGGTGGCTCAAACTGCTTTGACAGTTCTGAAGTTTCCTCTCGTCCCTCAAATCTTTCAAAGTTCAATCAGTTTTTAAAATTGATTGATGAAGCATTGTCGATGGTCTGAGAACATCAGATTTATTTTATTCGTCTTTGAAGACAGAAGAATGATAACGATCTCACAATGTTTCAACTAACAGTGTGAGTAGATATAGATGCTTAGTTGGTAGAAGGACCCAATTCACAGGTTTCTTTTCAAACGGATCTAAAAGGTACCTTCTCAAAGTAATGAATACAGCTAGAAAAAATTAGAAAACTGGAAAACCAAGTGATTGTTGGGTCCTCTATTCTTTAAAACTAATTTTTATTTGTTAATCTTTTAAACAAATAATATAAAAGTCAAAGGTTTACTGATCATTTAGACATTCAATTACGTTGATTTTAGGTTAATAAAAAAATTAATTATATTCAATCATATAAAAACAATACACTCCAAAACATTTTAAACGTAATAAATTTCTTTGTTCGTGACCCTATATACAAATATTTCATCCTAATGAGCTCTCATTTAATTTTCTCGGACCTACGCTATTACGGTAGATGATATATATATAAATTTTTATTTTTACGCGTGGTTTGTTAAATATGTTTTGGTTCGTTTACGGAGTAGCGTGTGTATGGGATCTTTAATTAAATTATTTGTATATTACACTAGTTCTATAATTTCATTATAATTAACTCTTGTCGTTAAAATTAAAGACGCGTGTTCTGACGTTATGAGAGCACTGTTAAAGATACAATCGGCTGTACAAAGCGAGAGACGATTGCAGCCTTCATCATCCGTAGTTTGTTTTTAATCAAAACCTTTTTAATTGGATTCTATGAGAATAGAATGTATATAACCTAAATAACATTCGTAGACAAATGTTCTACTTTCCTGTATTGTTTATTCCCAGTTACACGCAGCTTAACATTTTCTTCTAAATTAGTACAAATAATTTAGCCTTAATGTATTTTACATTATTTTTGGAATTGTTAATATATGTATTAATTTTTAAAATTGAATGATATTATCCTGTTATCACTTGGAAGTTCAAGGTTCAATTAAGGTAAGCTTTATTAGTCAGTACTTAAATAATTCTCTATTTAAGAAATGAACTTCAATAGCACTCAGCTACTTATTCTTTTGATTAACTTGTTCCCTCAAAATTAACATTTTAATTAATTTATATTTATTTATGGGTTAAAAGAATGTGTAAAGATCTTTTTTTAGGTGTAGTGTTTTTTAATTAGAAATCTGAAGATTATAGTAATTTTATACAGTTATAAAACAAATTAATTTTGGTAGCAAAAAAAGGTTTGACGATTTTTTTGTTTTATTTAAATCGGGTTATTTTTTATTGTTATGCGATTTAGATATATTTATTTGCAATAACTTATTATCAGGGGCATAACTTATTATATAACTTATTTAATGCAACCGGTGCACTGCACTGGGGCCCTCGAAGTCAATGGCTCCGAATGAAGACCCCCTCCAATAAAGGTGATGTTCCTGTTCAAAAAGATTTTGAAGGTATCCCGTGGTAAAATAATTCTGTAACAAATTGCCCATCAACTTCATATTTAATTAAGATTAAAAGATTTCCTTATTATTGCTGCAATTGTGAGAGAATTATTTAGGAAAAAAAATGTGATATACTGGCGGGACAGTGGTTGAGTGAAGGGGAATTCACAGCGCGTCCGCCTCGTCATGTGTATGAACGTACTTGCTGTCAGTTGAGCTACTTGTCCGATCACGATGAGCAAGTATCGCTGCTGGCTTTAGCTTCTACGCCTACCACCTCATAGAGGCAGTGGCGCGACTACTCTGTTCAAGTCCATAAAAGTCTGTCAATGTGTCAGTTAATATTTGTTGATACTGATGCAAATGAATGGACTGTTGACTTATAGTGATGCTGTAAAAAATGCTTCCGATGGCGAAAAATATTACATTCCTAACTTTGTTACAAACGCAGAGGCGAAAACTCTATCATTGCTTCAGGACCATCTCAACCTCTTGGACCGTTTCCGAGTGAAAAATAGAATGGAAATCCTTTCCGATTAATTAGTAATCTTTTACAACGAAATCCTGTCTAAAACCCAACAGGTCGTGTTTGTGTTATCTTCCACGTTAGATTGTTTATTGCCAACCGTGCAGGTTATTTCCTCAAAAAGGAACTTCGAGAACCGGTAATCTGTAGAAAACCGGTTTATGTGATTGGAGACATCTAACACAACCAATTAAAAACACGAAAATTCACAAAACCGTACTAATTCCAGGGTTATATATGATCAATGGAGAAATCACGGTTCTGTAGGCGAGGTTTTAATTAAAAAAATTAAAGATGAGTGGAACTTTTGTAGAAATATTTTGAAAAGGATTATTGATGTCTCATTCATGTTACCCACATGCAACCTTCCATAACGTGGAAAAAAACAGACATGGATGATTCAAACAAACGTTTTCGTCTCTGTGTTAATAACAGTTAGGAAAGTCAGATTTTTTTCAATAATTGTAGAGACAATATAAGATATAGGAAAGACTGATCAGTTAAATGAAATTTTCCGTTATGTTAAAGTAATTAGCGATAAAAATAGAAAACCTTGTAAAATAAAGATATGTGAATCGTTTACTTCTTTTATTTCTAAATATAACCAAATGACGAGGTCAAGGATGTGATGGAGCTACCGTAATGAGTGAAGCGTACAATGAGGAAGAATAAAACAAATTGGATTCCATGTTTTTTTATTAATTAAACTGGTTTAAAATTCTTCAGGCAATGGCTGGCCATTGTCTGAATTTAGTTCTAAAAAATTCATTAGAAGATAACCGGGAAGTACGGAAATTCTTTCAAACGGTTCAAAATGTCTATAGCCTTCTTGGACTTAGCAATCAATACACGACAGGAAAGTTTCAAACCTTGTTCGGAATCAACATCAAGTGTTTCCTTGAAAACACTTAATCCTACTCACTGAGCAGGAAGGTACGATGCTGTGCATTTTCTTAAAACAAGATTTACTGACGTTCTGAAAGCTTTTATTTCTTATAATATTAAACAGTAAAAATTTGAAAGAAAGATATGAACTACTGGCCTGAATAAAGCATTCGAATCCTTCAGATTTGTTTTACTGTTGGTAATTTTGTGTAAAATTTTAGACAACATTGCCTAAAATCACAAAAAGTACAACTTCTAGATATAGATGCTGCGTATGACCTTTCTGGGTAATGATTTTTTAGAGATAAATGGCCTTCAAGGTTCTTTCTATTTACTGGTTGATGAAGCAGCCATAATCTGCTCAAATTTGGGAATATGACTCGGTTTTGAAACAAGGAAGTCATTAAGATGAACTTTGATGTGACTAAGAAACACTTTGATGGAGTTTCAGGAGATATTGAAGACTGAAGGAGTGATGGAAGTGGAGGACATACTGGAGAGGCCTTTCAAGAGAAAGTTGAAAGCCAGAGATGGTAGCAGTGAGGAAGACTATCCGAACAGTTTGGACATAGATCTCAATGTGGATGAGATATTGAAGTTGGCAGATCTGTGTAAGAGGATACCAACCACGAAGCGAGAGATTAAGGATGCGCCCTGAGGGTCCGCAGTAGGGCGCGGGAAGTGGAGGTTATCATGAATGATCTATATGACACGTCCCTACCCAGGTCGTCACCACCAGTCACTGCGACCGTAACATAGGTCACTCAAACTGAAGGCTCTCAAGAACGCGACTTTCAAAATCATTCTGAGGTAGTAATGGATGAAGAACTGATTAGATTGGCCGCTATGACAAGGCCAAGTGAAGTGACTCAAAACATTACATAGATTAAACATTTATCTCACGATGAAGGAGATATATGCTATTTCCATGACCTAGCTTGTGCACAGGTCGCAGGGAATAACTTATCTCGTAGAACAGAAGTCAAGTCGAAAGAGTCGGGAGATGTAGTAGGGACGTGTCAACGATCATGGGGAGGGGTGCTACATCCACGCAGAAGAGTCGATTTAATATGTATTATAATACTTCAGATATAGAGGAAAGCTCTCTGGCTGTGATTTTATCATCAGTGAGGAGAGTACTGGAAAACTCGCCGACACCAGTTTTTGTTCTACTGGGTGGAATAATTGGTACTTCCACCAGAAAGATGCTTGTGTATTTATTTCGAGAATGAGGCAACCTGGTCAAAGTGGTTGTACCTTTGACGGACACCAGGCTGCAGGACCAACAAAATCCAGGTGTCAAGAGGACAACCCCTACTAAATTATTATAAAATTAAAAAAGTGTTGCTTAAAATAGAGTTAGTTTAACTTTTACTGCTTTAAATAAGCTTTTATTTAGAAAAGAATAAGAGAATTAATTGCCAACAAGCCAGGATATTAATAACTTATTTTATCATTTTAAAGTAAGAAGGAGTAAGGAAGCATGATATTTTTAATCATTTTTAAGAACTTCGTTCTATAGCCCTTTTTTATCGTAATTATATTCCTTTATTTCCGGTACCACCTATATACTGTTATCAACTGATGGAAAGCAGTCCTTCTGAAATAAATGGTCCATTGTTATCAGCCACTTTTTTAAAATAAGCTTAAGTAATAATTTTAAAGTTAGTTGATAGCATCAATGAAACAAGGGTTAAACTTAAGAAATATAATAACACTAGTCAACAAAAAAAAGTTTTTTTCGGGTATCTGAAATCGTGTTCGGTGATTTTAACTAATTTTGTGGGGCTGAATTCAAAATTATTATCAGAATTTCTGTAATACTCACGTTTTTTTAGATACATACCATTTAGATATCGATTTATTTACCAATAACCACTGTGAAATCAATATTTCAAAAAAGATATTTATTTAAGATTTGTTTAAATCAACTAAGTTTTTATTTATTCAGATATAGATAAATTGAAATACATTAATACCATTTTTAAATAACAGATTCTAAAAGACAAAATCATTAGAAATGTCTTTAAAATAACAGTTTTTAAAAGTTTAAATCCTTGAAATTGTCATACCTTATGTTGTCATACCATATGTTGACAACGTTTTCGCTTGTATAATGTTTGATCAGTCTCTCTAAATAAAAAACCCAAAATCCAATAATCAATAATTCCAGAATCCCATCTTCCTTGGTACCGGTGCTCCATGGTCAGAACATCCTGATGGACACGCTATCCTTGCTCATCGCCGACAGAATCCAAATGTTTGGAAAAAATCTAGGTTGGAGTGTAGGAAATTAATTTTAATGACATCCTACATCCTAAACGTTTGTAGTATTCTAATAGCTTATTAAGAAAAAAAGAGCCATCGTTTTCATACTTTCTGTTGCCTAAAAGAGCCACCAAAAACGTATTTGAAGGACTTTCATGCAGCTAGTTCAAATTCGCTAAGTTTATCGTCAAAAGTTGAATCCTTAAACAGTTTCTTGATTTGAAGACCGATAAGTGTACCCTCCTTCAGCTTGCCATCAGTCAATTTAGGAAAACTTATTTTTAAATAATTTAAATCCTGGTCCATCATTGTCTAGTGCCTATACAAACGTTTTTATGAGTCCGACTTTTATGTGTATGAGTTTACCACTCTCAATCAATGATAAATGGTTTATATTTTTTTAACCAGCTACAATGTTCTGTTGCAATGGCCATTTCTTTACGTGGTTGTACATTTTTTATCACGACTATCCCAAAGATAAAGAAAACAACAATATTTCGTAAACCTACCTTGTAAACCATGAGGTAACGCAACACGACATTCAGATCACTATAAAATTGCCACAAATGCTCTTTGTATTTTATTGCTTCTAATACTAATGCTACAGTTTCATACGACTGCATGAGCTCATGGAATAGATGGCTGTTTGTTATCATTATACAATAAAAGAACTTTCATGCTAATTTTAGAAGAGTCAATGAAAAGACGTCATTCTTCAGGAATAATAAGGAATTTTTCATAGTAAAATAAGTTGAAAAAATAGTGTTTTGCGGTCTGCTTTACCTGTAATTTATATAATTTTTTAAAATAAAAATTTTTATTTTTAGAATATTAATTTTCTGGAACCTTTTTGTAAAGAAAGGGTTATGTAATACAATAGATTTAAAAATTTTCGTTATTAAAGAAGAAGCTAGATACAAATAAAATCTAAATCTGTTAACATGATTAATATAAGGGTGTTTTATTTACTTTTTCTGAGCTCAACATCCATGTATATTTTTAACAAAAAATTTTGTAAAACATTTGTATTAAGAATTTTTTTTGGGATTTTCGTCTGTTGTGTAGTAATTTATTTATTGTAACAAATTAAAAAAAATTTGACATAAAGGAACGAATGGTTAAAAATAAAATAAATGAATGATCTACATGCAGATTCTCTCCACGCAATTAAAAGTCAGCAGGAATGCTCGTAGCAAGCCCGAGTTATTCTTTACGGACAATTTTATAAATGCTTCGCCAAAACAGGCATAATCATTAATAAATTTTTGTTTACGTTGTGTTAAATTCCACTATGTGTGTGCATATATGTAAAAGAATAATTGTATATGCTATCCTAATGTTGGTATAAAAACAGGTTAACTCGATATCGCGTTTCTATCATTAATCTTGGTAGTAAATGTAACAACTAAGTGTTTAATTGTTCGTGGTTTTAAATACGGTTAATTTTAGGAAGTTTTGTGACCTGATTATTGTAAACTTGGAAGGTTTTTATTTATAAAATATTTAATGTTCTTAAATACGGTCGCATATCTGTTGTTTAATATTGAAAACAATGCTTATGCTGTATTTTAAGCTCGCTAGTGCTTCTCCTCAATGTTTTTACGACCTCGTTGTAATGATTATACCAAAGAATACGAAAGTAGATTACAGACTATTTTATACAGAGGGTGCCAACAGAAACTCAATTAAACGCACTTTTTAGTTTATTGTTTATAGGTTCAGTCCAGGTGAGTCACGTTGAATGTCAGTCCCAAGTTTTTAAGTGTTACACATTCCAGCTAGTGTTTATTTGCTCAGTAAATGACCCGTTTGTCAGTTTCTTGAATTTTTAATTGTCTGATCCTCAACAGTAACCGACTTGGTTTTCCTATTAATCTTTTTTTCATAATTATCTTTCTAGACAGAATTATGAATGGCAATATATATACATGTTCGTGGCAAAAGAATAGTGGCTTATCCTTTTCATCCGGAAGGTAACGGGCTTGAATTCCAGTAGGCTTGGTATTTTTCCCTGCCACACTAATGAATTTCTATTCCATATTCTTACGCGCAGATTTAAGCTTATATGGTGCTTATGACGCTAAACTTTAAGCTTAGATGGTAAAATAATAATCAACAAACAAAAAAATAGCAGCAAAATAAATCAAATCTTTTTCAGTGAAGATTTGTGGTGTTCAAATAAGACATAAATGTAATGAAGACTATCAACGAATAAGTGACGCATTAAGCGCTCAAGTAGTTTTCTCAAGCTTTTTCTATACTAAATGTATCTAGAAAATTAGAAGGTGTAATCCTGCAAAGAAACAAGCGGCACTTTTCATCAACAGGCGAATATTAAAAAACCAGATTTTAAATCAAGATTACCTTTAAAAGGTGTTTCAAATATTAATGTTGAAAGGAGCTTTATCTTTCCCCGTCTAAAATTCTTGATAATTCTTAAAGAAGAAGAAATACTTTGTTACAAAAAAAATAAGTAAGAAAACTTCAATTCTGAATTTAGAAAATATTATAACTGAATAAATTCAGTTAACATGATCTTAGGTACATTTAACTTTTTCACAGCGGTAGTCTCGCTGAAGCAATGATAAGTTACATCTTCAGTGATCCAGGGAATTCTTCTTACCATTTTACTGTTACGATTACAGAAGCATGATGGAATCTTAAAATATAATTTATTCAAAGTTTTAATTTTTTATCGTCATTAGTAAGTAAAAGGATTTTCCAAAGAAAATTATTTGCGACATTTAGATCGGTAACATCTAAACATAGTTAATACTCTTGAAATCATTATAATATCGGTTTTAGCCTAGGTTTGGGTTGATTTAATAAGCTAAAACTTTGAGCCAGGACTGAAACGCTAAAATAATTTTCTTAATTCGCGAAGGGAGGAAGGAATCTAACAATTAATATGACAGAATAAAATCCTACTTTTAAGAAATATGGATAGGTATTATCTGAATTTATAAAATATATAAATTTATTTATTTATTTGTACAATTAATAAAATGTTTCTTATGAGTTGAAATTTAATTGTTAAATGAGTTTATTTAAAATTTTTCTTCATTATAAACATGTTGTTAGTCGAGGTGTTAGAGATGTTATAAGATGCTTTTGGTTTTCAGTTTGTACAGATGACTAAGAAAGTCTTTATTTTACGATAAGAGTAACAAAACTAAAATAGAAACTATTTTTCCGACACACAAAGGAATCGACCCCACCCAAGGTCACACCGAAGGTTAATTTTGCTATCATTTAATTTTTTCATCCTCCTAATGAAAATATTGTGCAGTATATACGAGGTTATAGTAATAAAACAAAAAAGATTAAATTAGGGAACGAATTACTACGGTTTATTTATTTAAGTTCATGATATAAAACAAGATATTTGTAGATATTAGATATTTAAGATATTTTGAGTAAGTAATTTATATTAAATAGTGTGTATGAAAGCGTAGTAAGTAGTCGAATTTATTTTTTCTGAAAAAAATTTTATCAAATATGGTTTTCGTTTACATAGGTGAGGTTACAAACTTCGGCGTTTAAAGATTCTTACCGATACAAATTTGAGTGAGGAATACCAGGCGATCGGGTGACATGTGTGTCCTATACTACACAGGTTTCTCTTATGAAATTTTTACATAAATATTTTTCAGTACTGCGTAACTTTTATAAGCAATTTTTAAAATGTTTATTTAACTTTTAATATGATCAGTAAAGCGTTAAAACGTTAGTCCAGAATTATAAATGATATTTTTTTAGAAATGATTTACTATTTGAAATTGAAATAAATAAACTAATTGAAAACAAAAGTTAATTATAATTAATAGTTATTATCATTATTTATTAATTGCATTACTAAATAAAATAGCAAATTATTCTATCGCGAAAAGAGAAATATACTCTTACAGTAAAATTAGAAGTTCAATAAGCAAAATTTATAAGAATTTTTTATTACTGGAGTTACAACTGAATGGTGAAAATTATTGCAGTGTCTCCAAGTTCAACAATTCGAGTAAAGAAACAAACAATTTTGTGAGTACTGGTACAAAAAGGATTTGGCCAACTAGGTAAAAAATTAATCACGAATTAAAATGGCTCTTCATAATAAAATTAAAAATGGAAAAATTTCATAGAAAAAAAAATAAGCTTAGGTTCGTATATGGGCTAGTTTTATAAAAACAACATTTTCGTATTTTTTTTATTTATTTAGCAAATAAGTTAGTAAGGTAATCAAATTCGTCTTTCTAATTGTGCTTTTTATGAAAATATGGTATATAGTCTGTTATGTCTGTTAAGTCTGTATAGTATATATGGTATATAGTCTGTTAAATCTGATAATATTTTTTTTTCAATCATAAGAAACACTTGAAAATTTAGTAGAAAAAATCATAGAAGCCATTTCTCCTCAAAATGACTTGTCGCTCTCTGTTATTAGTATGAAAGATATGTAACGCATTCCTACTAAAATTTAAAGCTATAAAATTATATCAAAACAAAAAAAAAATTAATTTATCTCATTTCTAGTTAGTAAGAATGCCTTAAGTAAATCATTGTTTGATGAGAATAAACATTGTCTTTCCTATATAGTAGTCTTGCTCGATATTTTCTAATTCTAGTGGCAAAAATTTTTCATTGTCGACGATTGTAATTTAGCCATGTGAGAAAATTTTTCTGATTTGAGAACTTCTTTTCAGATAATAAATTCAATCTTTTACTACTTTTGATACACAGTATTTGTGAAGAAGTTGCTTACGTTCGAAAAATCCTTTGTGATGCAACACTTTTGTGTCGGTCTGAATATAAATCAGAACTCTGTGAAAGAAATCCCTCTCACTTCAATCGCATAAATAATAGCCTAGTAGTATGTTTCGTATTCTATCATCTCCCATGGTATGTTACATATGTGTCAAGAAATTTCACCGCTTTCTGATGGCTAGTTTAATTTTAATAAGGTGGTTTAATTTTGT